>NC_060113.1:11534866-11853549 GCF_021155765.1 Diprion similis | reverse complement strand
CTTGTTTCATCGCATTCAGCGCGTCAAATTACGCCGGAAACGGTCGTCTTTGTTCTAATATTGCTCAAAACACAGAGTCGAATTCCTTTTGTTTGTTTCGTGGATATCGGTGAGTAACTTTTTTTCTATACATGCTAGCGACCTAAAACTTGTTTTATCGCATTCAGCCCGTCAAATTACGCCGGAAACGGTCGTCTTTGTTCTGATATTGCTCGATAGACGAAGTCGGAGTCCGTTTGTTTGTTTTTCAGATATCGGTTAGTAACTTTTTTTCTATACATGCTAGCGACCTAAAACTTGTTTCATCGCATTCAGCGCGTCAATTTACGCCGGAAACGGTCGTCTTCGTTCTGATATTGCTCAAAACACGGAGTCGAATTCCGTTTGTTTGTTTCGTGGATATCGGTGAGTAACTTTTTTTTTATACATGCTAGCGACCTGAAACTTGGTTTATCGCATTCAGCGCGTCAAATTACGCCGGAAACGGTCGTCTTTGTTTTGATATTGCTTGAAACACGAAGTCGAATTCCGTTTGTTTGTTTCGTGGATATCGGTGAGTAACTTTTCTTCTATACATGCTAGCGACCTAAAACTTGTTCTATCGCATACAGCCCGTCAAATTACGCCGGAAACGGTCGTCTTTGTTCTGATATTGCTCGATAGACGAAGTCGGAGTCCGTTTGTTTGTTTTTCAGATATCGGTTAGTAACTTTTTTTCTATACATGCTAGCGACCTAAAACTTGTTTCATCGCATTCAGCGCGTCAAATTACGCCGGAAACGGTCGTCTTTGTTCTGATATTGCTCAAAACACGGAGTCGAATTCCTTTTGTTTGTTTCGTGGATATCGGTGAGTAACTTTTTTTCTATACATGCTAGCGACCTGAAACTTGGTTCATCGCATTCAGCGCGTCAAATTACGCCGGAAACGGTCGTCTTTGTTTTGATATTGCTTAAAACACAAAGTCGAATTCCGTTTGTTTGTTTCGTGGATATCGGTGAGTAACTTTTTTTCTATACATGCTAGCGACCTAAAACTTGTTCTATCGCATACAGCCCGTCAAATTACGCCGGAAACGGTCGTCTTTGTTCTGATATTGCTCGATAGACGAATTCGGAGTCCGTTTGTTTGTTTTTCAGATATCGGTGAGTAACTTTTTTTCTATACATGCTAGCGACCTGAAACTTGGTTTATCGCATTCAGCGCGTCAAATTACGCCGGAAACGGTCGTCTTTGTTCTGATATTGCTTAAAACACGAAGTCGAATTCCGTTTGTTTGTTTCGTGGATATCGGTGAGTAACTTTTCTTCTATACATGCTAGCGACCTAAAACTTGTTCTATCGCATACAGCCCGTCAAATTACGCCGAAAACGGTCGTCTTTGTTCTGATATTGCTCGATAGACGAAGTCGGAGTCCGTTTGTTTGTTTTTCAGATATCGGTTAGTAACTTTTTTTCCATACATGCTAGCGACCTAAAACTTGTTTCATCGCATTCAGCGCGTCAAATTACGCCGGAAACGGTCGTCTTTGTTCTGATATTGCTCAAAACACGGAGTCGAATTCCTTTTGTTTGTTTCGTGGATATCGGTGAGTAACTTTTTTTCTATAAATGCTAGCGACCTAAAACTTGTTTCATCGCATTCAGCGCGTCAAATTACGCCGGAAACGGTCGTCTTTGTTCTGATATTGCTCAAAACACGGAGTCGAATTCCTTTTGTTTGTTTCGTGGATATCGGTGAGTAACTTTTTTTCTATACATGCTAGCGACCTAAAACTTGTTTCATCGCATTCAGCCCGTCAAATTTCGCCGGAAACGGTCGTCTTCGTTTTGATATTGCTTAAAACACGAAGTCGAATTCCGTTCGTTTGTTTCGTGGATATCGGTGAGTAACTTTTTTTCTATACATGCTAGCGACCTAAAACTTGTTTTATCGCATTCAGCGCGTCAAATTACGCCGGAAACGGCCGTCTTTGTTTTGATATTGCTCGAAACACGAAGTCGAAGTCCGTTTGTTTGTTTTTCAGATATCGGTTGGTAACTTTTTTTCTATACATGCTAGCGACCTAAAACTTGTTTTATCGCATACAGCCCGTCAAATTACGCCGGAAACGGTCGTCTTTGTTCTGATATTGCTCGATAGACGAAGTCGGAGTCCGTTTGTTTGTTTTTCAGATATCGGTTAGTAACTTTTTTTCTATACATGCTAGCGACCTAAAACTTGTTTCATCGCATTCAGCGCGTCAAATTACGCCGGAAACGGTCGTCTTTGTTCTGATATTGCTCAAAACACAGAGTCGAATTCCTTTTGTTTGTTTCGTGGATATCGGTGAGTAACTTTTTTTCTATACATGCTGGCGACCTAAAACTTGTTTTATCGCATTCAGCCCGTCAAATTACGCCGGAAACGGTCGTCTTCGTTTTGATATTGCTTAAAACACGAAGTCGAATTTCGTTCGTTTGTTTCGTGGATATCGGTGAGTAACTTTTTTTCTATACATGCTAGCGACCTAAAACTTGTTTTATCGCATTCAGCGCGTCAAATTACGCCGGAAACGGTCGTCTTCGTTTTGATATTGCTCAAAACACGAAGTCGAATTCCGTACGTTTGTTTCGTGGATATCGGTGAGTAACTTTTTTTCTATACATGCTAGGGACCTAAAACTTGTTTTATCGCATTCAGCGCGTCAAATTACGCCGGAAACGGTCGTCTTTGTTTTGATATTGCTCAAAACACGAAGTCGAATTCCGTACGTTTGTTTCGTGGATATCGGTGAGTAACTTTTTTTCTATACATGCTAGCGACCTAAAACTTGTTTTATCGCATTCAGCGCGTCAAATTACGCCGGAAACGGCCGTCTTTGTTTTGATATTGCTCGAAACACGAAGTCGAAGTCCGTTTGTTTGTTTTTCAGATATCGGTTGGTAACTTTTTTTCTATACATGCTAGCGACCTGAAACTTGTTTTATCGCATTCAGCCCGTCAAATTACGACGGAAACGGTCGTCTTTGTTCTGATATTGCTCGATAGACGAAGTCGGAGTCCGTTTGTTTGTTTTTCAGATATCGGTGAGTAACTTTTTTTCTATACATGCTAGCGACCTAAAACTTGTTTTATCGCATTCAGCGCGTCAAATTACGCCGGAAACGGCCGTCTTTGTTTTGATATTGCTCGAAACACGAAGTCGGAGTCCGTTTGTTTGTTTTTCAGATATCGGTTAGTAACTTTTTTTCTATACATGCTAGCGACCTAAAACTTGTTTCATCGCATTCAGCGCGTCAAATTACGCCGGAAACGGTCGTCTTTGTTCTGATATTGTTCAAAACACGGAGTCGAATTCCTTTTGTTTGTTTCGTGGATATCGGTGAGTAACTTTTTTTCTATACATGCTAGCGACCTGAAACTTGGTTCATCGCATTCAGCGCGTCAAATTACGCCGGAAACGGTCGTCTTAGTTTTGATATTGCTTAAAACACAAAGTCGAATTCCGTTTGTTTGTTTCGTGGATATCGGTGAGTAACTTTTTTTCTATACATGCTAGCGACCTAAAACTTGTTCTATCGCATACAGCCCGTCAAATTACGCCGGAAACGGTCGTCTTTGTTCTGATATTGCTCGATAGACGAAGTCGGAGTCCGTTTGTTTGTTTTTCAGATATCGGTGAGTAACTTTTTTTCTATACATGCTAGCGACCTGAAACTTGGTTTATCGCATTCAGCGCATCAAATTACGCCGGAAACGGTCGTCTTTGTTCTGATATTGCTTAAAACACGAAGTCGAATTCCGTTTGTTTGTTTCGTGGATATCGGTGAGTAACTTTTCTTCTATACATGCTAGCGACCTAAAACTTGTTCTATCGCATACAGCCCGTCAAATTACGCCGGAAACGGTCGTCTTTGTTCTGATATTGCTCGATAGACGAAGTCGGAGTCCGTTTGTTTGTTTTTCAGATATCGGTTAGTAACTTTTTTTCTATACATGCTAGCGACCTAAAACTTGTTTCATCGCATTCAGCGCGTCAAATTACGCCGGAAACGGTCGTCTTTGTTCTGATATTGCTCAAAACACGGAGTCGAATTCCTTTTGTTTGTTTTGTGGATATCGGTGAGTAACTTTTTTTCTATACATGCTAGCGACCTGAAACTTGGTTTATCGCATTCAGCGCGTCAAATTACGCCGGAAACGGTCGTCTTTGTTTTGATATTGCTTAAAACACAAAGTCGAATTCCGTTTGTTTGTTTCGTGGATATCGGTGAGTAACTTTTTTTCTATACATGCTAGCGACCTAAAACTTGTTCTATCGCATACAGCCCGTCAAATTACGCCGGAAACGGTCGTCTTTGTTCTGATATTGCTCGATAGACGAAGTCGGAGTCCGTTTGTTTGTTTTTCAGATATCGGTTAGTAACTTTTTTTCTATACATGCTAGCGACCTAAAACTTGTTTCATCGCATTCAGCGCGTCAAATTACGCCGCAAACGGTCGTCTTTGGTCTGATATTGCTCAAAACACGGAGTCGAATTCCTTTTGTTTGTTTCGTGGATATCGGTGAGTAACTTTTTTTCTATACATGCTAGCGACCTAAAACTTGTTTCATCGCATTCAGCGCGTCAAATTACGCCGGAAACGGTCGTCTTTGTTCTGATATTGCTCAAAACACAGAGTCGAATTCCTTTTGTTTGTTTCGTGGATATCGGTGAGTAACTTTTTTTCTATACATGCTAGCGACCTAAAACTTGTTTTATCGCATTCAGCCCGTCAAATTACGCCGGAAACGGTCGTCTTTGTTCTGATATTGCTCGATAGACGAAGTCGGAGTCCGTTTGTTTGTTTTTCAGATATCGGTTAGTAACTTTTTTTCTATACATGCTAGCGACCTAAAACTTGTTTCATCGCATTCAGCGCGTCAAATTACGCCGGAAACGGTCGTCTTCGTTCTGATATTGCTCAAAACACGGAGTCGAATTCCGTTTGTTTGTTTCGTGGATATCGGTGAGTAACTTTTCTTCTATACATGCTAGCGACCTAAAACTTGTTCTATCGCATACAGCCCGTCAAATTACGCCGGAAACGGTCGTCTTTGTTCTGATATTGCTCAAAACACGGAGTCGAATTCCTTTTGTTTGTTTCGTGGATATCGGTGAGTAACTTTTTTTCTATACATGCTAGCGACCTGAAACTTGGTTTATCGCATTCAGCGCGTCAAATTACGCCGGAAACGGTCGTCTTTGTTTTGATATTGCTTAAAACACAAAGTCGAATTCCGTTTGTTTGTTTCGTGGATATCGGTGAGTAACTTTTTTTCTATACATGCTAGCGACCTAAAACTTGTTCTATCGCATACAGCCCGTCAAATTACGCCGGAAACGGTCGTCTTTGTTCTGATATTGCTCGATAGACGAAGTCGGAGTCCGTTTGTTTGTTTTTCAGATATCGGTCAGTAACTTTTTTTCTATACATGCTAGCGACCTAAAACTTGTTTCATCGCATTCAGCGCGTCAAATTACGCCGGAAACGGTCGTCTTTGTTCTGATATTGCTCAAAACACGGAGTCGAATTCCTTTTGTTTGTTTCGTGGATATCGGTGAGTAACTTTTTTTCTATACATGCTAGCGACCTGAAACTTGGTTTATCGCATTCAGCGCGTCAAATTACGCCGGAAACGGTCGTCTTTGTTTTGATATTGCTTAAAACACAAAGTCGAATTCCGTTTGTTTGTTTCGTGGATATCGGTGAGTAACTTTTTTTCTATACATGCTAGCGACCTAAAACTTGTTCTATCGCATACAGCCCGTCAAATTACGCCGGAAACGGTCGTCTTTGTTCTGATATTGCTCGATAGACGAAGTCGGAGTCCGTTTGTTTGTTTTTCAGATATCGGTTAGTAACTTTTTTTTTATACATGCTAGCGACCTAAAACTTGTTTCATCGCATTCAGCGCGTCAAATTACGCCGGAAACGGTCGTCTTTGTTCTGATATTGCTCAAAACACGGAGTCGAATTCCTTTTGTTTGTTTCGTGGATATCGGTGAGTAACTTTTTTTCTATACATGCTAGCGACCTAAAACTTGTTTCATCGCATTCAGCGCGTCAAATTACGCCGGAAACGGTCGTCTTTGTTCTGATATTGCTCAAAACACGGAGTCGAATTCCTTTTGTTTGTTTCGTGGATATCGGTGAGTAACTTTTTTTCTATACATGCTAGCGACCTAAAACTTGTTTCATCGCATTCAGCGCGTCAAATTACGCCGGAAACGGTCGTCTTTGTTCTGATATTGCTCAAAACACAGAGTCGAATTCCTTTTTTTTTTTCGTGGATATCGGTGAGTAACTTTTTTTCTATACATGCTAGCGACCTAAAACTTGTTTTATCGCATTCAGCCCGTCAAATTACGCCGGAAACGGTCGTCTTTGTTCTGATATTGCTCGATAGACGAAGTCGGAGTCCGTTTGTTTGTTTTTCAGATATCGGTTAGTAACTTTTTTTTTATACATGCTAGCGACCTAAAACTTGTTTCATTGCATTCAGCGCGTCAAATTACGCCGGAAACGGTCGTCTTTGTTCTGATATTGCTCAAAACACGGAGTCGAATTCCTTTTGTTTGTTTCGTGGATATCGGTGAGTAACTTTTTTTCTATACATGCTAGCGACCTAAAACTTGTTTCATCGCATTCAGCGCGTCAAATTACGCCGGAAACGGTCGTCTTTGTTCTGATATTGCTCAAAACACGGAGTCGAATTCCTTTTGTTTGTTTCGTGGATATCGGTGAGTAACTTTTTTTCTATACATGCTAGCGACCTAAAACTTGTTTCATCGCATTCAGCGCGTCAAATTACGCCGGAAACGGTCGTCTTTGTTCTGATATTGCTCAAAACACAGAGTCGAATTCCTTTTTTTTTTTCGTGGATATCGGTGAGTAACTTTTTTTCTATACATGCTAGCGACCTAAAACTTGTTTTATCGCATTCAGCCCGTCAAATTACGCCGGAAACGGTCGTCTTTGTTCTGATATTGCTCGATAGACGAAGTCGGAGTCCGTTTGTTTGTTTTTCAGATATCGGTTAGTAACTTTTTTTCTATACATGCTAGCGACCTAAAACTTGTTTCATCGCATTCAGCGCGTCAAATTACGCCGGAAACGGTCGTCTTCGTTCTGATATTGCTCAAAACACGGAGTCGAATTCCGTTTGTTTGTTTCGTGGATATCGGTGAGTAACTTTTTTTCTATACATGCTAGCGACCTGAAACTTGGTTTATCGCATTCAGCGCGTCAAATTACGCCGTAAACGGTCGTCTTTGTTTTGATATTGCTTAAAACACGAAGTCGAATTCCGTTTGTTTGTTTCGTGGATATCGGTGAGTAACTTTTCTTCTATACATGCTAGCGACCTAAAACTTGTTCTATCGCATACAGCCCGTCAAATTACGCCGGAAACGGTCGTCTTTGTTCTGATATTGCTCAAAACACGGAGTCGAATTCCTTTTGTTTGTTTCGTGGATATCGGTGAGTAACTTTTTTTCTATACATGCTAGCGACCTGAAACTTGGTTTATCGCATTCAGCGCGTCAAATTACGCCGGAAACGGTCGTCTTTGTTCTGATATTGCTCGATAGACGAAGTCGGAGTCCGTTTGTTTGTTTTTCAGATATCGGTTAGTAACTTTTTTTCTATACATGCTAGCGACCTAAAACTTGTTTCATCGCATTCAGCGCGTCAAATTACGCCGGAAACGGTCGTCTTTGTTCTGATATTGCTCAAAACACGGAGTCGAATTCCTTTTGTTTGTTTCGTGGATATCGGTGAGTAACTTTTTTTCTATACATGCTAGCGACCTAAAACTTGTTTCATCGCATTCAGCGCGTCAAATTACGCCGGAAACGGTCGTCTTTGTTCTGATATTGCTCAAAACACAGAGTCGAATTCCTTTTGTTTGTTTCGTGGATATCGGTGAGTAACTTTTTTTCTATACATGCTAGCGACCTAAAACTTGTTTTATCGCATTCAGCCCGTCAAATTACGCCGGAAACGGTCGTCTTTGTTCTGATATTGCTCGATAGACGAAGTCGGAGTCCGTTTGTTTGTTTTTCAGATATCGGTTAGTAACTTTTTTTCTATACATGCTAGCGACCTAAAACTTGTTTCATCGCATTCAGCGCGTCAAATTACGCCGGAAACGGTCGTCTTCGTTCTGATATTGCTCAAAACACGGAGTCGAATTCCGTTTGTTTGTTTCGTGGATATCGGTGAGTAACTTTTTTTCTATACATGCTAGCGACCTGAAACTTGGTTTATCGCATTCAGCGCGTCAAATTACGCCGGAAACGGTCGTCTTTGTTTTGATATTGCTTAAAACACGAAGTCGAATTCCGTTTGTTTGTTTCGTGGATATCGGTGAGTAACTTTTCTTCTATACATGCTAGCGACCTGAAACTTGTTCTATCGCATACAGCCCGTCAAATTACGCCGGAAACGGTCGTCTTTGTTCTGATATTGCTCGATAGACGAAGTCGGAGTCCGTTTGTTTGTTTTTCAGATATCGGTTAGTAACTTTTTTTCTATACATGCTAGCGACCTAAAACTTGTTTCATCGCATTCAGCGCGTCAAAATACGCCGGAAACGGTCGTCTTTGTTCTGATATTGCTCAAAACACGGAGTCGAATTCCTTTTGTTTGTTTCGTGGATATCGGTGAGTAACTTTTTTTCTATACATGCTAGCGACCTGAAACTTGGTTTATCGCATTCAGCCCGTCAAATTACGCCGGAAACGGTCGTCTTTGTTCTGATATTGCTCGATAGACGAAGTCGGAGTCCGTTTGTTTGTTTTTCAGATATCGGTTAGTAACTTTTTTTCTATACATGCTAGCGACCTAAAACTTGTTTCATCGCATTCAGCGCGTCAAATTACGCCGGAAACGGTCGTCTTCGTTCTGATATTGCTCAAAACACGGAGTCGAATTCCGTTTGTTTGTTTCGTGGATATCGGTGAGTAACTTTTTTTCTATACATGCTAGCGACCTGAAACTTGGTTTATCGCATTTAGCGCGTCAAATTACGCCGGAAACGGTCGTCTTTGTTTTGATATTGCTTAAAACACGAAGTCGAATTCCGTTTGTTTGTTTCGTGGATATCGGTGAGTAACTTTTCTTCTATACATGCTAGCGACCTAAAACTTGTTCTATCGCATACAGCCCGTCAAATTACGCCAGAAACGGTCGTCTTTGTTCTGATATTGCTCGATAGACGAAGTCGGAGTCCGTTTGTTTGTTTTTCAGATATCGGTTAGTAACTTTTTTTCTATACATGCTAGCGACCTGAAACTTGGTTTATCGCATTTAGCGCGTCAAATTACGCCGGAAACGGTCGTCTTTGTTTTGATATTGCTTAAAACACGAAGTCGAATTCCGTTTGTTTGTTTCGTGGATATCGGTGAGTAACTTTTCTTCTATACATGCTAGCGACCTAAAACTTGTTCTATCGCATACAGCCCGTCAAATTACGCCGGAAACGGTCGTCTTTGTTCTGATATTGCTCGATAGACGAAGTCGGAGTCCGTTTGTTTGTTTTTCAGATATCGGTTAGTAACTTTTTTTCTATACATGCTAGCGACCTAAAACTTGTTTCATCGCATTCAGCGCGTCAAATTACGCCGGAAACGGTCGTCTTTGTTCTGATATTGCTCAAAACACGGAGTCGAATTCCTTTTGTTTGTTTCGTGGATATCGGTGAGTAACTTTTTTTCTATACATGCTAGCGACCTGAAACTTGGTTTATCGCATTCAGCGCGTCAAATTACGCCGGAAACGGTCGTCTTTGTTTTGATATTGCTTAAAACACGAAGTCGAATTCCGTTTGTTTGTTTCGTGGATATCGGTGAGTAACTTTTTTTCTATACATGCTAGCGACCTAAAACTTGTTCTATCGCATACAGCCCGTCAAATTACGCCGGAAACGGTCGTCTTTGTTCTGATATTGCTCGATAGACGAAGTCGGAGTCCGTTTGTTTGTTTTTCAGATATCGGTTAGTAACTTTTTTTCTATACATGCTAGCGACCTAAAACTTGTTTCATCGCATTCAGCGCATCAAATTACGCCGGAAACGGTCGTCTTTGTTCTGATATTGCTCAAAACACGGAGTCGAATTCCTTTTGTTTGTTTCGTGGATATCGGTGAGTAACTTTTTTTCTATACATGCTAGCGACCTAAAACTTGTTTTATCGCATTCAGCCCGTCAAATTACGCCGGAAACGGTCGTCTTCGTTTTGATATTGCTTAAAACACGAAGTCGAATTCCGTTCGTTTGTTTCGTGGATATCGGTGAGTAACTTTTTTTCTATACATGCTAGCGACCTAAAACTTGTTTTATCGCATTCAGCGCGTCAAATTACGCCGGAAACGGTCGTCTTTGTTTTGATATTGCTCAAAACACGAAGTCGAATTCCGTACGTTTGTTTCGTGGATATCGGTGAGTAACTTTTTTTCTATACATGCTAGCGACCTAAAACTTGTTTTATCGCATTCAGCGCGTCAAATTACGCCGGAAACGGCCGTCTTTGTTTTGATATTGCTCGAAACACGAAGTCGAAGTCCGTTTGTTTGTTTTTCAGATATCGGTTGGTAACTTTTTTTCTATACATGCTAGCGACCTAAAACTTGTTTTATCGCATACAGCCCGTCAAATTACGCCGGAAACGGTCGTCTTTGTTCTGATATTGCTCAAAACACGGAGTCGAATTCCTTTTGTTTGTTTCGTGGATATCGGTGAGTAACTTTTTTTCTATACATGCTAGCGACCTGAAACTTGGTTTATCGCATTCAGCGCGTCAAATTACGCCGGAAACGGTCGTCTTTGTTTTGATATTGCTTAAAACACAAAGTCGAATTCCGTTTGTTTGTTTCGTGGATATCGGTGAGTAACTTTTTTTCCATACATGCTAGCGACCTAAAACTTGTTCTATCGCATACAGCCCGTCAAATTACGCCGGAAACGGTCGTCTTTGTTCTGATATTGCTCGATAGACGAAGTCGGAGTCCGTTTGTTTGTTTTTCAGATATCGGTTGGTAACTTTTTTTCTATACATGCTAGCGACCTAAAACTTGTTTCATCGCATTCAGCGCGTCAAATTACGCCGGAAACGGTCGTCTTTGTTCTGATATTGCTCAAAACACGGAGTCGAATTCCTTTTGTTTGTTTCGTGGATATCGGTGAGTAACTTTTTTTCTATACATGCTAGCGACCTAAAACTTGTTTCATCGCATTCAGCGCGTCAAATTACGCCGGAAACGGTCGTCTTTGTTCTGATATTGCTCAAAACACAGAGTCGAATTCCTTTTGTTTGTTTCGTGGATATCGGTGAGTAACTTTTTTTCTATACATGCTAGCGACCTAAAACTTGTTTTATCGCATTCAGCCCGTCAAATTACGCCGGAAACGGTCGTCTTTGTTCTGATATTGCTCGATAGACGAAGTCGGAGTCCGTTTGTTTGTTTTTCAGATATCGGTTAGTAACTTTTTTTCTATACATGCTAGCGACCTAAAACTTGTTTCATCGCATTCAGCGCGTCAAATTACGCCGGAAACGGTCGTCTTCGTTCTGATATTGCTCAAAACACGGAGTCGAATTCCGTTTGTTTGTTTCGTGGATATCAGTGAGTAACTTTTTTTCTATACATGCTAGCGACCTGAAACTTGGTTTATCGCATTCAGCGCGTCAAATTACGCCGGAAACGGTCGTCTTTGTTTTGATATTGCTTAAAACACGAAGTCGAATTCCGTTTGTTTGTTTCGTGGATATCGGTGAGTAACTTTTCTTCTATACATGCTAGCGACCTAGAACTTGTTCTATCGCATACAGCCCGTCAAATTACGCCGGAAACGGTCGTCTTTGTTCTGATATTGCTCGATAGACGAAGTCGGAGTCCGTTTGTTTGTTTTTCAGATATCGGTTAGTAACTTTTTTTCTATACATGCTAGCGACCTAAAACTTGTTTCATCGCATTCAGCGCGTCAAATTACGCCGGAAACGGTCGTCTTTGTTCTGATATTGCTCAAAACACGGAGTCGAATTCCTTTTGTTTGTTTCGTGGATATCGGTGAGTAACTTTTTTTCTATACATGCTAGCGACCTGAAACTTGGTTTATCGCATTCAGCGCGTCAAATTACGCCGGAAACGGTCGTCTTTGTTTTGATATTGCTTAAAACACGAAGTCGAATTCCGTTTGTTTGTTTCGTGGATATCGGTGAGTAACTTTTTTTCTATACATGCTAGCGACCTAAAACTTGTTCTATCGCATACAGCCCGTCAAATTACGCCGGAAACGGTCGTCTTTGTTCTGATATTGCTCGATAGACGAAGTCGGAGTCCGTTTGTTTGTTTTTCAGATATCGGTTAGTAACTTTTTTTCTATACATGCTAGCGACCTAAAACTTGTTTCATCGCATTTAGCGCGTCAAATTACGCCGGAAACGGTCGTCTTTGTTCTGATATTGCTCAAAACACGGAGTCGAATTCCTTTTGGTTGTTTCGTGGATATCGGTGAGTAACTTTTTTTCTATACATGCTAGCGACCTAAAACTTGTTTTATCGCATTCAGCCCGTCAAATTACGCCGGAAACGGTCGTCTTCGTTTTGATATTGCTTAAAACACGAAGTCGAATTCCGTTCGTTTGTTTCGTGGATATCGGTGAGTAACTTTTTTTCCATACATGCTAGCGACCTAAAACTTGTTTTATCGCATTCAGCGCGTCAAATTACGCCGGAAACGGTCGTCTTTGTTTTGATATTGCTCAAAACACGAAGTCGAATTCCGTACGTTTGTTTCGTGGATATCGGTGAGTAACTTTTTTTCTATACATGCTAGCGACCTAAAACTTGTTTTATCGCATTCAGCGCGTCAAATTACGCCGGAAACGGCCGTCTTTGTTTTGATATTGCTCGAAACACGAAGTCGAAGTCCGTTTGTTTGTTTTTCAGATATCGGTTGGTAACTTTTTTTCTATACATGCTAGCGACCTAAAACTTGTTTTATCGCATACAGCCCGTCAAATTACGCCGGAAACGGTCGTCTTTGTTATGATATTGCTCGATAGACGAAGTCGGAGTCCGTTTGTTTGTTTTTCAGATATCGGTTTGTAACTTTTTTTCTATACATGCTAGCGACCTAAAACTTGTTTCATCGCATTCAGCGCGTCAAATTACGCCGGAAACGGTCGTCTTTGTTCTGATATTGCTCAAAACACAGAGTCGAATTCCTTTTGTTTGTTTCGTGGATATCGGTGAGTAACTTTTTTTCTATACATGCTAGCGACCTAAAACTTGTTTTATCGCATTCAGCGCGTCAAATTACGCCGGAAACGGCCGTCTTTGTTTTGATATTGCTCGAAACACGAAGTCGAAGTCCGTTTGTTTGTTTTTCAGATATCGGTTGGTAACTTTTTTTTTATACATGCTAGCGACCTGAAACTTGTTTTATCGCATTCAGCCCGTCAAATTACGCCGGAAACGGTCGTCTTTGTTCTGATATTGCTCGATAGACGAAGTCGGAGTCCGTTTGTTTGTTTTTCAGATATCGGTTAGTAACTTTTTTTCTATACATGCTAGCGACCTAAAACTTGTTTCATCGCATTCAGCGCGTCAAATTACGCCGGAAACGGTCGTCTTTGTTCTGATATTGCTCAAAACACGGAGTCGAATTCCGTTTGTTTGTTTCGTGGATATCGGTGAGTAACTTTTCTTCTATACATGCTAGCGACCTAAAACTTGTTTGATCGCATTCAGCGCGTCAAATTACGCCGGAAACGGTCGTCTTTGTTTTGATATTGCTTAAAACACGAAGTCGAAATCCGTTCGTTTGTTTCGTGGATATCGGTGAGTAACTTTTTTTCCATACATGCTAGCGACCTAAAACTTGTTTTATCGCATTCAGCCCGTCAAATTACGCCGGAAACGGTCGTCTTTGTTCTGATATTGCTCGATAGACGAAGTCGGAGTCCGTTTGTTTGTTTTTCAGATATCGGTTAGTAACTTTTTTTCTATACATGCTAGCGACCTAAAACTTGTTTCATCGCATTCAGCGCGTCAAATTACGCCGGAAACGGTCGTCTTTGTTCTGATATTGCTCAAAACACGGAGTCGAATTCCTTTTGTTTGTTTCGTGGATATCGGTGAGTAACTTTTTTTCTATACATGCTAGCGACCTAAAACTTGTTTTATCGCATTCAGCCCGTCAAATTACGCCGGAAACGGTCGTCTTCGTTTTGATATTGCTTAAAACACGAAGTCGAATTCCGTTCGTTTGTTTCGTGGATATCGGTGAGTAACTTTTTTTCTATACATGCTAGCGACCTAAAACTTGTTTTATCGCATTCAGCGCGTCAAATTACGCCGGAAACGGTCGTCTTTGTTTTGATATTGCTCAAAACACGAAGTCGAATTCCGTACGTTTGTTTCGTGGATATCGGTGAGTAACTTTTTTTCTATACATGCTAGCGACCTAAAACTTGTTTTATCGCATTCAGCGCGTCAAATTACGCCGGAAACGGCCGTCTTTGTTTTGATATTGCTCGAAACACGAAGTCGAAGTCCGTTTGTTTGTTTTTCAGATATCGGTTGGTAACTTTTTTTCTATACATGCTAGCGACCTAAAACTTGTTTTATCGCATACAGCCCGTCAAATTACGCCGGAAACGGTCGTCTTTGTTCTGATATTGCTCGATAGACGAAGTCGGAGTCCGTTTTTCTGTTTTTCAGATATCGGTTAGTAACTTTTTTTCTATACATGCTAGCGACCTAAAACTTGTTTCATCGCATTCAGCGCGTCAAATCACGCCGGAAACGGTCGTCTTTGTTCTGATATTGCTCAAAACACGGAGTCGAATTCCTTTTGTTTGTTTCGTGGATATCGGTGAGTAACTTTTTTTCTTAACATGCTAGCGACCTAAAACTTGTTTTATCGCATTCAGCCCGTCAAATTTCGCCGGAAACGGTCGTCTTCGTTTTGATATTGCTTAAAACACGAAGTCGAATTCCGTTCGTTTGTTTCGTGGATATCGGTGAGTAACTTTTTTTCTATACATGCTAGCGACCCTAAACTTGTTTTATCGCATTCAGCCCGTCAAATTACGCCGGAAACGGTCGTCTTTGTTCTGATATTGCTCGATAGACGAAGTCGGAGTCCGTTTGTTTGTTTTTCAGATATCGGTTAGTAACTTTTTTTCTATACATGCTAGCGACCTAAAACTTGTTTCATCGCATTCAGCGCGTCAAATTACGCCGGAAACGGTCGTCTTTGTTCTGATATTGCTCAAAACACGGAGTCGAATTCCTTTTGTTTGTTTCGTGGATATCGGTGAGTAACTTTTTTTCTATACATGCTAGCGACCTAAAACTTGTTTTATCGCATTCAGCCCGTCAAATTACGACGGAATCGGTCGTCTTCGTTTTGATATTGCTTAAAACACGAAGTCGAATTCCGTTCGTTTGTTTCGTGGATATCGGTGAGTAACTTTTTTTCTATACATGCTAGCGACCTAAAACTTGTTTTATCGCATTCAGCGCGTCAAATTACGCCGGAAACGGTCGTCTTTGTTTTGATATTGCTCAAAACACGAAGTCGAATTCCGTACGTTTGTTTCGTGGATATCGGTGAGTAACTTTTTTTCTATACATGCTAGCGACCTAAAACTTGTTTTATCGCATTCAGCGCGTCAAATTACGCCGGAAACGGCCGTCTTTGTTTTGATATTGCTCGAAACACGAAGTCGAAGTCCGTTTGTTTGTTTTTCAGATATCGGTTGGTAACTTTTTTTCTATACATGCTAGCGACCTAAAACTTGTTTTATCGCATACAGCCCGTCAAATTACGCCGGAAACGGTCGTCTTTGTTCTGATATTGCTCGATAGACGAAGTCGGAGTCCGTTTGTTTGTTTTTCAGATATCGGTTAGTAACTTTTTTTCTATACATGCTAGCGACCTAAAACTTGTTTCATCGCATTCAGCGCGTCAAATTACGCCGGAAACGGTCGTCTTTGTTCTTATATTGCTCAAAACACAGAGTCGAATTCCTTTTGTTTGTTTCGTGGATATCGGTGAGTAACTTTTTTTCTATACATGCTAGCGACCTAAAACTTGTTTTATCGCATTCAGCCCGTCAAATTACGCCGGAAACGGTCGTCTTTGTTCTGATATTGCTCGATAGACGAAGTCGGAGTCCGTTTGTTTGTTTTTCAGATATCGGTGAGTAACTTTTTTTCTATACATGCTAGCGACCTAAAACTTGTTTTATCGCATTCAGCGCGTCAAATTACGCCGAAAACGGCCGTCTTTGTTTTGATATTGCTCGAAACACGAAGTCGAAGTCCGTTTGTTTGTTTTTCAGATATCGGTTGGTAACTTTCTTTCTATACATGCTAGCGACCTGAAACTTGTTTTATCGCATTCAGCCCGTCAAATTACGCCGGAAACGGTCGTCTTTGTTCTGATATTGCTCGATAGACGAAGTCGGAGTCCGTTTGTTTGTTTTTCAGATATCGGTTAGTAACTTTTTTTCTATACATGCTAGCGACCTAAAACTTGTTTCATCGCATTCAGCGCGTCAAATTACGCCGGAAACGGTCGTCTTTGTTCTGATATTGCTCAAAACACGGAGTCGAATTCCGTTTGTTTGTTTCGTGGATATCGGTGAGTAACTTTTTTTCTATACATGCTAGCAACCTAAAACTTGTTTGATCGCATTCAGCGCGTCAAATTACGCCGGAAACGGTCGTCTTTGTTTTGATATTGCTTAAAACACGAAGTCGAAATCCGTTCGTTTGTTTCGTGGATATCGGTGAGTAACTTTTTTTCTATACATGCTAGCGACCTAAAACTTGTTTTCTCGCAAACAGCCCGTCAAATTACGCCGGAAACGGTCGTCTTTGTTCTGATATTGCTCGATAGACGAAGTCGGAGTCCGTTTGTTTGTTTTTCAGATATCGGTTAGTAACTTTTTTTCTATACATGCTAGCGACCTAAAACTTGTTTCATCGCATTCAGCGCGTCAAATTACGCCGGAAACGGTCGTCTTTGTTCTGATATTGCTCAAAACACGGAGTCGAATTCCTTTTGTTTGTTTCGTGGATATCGGTGAGTAACTTTTTTTCTATACATGCTAGCGACCTAAAACTTGTTTTATCGCATTCAGCCCGTCAAATTTCGCCGGAAACGGTCGTCTTCGTTTTGATATTGCTTAAAACACGAAGTCGAATTCCGTTCGTTTGTTTCGTGGATATCGGTGAGTAACCTTTTTTCTATACATGCTAGCGACCTAAAACTTGTTTTATCGCATTCAGCGCGTCAAATTACGCCGGAAACGGCCGTCTTTGTTTTGATATTGCTCGAAACACGAAGTCGAAGTCCGTTTGTTTGTTTTTCAGATATCGGTTGGTAACTTTTTTTCTATACATGCTAGCGACCTAAAACTTGTTTTATCGCATACAGCCCGTCAAATTACGCCGGAAACGGTCGTCTTTGTTCTGATATTGCTCGATAGACGAAGTCGGAGTCCGTTTGTTTGTTTTTCAGATATCGGTTAGTAACTTTTTTTCTATACATGCTAGCGACCTAAAACTTGTTTCATCGCATTCAGCGCGTCAAATTACGCCGGAAACGGTCGTCTTTGTTCTGATATTGCTCAAAACACAGAGTCGAACTCCTTTTGTTTGTTTCGTGGATATCGGTGAGTAACTTTTTTTCTATACATGCTAGCGACCTAAAACTTGTTTCATCGCATTCAGCCCGTCAAATTACGCCATAAACGGTCGTCTTCGTTTTGATATTGCTTAAAACACGAAGTCGAATTCCGTTCGTTTGTTTCGTGGATATCGGTGAGTAACTTTTTTTCTATACATGCTAGCGACCTAAAACTTGTTTTATCGCATTCAGCGCGTCAAATTACGCCGGAAACGGTCGTCTTCGTTTTGATATTGCTCAAAACACGAAGTCAAATTCCGTACGTTTGTTTCGTGGATATCGGTGAGTAACTTTTTTTCTATACATGCTAGGGACCTAGAACTTGTTTTATCGCATTCAGCGCGTCAAATTACGCCGGAAACGGTCGTCTTTGTTTTGATATTGCTCAAAACACGAAGTCGAATTCCGTACGTTTGTTTCGTGGATATCGGTGAGTAACTTTTTTTCTATACATGCTAGCGACCTAAAACTTGTTTTATCGCATTCAGCGCGTCAAATTACGCCGGAAACGGCCGTCTTTGTTTTGATATTGCTCGAAACACGAAGTCGAAGTCCGTTTGTTTGTTTTTCAGATATCGGTTGGTAACTTTTTTTCTATACATGCTAGCGACCTGAAACTTGTTTTATCGCATTCAGCCCGTCAAATTACGCCGGAAACGGTCGTCTTTGTTCTGATATTGCTCGATAGACGAAGTCGGAGTCCGTTTGTTTGTTTTTCAGATATCGGTTAGTAACTTTTTTTCTATACATGCTAGCGACCTAAAACTTGTTTCATCGCATTCAGCGCGTCAAATTACGCCGGAAACGGTCGTCTTTGTTCTGATATTGCTCAAAACACAGAGTCGAACTCCTTTTGTTTGTTTCGTGGATATCGGTGAGTAACTTTTTTTCTATACATGCTAGCGACCTAAAACTTGTTTTATCGCATTCAGCCCGTCAAATTACGCCGGAAACGGTCGTCTTCGTTTTGATATTGCTTAAAACACGAAGTCGAAATCCGTTCGTTTGTTTCGTGGATATCGGTGAGTAACTTTTTTTCTATACATGCTAGCGACCTAAAACTTGTTTTCTCGCAAACAGCCCGTCAAATTACGCCGGAAACGGTCGTCTTTGTTCTGATATTGCTCGATAGACGAAGTCGGAGTCCGTTTGTTTGTTTTCCAGATATCGGTTAGTAACTTTTTTTCTATACATGCTAGCGACCTAAAACTTGTTTCATCGCATTCAGCGCGTCAAATTACGCCGGAAACGGTCGTCTTTGTTCTGATATTGCTCAAAACACGGAGTCGAATTCCTTTTGTTTGTTTCGTGGATATCGGTGAGTAACTTTATTTCTATACATGCTAGCGACCTAAAACTTGTTTTATCGCATTCAGCCCGTCAAATTTCGCCGGAAACGGTCGTCTTCGTTTTGATATTGCTTAAAACACGAAGTCGAATTCCGTTCGTTTGTTTCGTGGATATCGGTGAGTAACCTTTTTTCTATACATGCTAGCGACCTAAAACTTGTTTTATCGCATTCAGCGCGTCAAATTACGCCGGAAACGGCCGTCTTTGTTTTGATATTGCTCGAAACACGAAGTCGAAGTCCGTTTGTTTGTTTTTCAGATATCGGTTGGTAACTTTTTTTCTATACATGCTAGCGACCTAAAACTTGTTTTATCGCATACAGCCCGTCAAATTACGCCGGAAACGGTCGTCTTTGTTCTGATATTGCTCGATAGACGAAGTCGGAGTCCGTTTGTTTGTTTTTCAGATATCGGTTAGTAACTTTTTTTCTATACATGCTAGCGACCTAAAACTTGTTTCATCGCATTCAGCGCGTCAAATTACGCCGGAAACGGCCGTCTTTGTTTTGATATTGCTCGAAACACGAAGTCGAAGTCCGTTTGTTTGTTTTTCAGATATCGGTTGGTAACTTTTTTTCTATACATGCTAGCGACCTGAAACTTGTTTTATCGCATTCAGCCCGTCAAATTACGCCGGAAACGGTCGTCTTTGTTCTGATATTGCTCGATAGACGAAGTCGGAGTCCGTTTGTTTGTTTTTCAGATATCGGTTAGTAACTTTTTTTCTATACATGCTAGCGACCTAAAACTTGTTTTATCGCATTCAGGCCGTCAAATTACGCCGGAAACGGTCGTCTTTGTTCTGATATTGCTCGAAACACGAAGTCGAAGTCCGTTTGTTTGTTTTTCAGATATCGGTTGGTAACTTTTTTTCTATACATGCTAGCGACCTAAAACTTGTTTTATCGCATACAGCCCGTCAAATTACGCCGGAAACGGTCGTCTTTGTTCTGATATTGCTCGATAGACGAAGTCGGAGTCCGTTTGTTTGTTTTTCAGATATCGGTTAGTAACTTTTTTTCTATACATGCTAGCGACCTAAAACTTGTTTCATCGCATTCAGCGCGTCAAATTACGCCGGAAACGGTCGTCTTTGTTCTGATATTGCTCAAAACACAGAGTCGAACTCCTTTTGTTTGTTTCGTGGATATCGGTGAGTAACTTTTTTTCTATACATGCTAGCGACCTAAAACTTGTTTTATCGCATTCAGCGCGTCAAATTACGCCGGAAACGGCCGTCTTTGTTTTGATATTGCTCGAAACACGAAGTCGAAGTCCGTTTGTTTGTTTTTCAGATATCGGTTGGTAACTTTTTTTCTATACATGCTAGTGACCTAAAACTTGTTTTATCGCATACAGCCCGTCAAATTACGCCGGAAACGGTCGTCTTTGTTCTGATATTGCTCGATAGACGAAGTCGGAGTCCGTTTGTTTGTTTTTCAGATATCGGTTAGTAACTTTTTTTCTATACATGCTAGCGACCTAAAACTTGTTTCATCGCATTCAGCGCGTCAAATTACGCCGGAAACGGTCGTCTTTGTTCTGATATTGCTCAAAACACAGAGTCGAATTCCTTTTGTTTGTTTCGTGGATATCGGTGAGTAACTTTTTTTCTATACATGCTAGCGACCTAAAACTTGTTTGATCGCATTCAGCCCGTCAAATTACGCCGGAAACGGTCGTCTTCGTTTTGATATTGCTTAAAACACGAAGTCGAATTCCGTTCGTTTGTTTCGTGGATATCGGTGAGTAACTTTTTTTCTATACATGCTAGCGACCTAAAACTTGTTTTATCGCATTCAGCGCGTCGAATTACGCCGGAAACGGTCGTCTTCGTTTTGATATTGCTCAAAACACGAAGTCGAATTCCGTACGTTTGTTTCGTGGATATCGGTGAGTAACTTTTTTTCTATACATGCTAGGGACCTAAAACTTGTTTTATCGCATTCAGCGCGTCAAATTACGCCGGAAACAGCCGTCTTTGTTTTGATATTGCTCGAAACACGAAGTCGAAGTCCGTTTGTTTGTTTTTCAGATATCGGTTGGTAACTTTTTTTCTATACATGCTAGCGACCTAAAACTTGTTTTATCGCATACAGCCCGTCAAATTACGCCGGAAACGGTCGTCTTTGTTCTGATATTGCTCGATAGACGAAGTCGGAGTCCGTTTGTTTGTTTTTCAGATATCGGTTAGTAACTTTTTTTCTATACATGCTAGCGACCTAAAACTTGTTTCATCGCATTCAGCGCGTCAAATTACGCCGGAAACGGTCGTCTTTGTTCTGATATTGCTCAAAACACAGAGTCGAATTCCTTTTGTTTGTTTCGTGGATATCGGTGAGTAACTTTTTTTCTATACATGCTAGCGACCTAAAACTTGTTTTATCGCATTCAGCCCGTCAAATTACGCCGGAAACGGTCGTCTTCGTTTTGATATTGCTGAAAACACGAAGTCGAATTCCGTTCGTTTGTTTCGTGGATATCGGTGAGTAACTTTTTTTCTATACATGCTAGCGACCTAAAACTTGTTTTATCGCATTCAGCGCGTCAAATTACGCCGGAAACGGTCGTCTTCGTTTCGATATTGCTCAAAACACGAAGTCGAATTCCGTACGTTTGTTTCGTGGATATCGGTGAGTAACTTTTTTTCTATACATGCTAGGGACCTAAAACTTGTTTTATCGCATTCAGCGCGTCAAATTACGCCGGAAACGGCCGTCTTTGTTTTGATATTGCTCGAAACACGAAGTCGAAGTCCGTTTGTTTGTTTTTCAGATATCGGTTGGTAACTTTTTTTCTATACATGCTAGCGACCTAAAACTTGTTTTATCGCATTCAGCGCGTCAAATTACGCCGGAAACGGTCGTCTTTGTTTTGATATTGCTTGAAACACGGAGTCGAATTCCTTTTGTTTGTTTCGTGGATATCGGTGGATAACTTTTTTTCTATACATGCTAGCGACCTAAAACTTGTTATATCGCATTCAGCGCGTCAAATTACGCCGAAAACGGTCGTCTTTGTTTTGATATTGCACAAAACACGAAGTCGAATTCCGTACGTTTGTTTCGTGGATATCGGTGAGTAACTTTTTTTCTATACATGCTAGCGACCTAAAACTTGTTTTATCGCATACAGCCCGTCAAATTACGCCGGAAACGGTCGTCTTTGTTCTGATATTGCTCAAAACACGGAGTCGAATTCCTTTTGTTTGTTTCGTGGATATCGGTGAGTAACTTTTTTTCTATACATGCTAGCGACCTAAAACTTGTTTTATCGCATTCAGCCCGTCAAATTACGCTGGAAACGGTCGTCTTCGTTTTGATATTGCTTAAAACACGAAGTCGAATTCCGTTCGTTTGTTTCGTGGATATCGGTGAGTAACTTTTTTTCTATACATGCTAGCGACCTAAAACTTGTTTTATCGCATACAGCCCGTCAAATTACGCCGGAAACGGTCGTCTTTGTTCTGATATTGCTCGATAGACGAAGTCGGAGTCCGTTTGTTTGTTTTTCAGATATCGGTTAGTAACTTTTTTTCTATACATGCTAGCGACCTAAAACTTGTTTCATCGCATTCAGCGCGTCAAATTACGCCGGAAACGGTCGTCTTTGTTCTGATATTGCTCAAAACACGGAGTCGAATTCCTTTTGTTTGTTTCGTGGATATCGGTGAGTAACTTTTTTTCTATACATGCTAGCGACCTGAAACTTGTTTTATCGCATTCAGCCCGTCAAATTACGCTGGAAACGGTCGTCTTCGTTTTGATATTGCTTAAAACACGAAGTCGAATTCCGTTCGTTTGTTTCGTGGATATCGGTGAGTAACTTTTTTTCTATACATGCTAGCGACCTAAAACTTGTTTTATCGCATTCAGTGCGTCAAATTACGCCGGAAACGGTCGTCTTCCTTTTGATATTGCTCAAAACACGAAGTCGAATTCCGTACGTTTGTTTCGTGGATATCGGTGAGTAACTTTTTTTCTATACATGCTAGGGACCTAAAACTTGTTTTATCGCATTCAGCGCGTCAAATTACGCCGGAAACGGCCGTCTTTGTTTTGATATTGCTCGAAACACGAAGTCGAAGTCCGTTTGTTTGTTTTTCAGATATCGGTGAGTAACTTTTTTTCTATACATGCTAGCGACCTGAAACTTGTTTGATCGCATTCAGCCCGTCAAATTACGCCGGAAACGGTCGTCTTCGTTTTGATATTGCTTAAAACACGAAGTCGAATTCCGTTCGTTTGTTTCGTGGATATCGGTAAGTAACTTTTTTTCTATACATGCTAGCGACCTAAAACTTGTTTTATCGCATTCAGCGCGTCAAATTACGCCGGAAACGGTCGTCTTCGTTTTGATATTGCTCAAAACACGAAGTCGAATTCCGTACGTTTGTTTCGTGGATATCGGTGAGTAACTTTTTTTCTATACATGCTAGGGACCTAAAACTTGTTTTATCGCATTCAGCGCGTCAAATTACGCCGGAAACGGCCGTCTTTGTTTTGATATTGCTCGAAACACGAAGTCGAAGTCCGTTTGTTTGTTTTTCAGATATCGGTTGGTAACTTTTTTTCTATACATGCTAGCGACCTAAAACTTGTTTTATCGCATACAGCCCGTCAAATTACGCCGGAAACGGTCGTCTTTGTTCTGATATTGCTCGATAGACGAAGTCGGAGTCCGTTTGTTTGTTTTTCAGATATCGGTTAGTAACTTTTTTTCTATACATGCTAGCGACCTAAAACTTGTTTCATCGCATTCAGCGCGTCAAATTACGCCGGAAACGGTCGTCTTTGTTCTGATATTGCTCAAAACACAGAGTCGAATTCCTTTTGTTTGTTTCGTGGATATCGGTGAGTAACTTTTTTTCTATACATGCTAGCGACCTAAAACTTGTTTTATCGCATTCAGCCCGTCAAATTACGCCGGAAACGGTCGTCTTCGTTTTGATATTGCTGAAAACACGAAGTCGAATTCCGTTCGTTTGTTTCGTGGATATCGGTGAGTAACTTTTTTTCTATACATGCTAGCGACCTAAAACTTGTTTTATCGCATTCAGCGCGTCAAATTACGCCGGAAACGGTCGTCTTCGTTTTGATATTGCTCAAAACACGAAGTCGAATTCCGTACGTCTGTTTCGTGGATATCGGTGAGTAACTTTTTTTCTATACATGCTAGGGACCTAAAACTTGTTTTATCGCATTCAGCGCGTCAAATTACGCCGGAAACGGCCGTCTTTGTTTTGATATTGCTCGAAACACGAAGTCGAAGTCCGTTTGTTTGTTTTTCAGATATCGGTTGGTAACTTTTTTTCTATACATGCTAGCGACCTAAAACTTGTTTTATCGCATTCAGCGCGTCAAATTACGCCGGAAACGGTCGTCTTTGTTTTGATATTGCTTAAAACACGGAGTCGAATTCCTTTTGTTTGTTTCGTGGATATCGGTGGATAACTTTTTTTCTATACATGCTAGCGACCTAAAACTTGTTTTATCGCATTCAGCCCGTCAAATTACGCTGGAAACGGTCGTCTTCGTTTTGATATTGCTTAAAACACGAAGTCGAATTCCGTTCGTTTGTTTCGTGGATATCGGTGAGTAACTTTTTTTCTATACATGCTAGCGACCTAAACCTTGTTTTATCGCATTCAGCCCGTCAAATTTCGCCGGAAACGGTCGTCTTCGTTTTGATATTGCTTAAAACACGAAGTCGAATTCCGTTCGTTTGTTTCGTGGATATCGGTGAGTAACTTTTTTTCTATACATGCTAGCGACCTAAAAGTTGTTTTATCGCATTCAGCCCGTCAAATTACGCCGGAAACGGTCGTCTTTGTTCTGATATTGCTCGATAGACGAAGTCGGAGTCCGTTTGTTTGTTTTTCAGATATCGGTTAGTAACTTTTTTTCTATACATGCTAGCGACCTAAAACTTGTTTCATCGCATTCAGCGCGTCAAATTACGCCGGAAACGGTCGTCTTCGTTTTGATATTGCTTAAAACACGAAGTCGAATTCCGTTCGTTTGTTTCGTGGATATCGGTGAGTAACTTTTTTTCTATACATGCTAGCGACCTAAAACTTGCTATATCGCATTCAGCGCGTCAAATTACGCAGAAAACGGTCGTCTTTGTTTTGATATTGCTCAAAACACGAAGTCGAATTCCGTACGTTTTTTTCGTGGATATCGGTGAGTAACTTTTTTTCTATACATGCTAGCGACCTAAAACTTGTTTTATCGCATACAGCCCGTCAAATTACGCCGGAAACGGTCGTCTTTGTTCTGATATTGCTCAAAACACGGAGTCGAATTCCTTTTGTTTGTTTCGTGGATATCGGTGAGTAACTTTTTTTCTATACATGCTAGCGACCTAAAACTTGTTTCATCGCATTCAGCCCGTCAAATTACGCTGGAAACGGTCGTCTTCGTTTTGATATTGCTTAAAACACGAAGTCGAATTCCGTTCGTTTGTTTCGTGGATATCGGTGAGTAACTTTTTTTCTATACATGCTAGCGACCTAAAACTTGTTTTATCGCATACAGCCCGTCAAATTACGCCGGAAACGGTCGTCTTTGTTCTGATATTGCTCGATAGACGAAGTCGGAGTCCGTTTGTTTGTTTTTCAGATATCGGTTAGTAACTTTTTTTCTATACATGCTAGCGACCTAAAACTTGTTTCATCGCATTCAGCGCGTCAAATTACGCCGGAAACGGTCGTCTTTGTTCTGATATTGCTCAAAACACGGAGTCGAATTCCTTTTGTTTGTTTCGTGGATATCGGTGAGTAACTTTTTTTCTATACATGCTAGCGACCTGAAACTTGTTTTATCGCATTCAGCCCGTCAAATTACGCTGGAAACGGTCGTCTTCGTTTTGATATTGCCTAAAACACGAAGTCGAATTCCGTTCGTTTGTTTCGTGGATATCGGTGAGTAACTTTTTTTCTATACATGCTAGCGACCTAAAACTTGTTTTATCGCATTCAGCGCGTCAAATTACGCCGGAAACGGTCGTCTTTGTTTTGATATTGCTCAAAACACGAAGTCGAATTCCGTACGTTTGTTTCGTGGATATCGGTGAGTAACTTTTTTTCTATACATGCTAGCGACCTAAAACTTGTTTTATCGCATTCAGCGCGTCAAATTACGCCGGAAACGGCCGTCTTTGTTTTGATATTGCTCGAAACACGAAGTCGAAGTCCGTTTGTTTGTTTTTCAGATATCGGTTGGTAACTTTTTTTCTATACATGCTAGCGACCTAAAACTTGTTTTATCGCATACAGCCCGTCAAATTACGCCGGAAACGGTCGTCTTTGTTCTGATATTGCTCGATAGACGAAGTCGGAGTCCGTTTGTTTGTTTTTCAGATATCGGTTAGTAACTTTTTTTCTATACATGCTAGCGACCTCAAACTTGTTTCATCGCATTCAGCGCGTCAAATTACGCCAGAAACGGTCGTCTTTGTTCTGATATTGCTCGAAACACAGAGTCGAATTCCTTTTGTTTGTTTCGTGGATATCGGTAAGTAACTTTTTTTCTATACATGCTAGCGACCTAAAACTTGTTTTGTCGCATTCAGTCCGTCAAATTACGCCGGAAACGGTCGTCTTCGTTTTGATATTGCTTAAAACACGAAGTCGAATTCCGTTCGTTTGTTTCGTGGATATCGGTGAGTAACTTTTTTTCTATACATGCTAGCGACCTAAAACTTGTTTTATCGCATTCAGCGCGTCAAATTACGCCGGAAACGGTCGTCTTCGTTTTGATATTGCTCAAAACACGAAGTCGAATTCCGTACGTTTGTTTCGTGGATATCGGTGAGTAACTTTTTTTCTATACATGCTAGGGACCTAAAACTTGTTTTATCGCATTCAGCGCGTCAAATTACGCCGGAAACGGCCGTCTTTGTTTTGATATTGCTCGAAACACGAAGTCGAAGTCCGTTTGTTTGTTTTTCAGATATCGGTTGGTAACTTTTTTTCTATACATGCTAGCGACCTAAAACTTGTTTTATCGCATTCAGCGCGTCAAATTACGCCGGAAACGGTCGTCTTTGTTTTGATATTGCTCAAAACACGGAGTCGAATTCCTTTTGTTTGTTTCGTGCATATCGGTGGATAACTTTTTTTCTATACATGCTAGCGACCTAAAACTTGTTTTATCGCATTCAGCCCGTCAAATTACGCTGGAAACGGTCGTCTTCGTTTTGATATTGCTTAAAACACGAAGTCGAATTCCGTTCGTTTGTTTCGTGGATATCGGTGGGTAACTTTTTTTCTATACATGCTAGCGACCTAAGACTTGTTTTATCGCATTCAGCGCGTCAAATTACGCCGAAAACGGTCGTCTTTGTTTTGATATTGCTCAAAACACGAAGTTGAATTCCGTACGTTTGTTTCGTGGATATCGGTGAGTAACTTTTTTTCTATACATGCTAGCGACCTAAAACTTGTTTTATCGCATACAGCCCGTCAAATTACGCCGGAAACGGTCGTCTTTGTTCTGATATTGCTCGATAGACGAAGTCGGAGTCCGTTTGTTTGTTTTTCAGATATCGGTTAGTAACTTTTTTTCTATACATGCTAGCGACCTAAAACTTGTTTCATCGCATTCAGCGCGTCAAATTACGCCGGAAACGGTCGTCTTTGTTCTGATATTGCTCAAAACACAGAGTCGAATTCCTTTTGTTTGTTTCGTGGATATCGGTGAGTAACTTTCTTTCTATACATGCTAGCGACCTAAAACTTGTTTTATCGCATTCAGCCCGTCAAATTACGCCGGAAACGGTCGTCTTGGTTTTGATATTGCTTAAAACACGAAGTCGAATTCCGTTCGTTTGTTTCGTGGATATCGGTGAGTAACTTTTTTTCTATACATGCTAGCGACCTAAAACTTGTTCTATCGCATTCAGCGCGTCAAATTACGCCGGAAACGGTCGTCTTCGTTTTGATATTGCTCAAAACACGAAGTCGAATTCCGTACGTTTGTTTCGTGGATATCGGTGAGTAACTTTTTTTCTATACATGCTAGGGACCTAAAACTTGTTTTATCGCATTCAGCGCGTCAAATTACGCCGGAAACGGCCGTCTTTGTTTTGATATTGCTCGAAACACGAAGTCGAAGTCCGTTTGTTTGTTTTTCAGATATCGGTTGGTAACTTTTTTTCTATACATGCTAGCGACCTAAAACTTGTTTTATCGCATTCAGCGCGTCAAATTACGCCGGAAACGGTCGTCTTTGTTTTGATATTGCTTAAAACACGGAGTCGAATTCCTTTTGTTTGTTTCGTGGATATCGGTGGATAACTTTTTTTCTATACATGCTAGCGACCTAAAACTTGTTTTATCGCATTCAGCCCGTCAAATTACGCTGGAAACGGTCGTCTTCGTTTTGATATTGCTTAAAACACGAAGTCGAATTTCGTTCGTTTGTTTCGTGGATATCGGTGAGTAACTTTTTTTCTATACATGCTAGCGACCTAAAACTTGCTATATCGCATTCAGCGCGTCAAATTACGCAGAAAACGGTCGTCTTTGTTTTGATATTGCTCAAAACACGAAGTCGAATTCCGTACGTTTTTTTCGTGGATATCGGTGAGTAACTTTTTTTCTATACATGCTAGCGACCTAAAACTTGTTTTATCGCATACAGCCCGTCAAATTACGCCGGAAACGGTCGTCTTTGTTCTGATATTGCTCAAAACACGGAGTCGAATTCCTTTTGTTTGTTTCGTGGATATCGGTGAGTAACTTTTTTTCTATACATGCTAGCGACCTAAAACTTGTTTCATCGCATTCAGCCCGTCAAATTACGCTGGAAACGGTCGTCTTCGTTTTGATATTGCTTAAAACACGAAGTCGAATTCCGTTCGTTTGTTTCGTGGATATCGGTGAGTAACTTTTTTTCTATACATGCTAGCGACCTAAAACTTGTTTTATCGCATACAGCCCGTCAAATTACGCCGGAAACGGTCGTCTTTGTTCTGATATTGCTCGATAGACGAAGTCGGAGTCCGTTTGTTTGTTTTTCAGATATCGGTTAGTAACTTTTTTTCTATACATGCTAGCGACCTAAAACTTGTTTCATCGCATTCAGCGCGTCAAATTACGCCGGAAACGGTCGTCTTTGTTCTGATATTGCTCAAAACACGGAGTCGAATTCCTTTTGTTTGTTTCGTGGATATCGGTGAGTAACTTTTTTTCTATACATGCTAGCGACCTGAAACTTGTTTTATCGCATTCAGCCCGTCAAATTACGCTGGAAACGGTCGTCTTCGTTTTGATATTGCCTAAAACACGAAGTCGAATTCCGTTCGTTTGTTTCGTGGATATCGGTGAGTAACTTTTTTTCTATACATGCTAGCGACCTAAAACTTGTTTTATCGCATTCAGCGCGTCAAATTACGCCGGAAACGGTCGTCTTTGTTTTGATATTGCTCAAAACACGAAGTCGAATTCCGTACGTTTGTTTCGTGGATATCGGTGAGTAACTTTTTTTCTATACATGCTAGCGACCTAAAACTTGTTTTATCGCATTCAGCGCGTCAAATTACGCCGGAAACGGCCGTCTTTGTTTTGATATTGCTCGAAACACGAAGTCGAAGTCCGTTTGTTTGTTTTTCAGATATCGGTTGGTAACTTTTTTTCTATACATGCTAGCGACCTAAAACTTGTTTTATCGCATACAGCCCGTCAAATTACGCCGGAAACGGTCGTCTTTGTTCTGATATTGCTCGATAGACGAAGTCGGAGTCCGTTTGTTTGTTTTTCAGATATCGGTTAGTAACTTTTTTTCTATACATGCTAGCGACCTAAAACTTGTTTCATCGCATTCAGCGCGTCAAATTACGCCAGAAACGGTCGTCTTTGTTCTGATATTGCTCAAAACACAGAGTCGAATTCCTTTTGTTTGTTTCGTGGATATCGGTAAGTAACTTTTTTTCTATACATGCTAGCGACCTAAAACTTGTTTTGTCGCATTCAGTCCGTCAAATTACGCCGGAAACGGTCGTCTTCGTTTTGATATTGCTTAAAACACGAAGTCGAATTCCGTTCGTTTGTTTCGTGGATATCGGTGAGTAACTTTTTTTCTATACATGCTAGCGACCTAAAACTTGTTTTATCGCATTCAGCGCGTCAAATTACGCCGGAAACGGTCGTCTTCGTTTTGATATTGCTCAAAACACGAAGTCGAATTCCGTACGTTTGTTTCGTGGATATCGGTGAGTAACTTTTTTTCTATACATGCTAGGGACCTAAAACTTGTTTTATCGCATTCAGCGCGTCAAATTACGCCGGAAACGGCCGTCTTTGTTTTGATATTGCTCGAAACACGAAGTCGAAGTCCGTTTGTTTGTTTTTCAGATATCGGTTGGTAACTTTTTTTCTATACATGCTAGCGACCTCAAACTTGTTTCATCGCATTCAGCGCGTCAAATTACGCCAGAAACGGTCGTCTTTGTTCTGATATTGCTCAAAACACAGAGTCGAATTCCTTTTGTTTGTTTCGTGGATATCGGTAAGTAACTTTTTTTCTATACATGCTAGCGACCTAAAACTTGTTTTGTCGCATTCAGTCCGTCAAATTACGCCGGAAACGGTCGTCTTCGTTTTGATATTGCTTAAAACACGAAGTCGAATTCCGTTCGTTTGTTTCGTGGATATCGGTGAGTAACTTTTTTTCTATACATGCTAGCGACCTAAAACTTGTTTTATCGCATTCAGCGCGTCAAATTACGCCGGAAACGGTCGTCTTCGTTTTGATATTGCTCAAAACACGAAGTCGAATTCCGTACGTTTGTTTCGTGGATATCGGTGAGTAACTTTTTTTCTATACATGCTAGGGACCTAAAACTTGTTTTATCGCATTCAGCGCGTCAAATTACGCCGGAAACGGCCGTCTTTGTTTTGATATTGCTCGAAACACGAAGTCGAAGTCCGTTTGTTTGTTTTTCAGATATCGGTTGGTAACTTTTTTTCTATACATGCTAGCGACCTAAAACTTGTTTTATCGCATTCAGCGCGTCAAATTACGCCGGAAACGGTCGTCTTTGTTTTGATATTGCTCAAAACACGGAGTCGAATTCCTTTTGTTTGTTTCGTGCATATCGGTGGATAACTTTTTTTCTATACATGCTAGCGACCTAAAACTTGTTTTATCGCATTCAGCCCGTCAAATTACGCTGGAAACGGTCGTCTTCGTTTTGATATTGCTTAAAACACGAAGTCGAATTCCGTTCGTTTGTTTCGTGGATATCGGTGGGTAACTTTTTTTCTATACATGCTAGCGACCTAAGACTTGTTTTATCGCATTCAGCGCGTCAAATTACGCCGAAAACGGTCGTCTTTGTTTTGATATTGCTCAAAACACGAAGTCGAATTCCGTACGTTTGTTTCGTGGATATCGGTGAGTAACTTTTTTTCTATACATGCTAGCGACCTAAAACTTGTTTTATCGCATACAGCCCGTCAAATTACGCCGGAAACGGTCGTCTTTGTTCTGATATTGCTCGATAGACGAAGTCGGAGTCCGTTTGTTTGTTTTTCAGATATCGGTTAGTAACTTTTTTTCTATACATGCTAGCGACCTAAAACTTGTTTCATCGCATTCAGCGCGTCAAATTACGCCGGAAACGGTCGTCTTTGTTCTGATATTGCTCAAAACACAGAGTCGAATTCCTTTTGTTTGTTTCGTGGATATCGGTGAGTAACTTTTTTTCTATACATGCTAGCGACCTAAAACTTGTTTTATCGCATTCAGCCCGTCAAATTACGCCGGAAACGGTCGTCTTGGTTTTGATATTGCTTAAAACACGAAGTCGAATTCCGTTCGTTTGTTTCGTGGATATCGGTGAGTAACTTTTTTTCTATACATGCTAGCGACCTAAAACTTGTTCTATCGCATTCAGCGCGTCAAATTACGCCGGAAACGGTCGTCTTCGTTTTGATATTGCTCAAAACACGAAGTCGAATTCCGTACGTTTGTTTCGTGGATATCGGTGAGTAACTTTTTTTCTATACATGCTAGGGACCTAAAACTTGTTTTATCGCATTCAGCGCGTCAAATTACGCCGGAAACGGCCGTCTTTGTTTTGATATTGCTCGAAACACGAAGTCGAAGTCCGTTTGTTTGTTTTTCAGATATCGGTTGGTAACTTTTTTTCTATACATGCTAGCGACCTAAAACTTGTTTTATCGCATTCAGCGCGTCAAATTACGCCGGAAACGGTCGTCTTTGTTTTGATATTGCTTAAAACACGGAGTCGAATTCCTTTTGTTTGTTTCGTGGATATCGGTGGATAACTTTTTTTCTATACATGCTAGCGACCTAAAACTTGTTTTATCGCATTCAGCCCGTCAAATTACGCTGGAAACGGTCGTCTTCGTTTTGATATTGCTTAAAACACGAAGTCGAATTTCGTTCGTTTGTTTCGTGGATATCGGTGAGTAACTTTTTTTCTATACATGCTAGCGACCTAAAACTTGCTATATCGCATTCAGCGCGTCAAATTACGCAGAAAACGGTCGTCTTTGTTTTGATATTGCTCAAAACACGAAGTCGAATTCCGTACGTTTTTTTCGTGGATATCGGTGAGTAACTTTTTTTCTATACATGCTAGCGACCTAAAACTTGTTTTATCGCATACAGCCCGTCAAATTACGCCGGAAACGGTCGTCTTTGTTCTGATATTGCTCAAAACACGGAGTCGAATTCCTTTTGTTTGTTTCGTGGATATCGGTGAGTAACTTTTTTTCTATACATGCTAGCGACCTAAAACTTGTTTCATCGCATTCAGCCCGTCAAATTACGCTGGAAACGGTCGTCTTCGTTTTGATATTGCTTAAAACACGAAGTCGAATTCCGTTCGTTTGTTTCGTGGATATCGGTGAGTAACTTTTTTTCTATACATGCTAGCGACCTAAAACTTGTTTTATCGCATACAGCCCGTCAAATTACGCCGGAAACGGTCGTCTTTGTTCTGATATTGCTCGATAGACGAAGTCGGAGTCCGTTTGTTTGTTTTTCAGATATCGGTTAGTAACTTTTTTTCTATACATGCTAGCGACCTAAAACTTGTTTCATCGCATTCAGCGCGTCAAATTACGCCGGAAACGGTCGTCTTTGTTCTGATATTGCTCAAAACACGGAGTCGAATTCCTTTTGTTTGTTTCGTGGATATCGGTGAGTAACTTTTTTTCTATACATGCTAGCGACCTGAAACTTGTTTTATCGCATTCAGCCCGTCAAATTACGCTGGAAACGGTCGTCTTCGTTTTGATATTGCCTAAAACACGAAGTCGAATTCCGTTCGTTTGTTTCGTGGATATCGGTGAGTAACTTTTTTTCTATACATGCTAGCGACCTAAAACTTGTTTTATCGCATTCAGCGCGTCAAATTACGCCGGAGACGGTCGTCTTTGTTTTGATATTGCTCAAAACACGAAGTCGAATTCCGTACGTTTGTTTCGTGGATATCGGTGAGTAACTTTTTTTCTATACATGCTAGCGACCTAAAACTTGTTTTATCGCATTCAGCGCGTCAAATTACGCCGGAAACGGCCGTCTTTGTTTTGATATTGCTCGAAACACGAAGTCGAAGTCCGTTTGTTTGTTTTTCAGATATCGGTTGGTAACTTTTTTTCTATACATGCTAGCGACCTAAAACTTGTTTTATCGCATACAGCCCGTCAAATTACGCCGGAAACGGTCGTCTTTGTTCTGATATTGCTCGATAGACGAAGTCGGAGTCCGTTTGTTTGTTTTTCAGATATCGGTTAGTAACTTTTTTTCTATACATGCTAGCGACCTAAAACTTGTTTCATCGCATTCAGCGCGTCAAATTACGCCAGAAACGGTCGTCTTTGTTCTGATATTGCTCAAAACACAGAGTCGAATTCCTTTTGTTTGTTTCGTGGATATCGGTAAGTAACTTTTTTTCTATACATGCTAGCGACCTAAAACTTGTTTTGTCGCATTCAGTCCGTCAAATTACGCCGGAAACGGTCGTCTTCGTTTTGATATTGCTTAAAACACGAAGTCGAATTCCGTTCGTTTGTTTCGTGGATATCGGTGAGTAACTTTTTTTCTATACATGCTAGCGACCTAAAACTTGTTTTATCGCATTCAGCGCGTCAAATTACGCCGGAAACGGTCGTCTTCGTTTTGATATTGCTCAAAACACGAAGTCGAATTCCGTACGTTTGTTTCGTGGATATCGGTGAGTAACTTTTTTTCTATACATGCTAGGGACCTAAAACTTGTTTTATCGCATTCAGCGCGTCAAATTACGCCGGAAACGGCCGTCTTTGTTTTGATATTGCTCGAAACACGAATTCGAAGTCCGTTTGTTTGTTTTTCAGATATCGGTTGGTAACTTTTTTTCTATACATGCTAGCGACCTAAAACTTGTTTTATCGCATTCAGCGCGTCAAATTACGCCGGAAACGGTCGTCTTTGTTTTGATATTGCTCAAAACACGGAGTCGAATTCCTTTTGTTTGTTTCGTGCATATCGGTGGATAACTTTTTTTCTATACATGCTAGCGACCTAAAACTTGTTTTATCGCATTCAGCCCGTCAAATTACGCTGGAAACGGTCGTCTTCGTTTTGATATTGCTTAAAACACGAAGTCGAATTCCGTTCGTTTGTTTCGTGGATATCGGTGGGTAACTTTTTTTCTATACATGCTAGCGACCTAAGACTTGTTGTATCGCATTCAGCGCGTCAAATTACGCCGAAAACGGTCGTCTTTGTTTTGATATTGCTCAAAACACGAAGTCGAATTCCGTACGTTTGTTTCGTGGATATCGGTGAGTAACTTTTTTTCTATACATGCTAGCGACCTAAAACTTGTTTTATCGCATACAGCCCGTCAAATTACGCCGGAAACGGTCGTCTTTGTTCTGATATTGCTCGATAGACGAAGTCGGAGTCCGTTTGTTTGTTTTTCAGATATCGGTTAGTAACTTTTTTTCTATACATGCTAGCGACCTAAAACTTGTTTCATCGCATTCAGCGCGTCAAATTACGCCGGAAACGGTCGTCTTTGTTCTGATATTGCTCAAAACACAGAGTCGAATTCCTTTTGTTTGTTTCGTGGATATCGGTGAGTAACTTTTTTTCTATACATGCTAGCGACCTAAAACTTGTTTTATCGCATTCAGCCCGTCAAATTACGCCGGAAACGGTCGTCTTGGTTTTGATATTGCTTAAAACACGAAGTCGAATTCCGTTCGTTTGTTTCGTGGATATCGGTGAGTAACTTTTTTTCTATACATGCTAGCGACCTAAAACTTGTTCTATCGCATTCAGCGCGTCAAATTACGCCGGAAACGGTCGTCTTCGTTTTGATATTGCTCAAAACACGAAGTCGAATTCCGTACGTTTGTTTCGTGGATATCGGTGAGTAACTTTTTTTCTATACATGCTAGGGACCTAAAACTTGTTTTATCGCATTCAGCGCGTCAAATTACGCCGGAAACGGCCGTCTTTGTTTTGATATTGCTCGAAACACGAAGTCGAAGTCCGTTTGTTTGTTTTTCAGATATCGGTTGGTAACTTTTTTTCTATACATGCTAGCGACCTAAAACTTGTTTTATCGCATACAGCCCGTCAAATTACGCCGGAAACGGTCGTCTTTGTTCTGATATTGCTCGATAGACGAAGTCGGAGTCCGTTTGTTTGTTTTTCAGATATCGGTTAGTAACTTTTTTTCTATACATGCTAGCGACCTAAAACTTGTTTCATCGCATTCAGCGCGTCAAATTACGCCGGAAACGGTCGTCTTTGTTCTGATATTGCTCAAAACACAGAGTCGAATTCCTTTTCTTTGTTTCGTGGATATCGGTGGATAACTTTTTTTCTATACATGCTAGCGACCTAAAACTTGTTTAATCGCATTCAGCCCGTCAAATTACGCCGGAAACGGTCGTCTTCGTTTTGATATTGCTTAAAACACGAAGTCGAATTCCGTTCGTTTGTTTCGTGGATATCGGTGAGTAACTTTTTTTCTATACATGCTAGCGACCTAAAACTTGTTTTATCGCATACAGCCCGTCAAATTACGCCGGAAACGGTCGTCTTTGTTCTGATATTGCTCGATAGACGAAGTCGGAGTCCGTTTGTTTGTTTTTCAGATATCGGTTAGTAACTTTTTTTCTATACATGCTAGCGACCTAAAACTTGTTTCATCGCATTCAGCGCGTCAAATTACGCCGGAAACGGTCGTCTTTGTTCTGATATTGCTCAAAACACAGAGTCGAATTCCTTTTCTTTGTTTCGTGGATATCGGTGGATAACTTTTTTTCTATACATGCTAGCGACCTAAAACTTGTTTTATCGCATTCAGCCCGTCAAATTACGCCGGAAACGGTCGTCTTCGTTTTGATATTGCTTAAAACACGAAGTCGAATTCCGTTCGTTTGTTTCGTGGATATCGGTGAGTAACTTTTTTTCTATACATGCTAGCGACCTAAAACTTGTTTTATCGCATTCAGCGCGTCAAATTACGCCGGAAACGGTCGTCTTCGTTTTGATATTGCTCAAAACACGAAGTCGAATTCCGTACGTTTGTTTCGTGGATATCGGTGAGTAACTTTTTTTCTATACATGCTAGGGACCTAAAACTTGTTTTATCGCATTCAGCGCGTCAAATTACGCCGGAAACGGCCGTCTTTGTTTTGATATTGCTCGAAACACGAAGTCGAAGTCCGTTCGTTTGTTTTTCAGATATCGGTTGGTAACTTTTTTTCTATACATGCTAGCGACCTAAAACTTGTTTTATCGCATTCAGCGCGTCAAATTACGCCGGAAACGGTCGTCTTTGTTTTCATATTGCTCAAAACACGGAGTCGAATTCCTTTTGTTTGTTTCGTGGATATCGGTGGATAACTTTTTTTCTATACATGCTAGCGACCTAAAACTTGTTTTATCGCATTCAGCCCGTCAAATTACGCTGGAAACGGTCGTCTTCGTTTTGATATTGCTTAAAACACGAAGTCGAATTCCGTTCGTTTGTTTCGTGGATATCGGTGAGTAACTTTTTTTCTATACATGCTAGCGACCTAAAACTTGTTTTATCGCATTCAGCGCGTCAAATTACGCCGGAAACGGTCGTCTTCGTTTTGATATTGCTCAAAACACGAAGTCGAATTCCGTACGTTCGTTTCGTGGATATCGGTGGATAACTTTTTTTCTATACATGCTAGCGACCTAAAACTTGTTTTATCGCATTCAGCCCGTCAAATTACGCCGGAAACGGTCGTCTTCGTTTTGATATTGCTTAAAACACGAAGTCGAATTCCGTTCGTTTGTTTCGTGGATATCGGTGAGTAACTTTTTTTCTATACATGCTAGCGACCTAAAACTTGTTTCATCGCATTCAGCGCGTCAAATTACGCCGGAAACGGTCGTCTTTGTTCTGATATTGCTCAAAACACGGAGTCGAATTCCTTTTCTTTGTTTCGTGGATATCGGTGGATAACTTTTTTTCTATACATGCTAGCGACCTAAAACTTGTTTTATCGCATTCAGCCCGTCAAATTACGCTGGAAACGGTCGTCTTCGTTTTGATATTGCTTAAAACACGAAGTCGAATTCCGTTCGTTTGTTTCGTGGATATCGGTGAGTAACTTTTTTTCTATACATGCTAGCGACCTAAAACTTGTTTTATCGCATTCAGCGCGTCAAATTACGCCGGAAACGGTCGTCTTCGTTTTGATATTGCTCAAAACACGAAGTCGAATTCCGTACGTTCGTTTCGTGGATATCGGTGGATAACTTTTTTTCTATACATGCTAGCGACCTAAAACTTGTTTTATCGCATTCAGCCCGTCAAATTACGCCGGAAACGGTCGTCTTCGTTTTGATATTGCTTAAAACACGAAGTCGAATTCCGTTCGTTTGTTTCGTGGATATCGGTGAGTAACTTTTTTTCTATACATGCTAGCGACCTAAAACTTGTTTCATCGCATTCAGCGCGTCAAATTACGCCGGAAACGGTCGTCTTTGTTCTGATATTGCTCAAAACACAGAGTCGAATTCCTTTTCTTTGTTTCGTGGATATCGGTGGATAACTTTTTTTCTATACATGCTAGCGACCTAAAACTTGTTTTATCGCATTCAGCCCGTCAAATTACGCCGAAAACGGTCGTCTTCGTTTTGATATTGCTTAAAACACGAAGTCGAATTCCGTTCGTTTGTTTCGTGGATATCGGTGAGTAACTTTTTTTCTATACATGCTAGCGACCTAAAACTTGTTTTATCGCATTCAGCGCGTCAAATTACGCCGGAAACGGTCGTCTTCGTTTTGATATTGCTCAAAACACGAAGTCGAATTCCGTACGTTTGTTTCGTGGATATCGGTGAGTAACTTTTTTTCTATACATGCTAGGGACCTAAAACTTGTTTTATCGCATTCAGCGCGTCAAATTACGCCGGAAACGGCCGTCTTTGTTTTGATATTGCTCGAAACACGAAGTCGAAGTCCGTTCGTTTGTTTTTCAGATATCGGTTGGTAACTTTTTTTCTATACATGCTAGCGACCTAAAACTTGTTTTATCGCATTCAGCGCGTCAAATTACGCCGGAAACGGTCGTCTTTGTTTTCATATTGCTCAAAACACGGAGTCGAATTCCTTTTGTTTGTTTCGTGGATATCGGTGGATAACTTTTTTTCTATACATGCTAGCGACCTAAAACTTGTTTTATCGCATTCAGCCCGTCAAATTACGCTGGAAACGGTCGTCTTCGTTTTGATATTGCTTAAAACACGAAGTCGAATTCCGTTCGTTTGTTTCGTGGATATCGGTGAGTAACTTTTTTTCTATACATGCTAGCGACCTAAAACTTGTTTTATCGCATTCAGCGCGTCAAATTACGCCGGAAACGGTCGTCTTCGTTTTGATATTGCTCAAAACACGAAGTCGAATTCCGTACGTTCGTTTCGTGGATATCGGTGGATAACTTTTTTTCTATACATGCTAGCGACCTAAAACTTGTTTTATCGCATTCAGCCCGTCAAATTACGCCGGAAACGGTCGTCTTCGTTTTGATATTGCTTAAAACACGAAGTCGAATTCCGTTCGTTTGTTTCGTGGATATCGGTGAGTAACTTTTTTTCTATACATGCTAGCGACCTAAAACTTGTTTTATCGCATTCAGCGCGTCAAATTACGCCGGAAACGGTCGTCTTCGTTTTGATATTGCTCAAAACACGAAGTCGAATTCCGTACGTTTGTTTCGTGGATATCGGTGAGTAACTTTTTTTCTATACATGCTAGGGACCTAAAACTTGTTTTATCGCATTCAGCGCGTCAAATTACGCCGGAAACGGCCGTCTTTGTTTTGATATTGCTCGAAACACGAAGTCGAAGTCCGTTCGTTTGTTTTTCAGATATCGGTTGGTAACTTTTTTTCTATACATGCTAGCGACCTAAAACTTGTTTTATCGCATTCAGCGCGTCAAATTACGCCGGAAACGGTCGTCTTTGTTTTCATATTGCTCAAAACACGGAGTCGAATTCCTTTTGTTTGTTTCGTGGATATCGGTGGATAACTTTTTTTCTATACATGCTAGCGACCTAAAACTTGTTTTATCGCATTCAGCCCGTCAAATTACGCTGGAAACGGTCGTCTTCGTTTTGATATTGCTTAAAACACGAAGTCGAATTCCGTTCGTTTGTTTCGTGGATATCGGTGAGTAACTTTTTTTCTATACATGCTAGCGACCTAAAACTTGTTTAATCGCATTCAGCGCGTCAAATTACGCCGGAAACGGTCGTCTTCGTTTTGATATTGCTCAAAACACGAAGTCGAATTCCGTACGTTTGTTTCGTGGATATCGGTGAGTAACTTTTTTTCTATACATGCTAGGGACCTAAAACTTGTTTTATCGCATTCAGCCCGTCAAATTACGCCGGAAACGGTCGTCTTCGTTTTGATATTGCTTAAAACACGAAGTCGAATTCCGTTTGTTTGTTTCGTGGATATCGGTGAGTAACTTTTTTTCTATACATGCTAGCGACCTAAAACTTGTTTTATCGCATTCAGCGCGTCAAATTACGCCGGAAACGGTCGTCTTTGTTTTCATATTGCTCAAAACACGGAGTCGAATTCCTTTTGTTTGTTTCGTGGATATCGGTGGATAACTTTTTTTCTATACATGCTAGCGACCTAAAACTTGTTTTATCGCATTCAGCCCGTCAAATTACGCTGGAAACGGTCGTCTTCGTTTTGATATTGCTTAAAACACGAAGTCGAATTCCGTTCGTTTGTTTCGTGGATATCGGTGAGTAACTTTTTTTCTATACATGCTAGCGACCTAAAACTTGTTTTATCGCATTCAGCGCGTCAAATTACGCCGGAAACGGTCGTCTTCGTTTTGATATTGCTCAAAACACGAAGTCGAATTCCGTACGTTTGTTTCGTGGATATCGGTGAGTAACTTTTTTTCTATACATGCTAGGGACCTAAAACTTGTTTTATCGCATTCAGCGCGTCAAATTACGCCGGAAACGGCCGTCTTTGTTTTGATATTGCTCGAAACACGAAGTCGAAGTCCGTTCGTTTGTTTTTCAGATATCGGTTGGTAACTTTTTTTCTATACATGCTAGCGACCTGAAACTTGTTTTATCGCATTCAGCGCGTCAAATTACGCCGGAAACGGTCGTCTTCGTTTTGATATTGCTCAAAACACGAAGTCGAATTCCGTACGTTTGTTTCGTGGATATCGGTGGATAACTTTTTTTCTATACATGCTAGCGACCTAAAACTTGTTTTATCGCATTCAGCCCGTCAAATTACGCCGGAAACGGTCGTCTTCGTTTTGATATTGCTTAAAACACGAAGTCGAATTCCGTTCGTTTGTTTCGTGGATATCGGTGAGTAACTTTTTTTCTATACATGCTAGCGACCTAAAACTTGTTTTATCGCATTCAGCGCGTCAAATTACGCCGGAAACGGTCGTCTTCGTTTTGATATTGCTCAAAACACGAAGTCGAATTCCGTACGTTTGTTTCGTGGATATCGGTGAGTAACTTTTTTTCTATACATGCTAGGGACCTAAAACTTGTTTTATCGCATTCAGCGCGTCAAATTACGCCGGAAACGGCCGTCTTTGTTTTGATATTGCTCGAAACACGAAGTCGAAGTCCGTTCGTTTGTTTTTCAGATATCGGTTGGTAACTTTTTTTCTATACATGCTAGCGACCTAAAACTTGTTTTATCGCATTCAGCGCGTCAAATTACGCCGGAAACGGTCGTCTTTGTTTTCATATTGCTCAAAACACGGAGTCGAATTCCTTTTGTTTGTTTCGTGGATATCGGTGGATAACTTTTTTTCTATACATGCTAGCGACCTAAAACTTGTTTTATCGCATTCAGCCCGTCAAATTACGCTGGAAACGGTCGTCTTCGTTTTGATATTGCTTAAAACACGAAGTCGGATTCCGTTCGTTTGTTTCGTGGATATCGGTGAGTAACTTTTTTTCTATACATGCTAGCGACCTAAAACTTGTTTTATCGCATTCAGCGCGTCAAATTACGCCGGAAACGGTCGTCTTCGTTTTGATATTGCTCAAAACACGAAGTCGAATTCCGTACGTTTGTTTCGTGGATATCGGTGAGTAACTTTTTTTCTATACATGCTAGGGACCTAAAACTTGTTTTATCGCATTCAGCGCGTCAAATTACGCCGGAAACGGCCGTCTTTGTTTTGATATTGCTCGAAACACGAAGTCGAAGTCCGTTTGTTTGTTTTTCAGATATCGGTTGGTAACTTTTTTTCTATACATGCTAGCGACCTAAAACTTGTTTTATCGCATTCAGCGCGTCAAATTACGCCGGAAACGGTCGTCTTCGTTTTGATATTGCTCAAAACACGAAGTCGAATTCCGTACGTTTGTTTCGTGGATATCGGTGAGTAACTTTTTTTCTATACATGCTAGGGACCTAAAACTTGTTTTATCGCATTCAGCGCGTCAAATTACGCCGGAAACGGCCGTCTTTGTTTTGATATTGCTCGAAACACGAAGTCGAAGTCCGTTCGTTTGTTTTTCAGATATCGGTTGGTAACTTTTTTTCTATACATGCTAGCGACCTAAAACTTGTTTTATCGCATTCAGCGCGTCAAATTACGCCGGAAACGGTCGTCTTTGTTTTCATATTGCTCAAAACACGGAGTCGAATTCCTTTTGTTTGTTTCGTGGATATCGGTGGATAACTTTTTTTCTATACATGCTAGCGACCTAAAACTTGTTTTATCGCATTCAGCCCGTCAAATTACGCTGGAAACGGTCGTCTTCGTTTTGATATTGCTTAAAACACGAAGTCGAATTCCGTTCGTTTGTTTCGTGGATATCGGTGAGTAACTTTTTTTCTATACATGCTAGCGACCTAAAACTTGTTTTATCGCATTCAGCGCGTCAAATTACGCCGGAAACGGTCGTCTTCGTTTTGATATTGCTCAAAACACGGAGTCGAATTCCGTACGTTTGTTTCGTGGATATCGGTGAGTAACTTTTTTTCTATACATGCTAGGGACCTAAAACTTGTTTTATCGCATTCAGCGCGTCAAATTACGCCGGAAACGGCCGTCTTTGTTTTGATATTGCTCGAAACACGAAGTCGAAGTCCGTTTGTTTGTTTTTCAGATATCGGTTGGTAACTTTTTTTCTATACATGCTAGCGACCTAAAACTTGTTTTATCGCATACAGCCCGTCAAATTACGCCGGAAACGGTCGTCTTTGTTCTGATATTGCTCGATAGACGAAGTCGGAGTCCGTTTGTTTGTTTTTCAGATATCGGTTAGTAACTTTTTTTCTATACATGCTAGCGACCTAAAACTTGTTTCATCGCATTCAGCGCGTCAAATTACGCCGGAAACGGTCGTCTTTGTTCTGATATTGCTCAAAACACAGAGTCGAATTCCTTTCGTTTGTTTCGTGGATATCGGTGAGTAACTTTTTTTCTATACATGCTAGCGACCTAAAACTTGTTTTATCGCATTCAGCCCGTCAAATTACGCCGGAAACGGTCGTCTTCGTTCTGATATTGCTGAAAACACGAAGTCGAATTCCGTTCGTTTGTTTCGTGGATATCGGTGAGTAACTTTTTTTCTATACATGCTAGCGACCTAAAACTTGTTTTATCGCATTCAGCGCGTCAAATTACGCCGGAAACGGTCGTCTTTGTTTTCATATTGCTCAAAACACGGAGTCGAATTCCTTTTGTTTGTTTCGTGGATATCGGTGGATAACTTTTTTTCTATACATGCTAGCGACCTAAAACTTGTTTTATCGCATTCAGCCCGTCAAATTACGCTGGAAACGGTCGTCTTCGTTTCGATATTGCTTAAAACACGAAGTCGAATTCCGTTCGTTTGTTTCGTGGATATCGGTGAGTAACTTTTTTTCTATACATGCTAGCGACCTAAAACTTGTTTTATCGCATTCAGCGCGTCAAATTACGCCGGAAACGGTCGTCTTCGTTTTGATATTGCTCAAAACACGAAGTCGAATTCCGTACGTTTGTTTCGTGGATATCGGTGAGTAACTTTTTTTCTATACATGCTAGGGACCTAAAACTTGTTTTATCGCATTCAGCGCGTCAAATTACGCCGGAAACGGCCGTCTTTGTTCTGATATTGCTCGAAACACGAAGTCGAAGTCCGTTTGTTTGTTTTTCAGATATCGGTTGGTAACTTTTTTCCTATACATGCTAGCGACCTAAAACTTGTTTTATCGCATACAGCCCGTCAAATTACGCCGGAAACGGTCGTCTTTGTTCTGATATTGCTCGATAGACGAAGTCGGAGTCCGTTTGTTTGTTTTTCAGATATCGGTTAGTAACTTTTTTTCTATACATGCTAGCGACCTAAAACTTGTTTCATCGCATTCAGCGCGTCAAATTACGCCGGAAACGGTCGTCTTTGTTCTGATATTGCTCAAAACACAGAGTCGAATTCCTTTCGTTTGTTTCGTGGATATCGGTGAGTAACTTTTTTTCTATACATGCTAGCGACCTAAAACTTGTTTGATCGCATTCAGCCCGTCAAATTACGCCGGAAACGGTCGTCTTCGTTCTGATATTGCTGAAAACACGAAGTCGAATTCCGTTCGTTTGTTTCGTGGATATCGGTGAGTAACTTTTTTTCTATACATGCTAGCGACCTAAAACTTGTTTTATCGCATTCAGCGCGTCAAATTACGCCGGAAACGGTCGTCTTCGTTTTGATATTGCTCAAAACACGAAGTCGAATTCCGTACGTTTGTTTCGTGGATATCGGTGAGTAACTTTTTTTCTATACATGCTAGGGACCTAAAACTTGTTTTATCGCATTCAGCGCGTCAAATTACGCCGGAAACGGCCGTCTTTGTTTTGATATTGCTCGAAACACGAAGTCGAAGTCCGTTTGTTTGTTTTTCAGATATCGGTTGGTAACTTTTTTTCTATACATGCTAGCGACCTAAAACTTGTTTTATCGCATTCAGCGCGTCAAATTACGCCGGAAACGGTCGTCTTTGTTTTGATATTGCTCAAAACACGGAGTCGAATTCCTTTTGTTTGTTTCGTGCATATCGGTGGATAACTTTTTTTCTATACATGCTAGCGACCTAAAACTTGTTTTATCGCATTCAGCGCGTCAAATTACGCCGGAAACGGCCGTCTTTGTTTTGATATTGCTCGAAACACGAAGTCGGAGTCCGTTTGTTTGTTTTTCAGATATCGGTTAGTAACTTTTTTTCTATACATGCTAGCGACCTAAAACTTGTTTCATCGCATTCAGCGCGTCAAATTACGCCGGAAACGGTCGTCTTTGTTCTGATATTGCTCAAAACACAGAGTCGAATTCCTTTTGTTTGTTTCGTGGATATCGGTGAGTAACTTTTTTTCTATACATGCTAGCGACCTAAAACTTGTTTTATCGCATTCAGCCCGTCAAATTACGCCGGAAACGGTCGTCTTCGTTTTGATATTGCTTAAAACACGAAGTCGAATTCCGTTCGTTTGTTTCGTGGATATCGGTGAGTAACTTTTTTTCTATACATGCTAGCGACCTAAAACTTGTTTTATCGCATTCAGCGCGTCAAATTACGCCGGAAACGGCCGTCTTTGTTTTGATATTGCTCGAAACACGAAGTCGAAGTCCGTTTGTTTGTTTTTCAGATATCGGTTGGTAACTTTTTTTCTATACATGCTAGCGACCTAAAACTTGTTTTATCGCATACAGCCCGTCAAATTACGCCGGAAACGGTCGTCTTTGTTCTGATATTGCTCGATAGACGAAGTCGGAGTCCGTTTGTTTGTTTTTCAGATATCGGTTAGTAACTTTTTTTCTATACATGCTAGCGACCTAAAACTTGTTTCATCGCATTCAGCGCGTCAAATTACGCCGGAAACGGTCGTCTTTGTTCTGATATTGCTCAAAACACAGAGTCGAATTCCTTTTGTTTGTTTCGTGGATATCGGTGAGTAACTTTTTTTCTATACATGCTAGCGACCTAAAACTTGTTTTATCGCATTCAGCCCGTCAAATTACGCCGGAAACGGTCGTCTTCGTTTTGATATTGCTGAAAACACGAAGTCGAATTCCGTTCGTTTGTTTCGTGGATATCGGTGAGTAACTTTTTTTCTATACATGCCAGCGACCTAAAACTTTTTTATCGCATTCAGCGCGTCAAATTACGCCGGAAACGGTCGTCTTCGTTTTGATATTGCTCAAAACACGAAGTCGAATTCCGTACGTTTGTTTCGTGGATATCGGTGAGTAACTTTTTTTCTATACATGCTAGGGACCTAAAACTTGTTTTATCGCATTCAGCGCGTCAAATTACGCCGGAAACGGCCGTCTTTGTTTTGATATTGCTCGAAACACGAAGTCGAAGTCCGTTTGTTTGTTTTTCAGATATCGGTTGGTAACTTTTTTTCTATACATGCTAGCGACCTAAAACTTGTTTTATCGCATTCAGCGCGTCAAATTACGCCGGAAACGGTCGTCTTTGTTTTGATATTGCTTAAAACACGGAGTCGAATTCCTTTTGTTTGTTTCGTGGATATCGGTGGATAACTTTTTTTCTATACATGCTAGCGACCTAAAACTTGTTTTATCGCATTCAGCCCGTCAAATTACGCTGGAAACGGTCGTCTTCGTTTTGATATTGCTTAAAACACGAAGTCGAATTCCGTTCGTTTGTTTCGTGGCTATCGGTGAGTAACTTTTTTTCTATACATGCTAGCGACCTAAAACTTGTTATATCGCATTCAGCGCGTCAAATTACGCCGAAAACGGTCGTCTTTGTTTTGATATTGCTCAAAACACGAAGTCGAATTCCGTACGTTTGTTTCGTGGATATCGGTGAGTAACTTTTTTTCTATACATGCTAGCGACCTAAAACTTGTTTTATCGCATACAGCCCGTCAAATTACGCCGGAAACGGTCGTCTTTGTTCTGATATTGCTCAAAACACGGAGTCAAATTCCTTTTGTTTGTTTCGTGGATATCGGTGAGTAACTTTTTTTCTATACATGCTAGCGACCTAAAACTTGTTTTATCGCATTCAGCCCGTCAAATTACGCTGGAAACGGTCGTCTTCGTTTTGATATTGCTTAAAACACGAAGTCGAATTCCGTTCGTTTGTTTCGTGGATATCGGTGAGTAACTTTTTTTCTATACATGCTAGCGACCTAAAACTTGTTTTATCGCATTCAGCGCGTCAAATTACGCCGGAAACGGCCGTCTTTGTTTTGGTATTGCTCGAAACACGAAGTCGAAGTCCGTTTGTTTGTTTTTCAGATATCGGTTGGTAACTTTTTTTCTATACATGCTAGCGACCTAAAACTTGTTTTATCGCATACAGCCCGTCAAATTACGCCGGAAACGGTCGTCTTTGTTCTGATATTGCTCGATAGACGAAGTCGGAGTCCGTTTGTTTGTTTTTCAGATATCGGTTAGTAACTTTTTTTCTATACATGCTAGCGACCTAAAACTTGTTTCATCGCATTCAGCGCGTCAAATTACGCCGGAAACGGTCGTCTTTGTTCTGATATTGCTCAAAACACAGAGTCGAATTCCTTTTGTTTGTTTCGTGGATATCGGTGAGTAACTTTTTTTATATACATGCTAGCGACCTGAAACTTGTTTTATCGCATTCAGCCTGTCAAATTACGCCGGAAACGGTCGTCTTCGTTTTGATATTGCTGAAAACACGAAGTCGAATTCCGTTCGTTTGTTTCGTGGATATCGGTGAGTAACTTTTTTTCTATACATGCTAGCGACCTGAAACTTGTTTTATCGCATTCAGCGCGTCAAATTACGCCGGAAACGGTCGTCTTCGTTTTGATATTGCTCAAAACACGAAGTCGAATTCCGTACGTTTGTTTCGTGGATATCGGTGAGTAACTTTTTTTCTATACATGCTAGGGACCTAAAACTTGTTTTATCGCATTCAGCGCGTCAAATTACGCCGGAAACGGCCGTCTTTGTTTTGATATTGCTCGAAACACGAAGTCGAAGTCCGTTTGTTTGTTTTTCAGATATCGGTTGGTAACTTTTTTTCTATACATGCTAGCGACCTAAAACTTGTTTTATCGCATTCAGCGCGTCAAATTACGCCGGAAACGGTCGTCTTTGTTTTGATATTGCTCAAAACACGGAGTCGAATTCCTTTTGTTTGTTTCGTGGATATCGGTGGATAACTTTTTTTCTATACATGCTAGCAACCTAAAACTTGTTTTATCGCATTCAGCCCGTCAAATTACGCTGGAAACGGTCGTCTTCGTTTTGATATTGCTTAAAACACGAAGTCGAATTCCGTTCGTTTGTTTCGTGGATATCGGTGAGTAACTTTTTTTCTATACATGCTAGCGACCTAAAACTTGTTATATCGCATTCAGCGCGTCAAATTACGCCGAAAACGGTCGTCTTTGTTTTGATATTGCTCAAAACACGAAGTCGAATTCCGTACGTTTGTTTCGTGGATATCGGTGAGTAACTTTTTTTCTATACATGCTAGCGACCTAAAACTTGTTTTATCGCATACAGCCCGTCAAATTACGCCGGAAACGGTCGTCTTTGTTCTGATATTGCTCAAAACACGGAGTCGAATTCCTTTTGTTTGTTTCGTGGATATCGGTGAGTAACTTTTTTTCTACACATGCTAGCGACCTAAAACTTGTTTTATCGCATTCAGCGCGTCAAATTACGCCGGAAACGGTCGTCTTTGTTTTGATATTGCTCAAAACACGGAGTCGAATTCCTTTTGTTTGTTTCGTGGATATCGGTGGATAACTTTTTTTCTATACATGCTAGCGACCTAAAACTTGATTTATCGCATTCATCCCGTCAAATTACGCTGGAAACGGTCGTCTTCGTTTTGATATTGCTTAAAACACGAAGTCGAATTCCGTTCGTTTGTTTCGTGGATATCGGTGAGTAACTTTTTTTCTATACATGCTAGCGACCTGAAACTTGTTTCATCGCATTCAGCGCGTCAAATTACGCCGAAAACGGTCGTCTTTGTTTTGATATTGCTCAAAACACGAAGTCGAATTCCGTACGTTTGTTTCGTGGATATCGGTGAGTAACTTTTTTTCTATACATGCTAGCGACCTAAAACTTGTTTTATCGCATTCAGCGCGTCAAATTACGCCGGAAACGGTCGTCTTTGTTTTCATATTGCTCAAAACACGGAGTCGAATTCCTTTTGTTTGTTTCGTGGATATCGGTGGATAACTTTTTTTCTATACATGCTAGCGACCTAAAACTTGTTTTATCGCATTCAGCCCGTCAAATTACGCTGGAAACGGTCGTCTTCGTTTTGATATTGCTTAAAACACGAAGTCGAATTCCGTTCGTTTGTTTCGTGGATATCGGTGAGTAACTTTTTTTCTATACATGCTAGCGACCTAAAACTTGTTTTATCGCATTCAGCGCGTCAAATTACGCCGGAAACGGTCGTCTTCGTTTTGATATTGCTCAAAACACGAAGTCGAATTCCGTACGTTCGTTTCGTGGATATCGGTGGATAACTTTTTTTCTATACATGCTAGCGGCCTAAAACTTGTTTTATCGCATTCAGCCCGTCAAATTACGCCGGAAACGGTCGTCTTCGTTTTGATATTGCTTAAAACACGAAGTCGAATTCCGTTCGTTTGTTTCGTGGATATCGGTGAGTAACTTTTTTTCTATACATGCTAGCGACCTAAAACTTGTTTTATCGCATTCAGCGCGTCAAATTACGCCGGAAACGGCCGTCTTTGTTTTGATATTGCTCGAAACACGAAGTCGAAGTCCGTTCGTTTGTTTTTCAGATATCGGTTGGTAACTTTTTTTCCATACATGCTAGCGACCTAAAACTTGTTTTATCGCATTCAGCGCGTCAAATTACGCCGGAAACGGTCGTCTTTGTTTTCATATTGCTCAAAACACGGAGTCGAATTCCTTTTGTTTGTTTCGTGGATATCGGTGGATAACTTTTTTTCTATACATGCTAGCGACCTAAAACTTGTTTTATCGCATTCAGCCCGTCAAATTACGCTGGAAACGGTCGTCTTCGTTTTGATATTGCTTAAAACACGAAGTCGAATTCCGTTCGTTTGTTTCGTGGATATCGGTGAGTAACTTTTTTTCTATACATGCTAGCGACCTGAAACTTGTTTTATCGCATTCAGCGCGTCAAATTACGCCGGAAACGGTCGTCTTCGTTTTGATATTGCTCAAAACACGAAGTCGAATTCCGTACGTTCGTTTCGTGGATATCGGTGGATAACTTTTTTTCTATACATGCTAGCGACCTAAAACTTGTTTTATCGCATTCAGCCCGTCAAATTACGCCGGAAACGGTCGTCTTCGTTTTGATATTGCTTAAAACACGAAGTCGAATTCCGTTCGTTTGTTTCGTGGATATCGGTGAGTAACTTTTTTTCTATACATGCTAGCGACCTAAAACTTGTTTTATCGCATTCAGCGCGTCAAATTACGCCGGAAACGGTCGTCTTCGTTTTGATATTGCTCAAAACACGAAGTCGAATTCCGTACGTTTGTTTCGTGGATATCGGTGAGTAACTTTTTTTCTATACATGCTAGGGACCTAAAACTTGTTTTATCGCATTCAGCGCGTCAAATTACGCCGGAAACGGCCGTCTTTGTTTTGATATTGCTCGAAACACGAAGTCGAAGTCCGTTCGTTTGTTTTTCAGATATCGGTTGGTAACTTTTTTTCTATACATGCTAGCGACCTAAAACTTGTTTTATCGCATTCAGCGCGTCAAATTACGCCGGAAACGGTCGTCTTTGTTTTCATATTGCTCAAAACACGGAGTCGAATTCCTTTTGTTTGTTTCGTGGATATCGGTGGATAACTTTTTTTCTATACATGCTAGCGACCTAAAACTTGTTTTATCGCATTCAGCCCGTCAAATTACGCTGGAAACGGTCGTCTTCGTTTTGATATTGCTTAAAACACGAAGTCGAATTCCGTTCGTTTGTTTCGTGGATATCGGTGAGTAACTTTTTTTCTATACATGCTAGCGACCTAAAACTTGTTTTATCGCATTCAGCGCGTCAAATTACGCCGGAAACGGTCGTCTTCGTTTTGATATTGCTCAAAACACGAAGTCGAATTCCGTACGTTTGTTTCGTGGATATCGGTGAGTAACTTTTTTTCTATACATGCTAGGGACCTAAAACTTGTTTTATCGCATTCAGCGCGTCAAATTACGCCGGAAACGGCCGTCTTTGTTTTGATATTGCTCGAAACACGAAGTCGAAGTCCGTTCGTTTGTTTTTCAGATATCGGTTGGTAACTTTTTTTCTATACATGCTAGCGACCTGAAACTTGTTTTATCGCATTCAGCGCGTCAAATTACGCCGGAAACGGTCGTCTTCGTTTTGATATTGCTCAAAACACGAAGTCGAATTCCGTACGTTTGTTTCGTGGATATCGGTGGATAACTTTTTTTCTATACATGCTAGCGACCTAAAACTTGTTTTATCGCATTCAGCCCGTCAAATTACGCCGGAAACGGTCGTCTTCGTTTTGATATTGCTTAAAACACGAAGTCGAATTCCGTTCGTTTGTTTCGTGGATATCGGTGAGTAACTTTTTTTCTATACATGCTAGCGACCTAAAACTTGTTTTATCGCATTCAGCGCGTCAAATTACGCCGGAAACGGTCGTCTTCGTTTTGATATTGCTCAAAACACGAAGTCGAATTCCGTACGTTTGTTTCGTGGATATCGGTGAGTAACTTTTTTTCTATACATGCTAGGGACCTAAAACTTGTTTTATCGCATTCAGCGCGTCAAATTACGCCGGAAACGGCCGTCTTTGTTTTGATATTGCTCGAAACACGAAGTCGAAGTCCGTTCGTTTGTTTTTCAGATATCGGTTGGTAACTTTTTTTTTATACATGCTAGCGACCTAAAACTTGTTTTATCGCATTCAGCGCGTCAAATTACGCCGGAAACGGTCGTCTTTGTTTTCATATTGCTCAAAACACGGAGTCGAATTCCTTTTGTTTGTTTCGTGGATATCGGTGGATAACTTTTTTTCTATACATGCTAGCGACCTAAAACTTGTTTTATCGCATTCAGCCCGTCAAATTACGCTGGAAACGGTCGTCTTCGTTTTGATATTGCTTAAAACACGAAGTCGGATTCCGTTCGTTTGTTTCGTGGATATCGGTGAGTAACTTTTTTTCTATACATGCTAGCGACCTAAAACTTGTTTTATCGCATTCAGCGCGTCAAATTACGCCGGAAACGGTCGTCTTCGTTTTGATATTGCTCAAAACACGAAGTCGAATTCCGTACGTTTGTTTCGTGGATATCGGTGAGTAACTTTTTTTCTATACATGCTAGGGACCTAAAACTTGTTTTATCGCATTCAGCGCGTCAAATTACGCCGGAAACGGCCGTCTTTGTTTTGATATTGCTCGAAACACGAAGTCGAAGTCCGTTTGTTTGTTTTTCAGATATCGGTTGGTAACTTTTTTTCTATACATGCTAGCGACCTAAAACTTGTTTTATCGCATTCAGCGCGTCAAATTACGCCGGAAACGGTCGTCTTCGTTTTGATATTGCTCAAAACACGAAGTCGAATTCCGTACGTTTGTTTCGTGGATATCGGTGAGTAACTTTTTTTCTATACATGCTAGGGACCTAAAACTTGTTTTATCGCATTCAGCGCGTCAAATTACGCCGGAAACGGCCGTCTTTGTTTTGATATTGCTCGAAACACGAAGTCGAAGTCCGTTCGTTTGTTTTTCAGATATCGGTTGGTAACTTTTTTTCTATACATGCTAGCGACCTAAAACTTGTTTTATCGCATTCAGTTCGTCAAATTACGCCGGAAACGGTCGTCTTTGTTTTCATATTGCTCAAAACACGGAGTCGAATTCCTTTTGTTTGTTTCGTGGATATCGGTGGATAACTTTTTTTCTATACATGCTAGCGACCTAAAACTTGTTTTATCGCATTCAGCCCGTCAAATTACGCTGGAAACGGTCGTCTTCGTTTTGATATTGCTTAAAACACGAAGTCGAATTCCGTTCGTTTGTTTCGTGGATATCGGTGAGTAACTTTTTTTCTATACATGCTAGCGACCTAAAACTTGTTTTATCGCATTCAGCGCGTCAAATTACGCCGGAAACGGTCGTCTTCGTTTTGATATTGCTCAAAACACGGAGTCGAATTCCGTACGTTTGTTTCGTGGATATCGGTGAGTAACTTTTTTTCTATACATGCTAGGGACCTAAAACTTGTTTTATCGCATTCAGCGCGTCAAATTACGCCGGAAACGGCCGTCTTTGTTTTGATATTGCTCGAAACACGAAGTCGAAGTCCGTTTGTTTGTTTTTCAGATATCGGTTGGTAACTTTTTTTCTATACATGCTAGCGACCTAAAACTTGTTTTATCGCATACAGCCCGTCAAATTACGCTGGAAACGGTCGTCTTTGTTCTGATATTGCTCGATAGACGAAGTCGGAGTCCGTTTGTTTGTTTTTCAGATATCGGTTAGTAACTTTTTTTCTATACATGCTAGCGACCTAAAACTTGTTTCATCGCATTCAGCGCGTCAAATTACGCCGGAAACGGTCGTCTTTGTTCTGATATTGCTCAAAACACAGAGTCGAATTCCTTTCGTTTGTTTCGTGGATATCGGTGAGTAACTTTTTTTCTATACATGCTAGCGACCTAAAACTTGTTTTATCGCATTCAGCCCGTCAAATTACGCCGGAAACGGTCGTCTTCGTTCTGATATTGCTGAAAACACGAAGTCGAATTCCGTTCGTTTGTTTCGTGGATATCGGTGAGTAACTTTTTTTCTATACATGCTAGCGACCTAAAACTTGTTTTATCGCATTCAGCGCGTCAAATTACGCCGGAAACGGTCGTCTTTGTTTTCATATTGCTCAAAACACGGAGTCGAATTCCTTTTGTTTGTTTCGTGGATATCGGTGGATAACTTTTTTTCTATACATGCTAGCGACCTAAAACTTGTTTTATCGCATTCAGCCCGTCAAATTACGCTGGAAACGGTCGTCTTCGTTTTGATATTGCTTAAAACACGAAGTCGAATTCCGTTCGTTTGTTTCGTGGATATCGGTGAGTAACTTTTTTTCTATACATGCTAGCGACCTAAAACTTGTTTTATCGCATTCAGCGCGTCAAATTACGCCGGAAACGGTCGTCTTCGTTTTGATATTGCTCAAAACACGAAGTCGAATTCCGTACGTTTGTTTCGTGGATATCGGTGAGTAACTTTTTTTCTATACATGCTAGGGACCTAAAACTTGTTTTATCGCATTCAGCGCATCAAATTACGCCGGAAACGGCCGTCTTTGTTCTGATATTGCTCGAAACACGAAGTCGAAGTCCGTTTGTTTGTTTTTCAGATATCGGTTGGTAACTTTTTTTCTATACATGCTAGCGACCTAAAACTTGTTTTATCGCATACAGCCCGTCAAATTACGCCGGAAACGGTCGTCTTTGTTCTGATATTGCTCGATAGACGAAGTCGGAGTCCGTTTGTTTGTTTTTCAGATATCGGTTAGTAACTTTTTTTCTATACATGCTAGCGACCTAAAACTTGTTTCATCGCATTCAGCGCGTCAAATTACGCCGGAAACGGTCGTCTTTGTTCTGATATTGCTCAAAACACAGAGTCGAATTCCTTTCGTTTGTTTCGTGGATATCGGTGAGTAACTTTTTTTCTATACATGCTAGCGACCTAAAACTTGTTTGATCGCATTCAGCCCGTCAAATTACGCCGGAAACGGTCGTCTTCGTTCTGATATTGCTGAAAACACGAAGTCGAATTCCGTTCGTTTGTTTCGTGGATATCGGTGAGTAACTTTTTTTCTATACATGCTAGCGACCTAAAACTTGTTTTATCGCATTCAGCGCGTCAAATTACGCCGGAAACGGTCGTCTTCGTTTTGATATTGCTCAAAACACGAAGTCAAATTCCGTACGTTTGTTTCGTGGATATCGGTGAGTAACTTTTTTTCTATACATGCTAGGGACCTAAAACTTGTTTTATCGCATTCAGCGCGTCAAATTACGCCGGAAACGGCCGTCTTTGTTTTGATATTGCTCGAAACACAAAGTCGAAGTCCGTTTGTTTGTTTTTCAGATATCGGTTGGTAACTTTTTTTCTATACATGCTAGCGACCTAAAACTTGTTTTATCGCATTCAGCGCGTCAAATTACGCCGGAAACGGTCGTCTTTGTTTTGATATTGCTCAAAACACGGAGTCGAATTCCTTTTGTTTGTTTCGTGCATATCGGTGGATAACTTTTTTTCTATACATGCTAGCGACCTAAAACTTGTTTTATCGCATTCAGCGCGTCAAATTACGCCGGAAACGGCCGTCTTTGTTTTGATATTGCTCGAAACACGAAGTCGGAGTCCGTTTGTTTGTTTTTCAGATATCGGTTAGTAACTTTTTTTCTATACATGCTAGCGACCTAAAACTTGTTTCATCGCATTCAGCGCGTCAAATTACGCCGGAAACGGTCGTCTTTGTTCTGAAATTGCTCAAAACACAGAGTCGAATTCCTTTTGTTTGTTTCGTGGATATCGGTGAGTAACTTTTTTTCTATACATGCTAGCGACCTAAAACTTGTTTTATCGCATTCAGCCCGTCAAATTACGCCGGAAACGGTCGTCTTCGTTTTGATATTGCTTAAAACACGAAGTCGAATTCCGTTCGTTTGTTTCGTGGATATCGGTGAGTAACTTTTTTTCTATACATGCTAGCGACCTAAAACTTGTTTTATCGCATTCAGCGCGTCAAATTACGCCGGAAACGGCCGTCTTTGTTTTGATATTGCTCGAAACACGAAGTCGAAGTCCGTTTGTTTGTTTTTCAGATATCGGTTGGTAACTTTTTTTCTATACATGCTAGCGACCTAAAACTTGTTTTATCGCATACAGCCCGTCAAATTACGCCGGAAACGGTCGTCTTTGTTCTGATATTGCTCGATAGACGAAGTCGGAGTCCGTTTGTTTGTTTTTCAGATATCGGTTAGTAACTTTTTTTCTATACATGCTAGCGACCTAAAACTTGTTTCATCGCATTCAGCGCGTCAAATTACGCCGGAAACGGTCGTCTTTGTTCTGATATTGCTCAAAACACAGAGTCGAATTCCTTTTGTTTGTTTCGTGGATATCGGTGAGTAACTTTTTTTCTATACATGCTAGCGACCTAAAACTTGTTTTATCGCATTCAGCCCGTCAAATTACGCCGGAAACGGTCGTCTTCGTTTTGATATTGCTGAAAACACGAAGTCGAATTCCGTTCGTTTGTTTCGTGGATATCGGTGAGTAACTTTTTTTCTATACATGCCAGCGACCTAAAACTTTTTTATCGCATTCAGCGCGTCAAATTACGCCGGAAACGGTTGTCTTCGTTTTGATATTGCTCAAAACACGAAGTCGAATTCCGTACGTTTGTTTCGTGGATATCGGTGAGTAACTTTTTTTCTATACATGCTAGGGACCTAAAACTTGTTTTATCGCATTCAGCGCGTCAAATTACGCCGGAAACGGCCGTCTTTGTTTTGATATTGCTCGAAACACGAAGTCGAAGTCCGTTTGTTTGTTTTTCAGATATCGGTTGGTAACTTTTTTTCCATACATGCTAGCGACCTAAAACTTGTTTTATCGCATTCAGCGCGTCAAATTACGCCGGAAACGGTCGTCTTTGTTTTGATATTGCTTAAAACACGGAGTCGAATTCCTTTTGTTTGTTTCGTGGATATCGGTGGATAACTTTTTTTCTATACATGCTAGCGACCTAAAACTTGTTTTATCGCATTCAGCCCGTCAAATTACGCTGGAAACGGTCGTCTTCGTTTTGATATTGCTTAAAACACGAAGTCGAATTCCGTTCGTTTGTTTCGTGGATATCGGTGAGTCACTTTTTTTCTATACATGCTAGCGACCTAAAACTTGTTATATCGCATTCAGCGCGTCAAATTACGCCGAAAACGGTCGTCTTTGTTTTGATATTGCTCAAAACACGAAGTCGAATTCCGTACGTTTGTTTCGTGGATATCGGTGAGTAACTTTTTTTCTATACATGCTAGCGACCTAAAACTTGTTTTATCGCATACAGCCCGTCAAATTACGCCGGAAACGGTCGTCTTTGTTCTGATATTGCTCAAAACACGGAGTCAAATTCCTTTTGTTTGTTTCGTGGATATCGGTGAGTAACTTTTTTTCTATACATGCTAGCGACCTAAAACTTGTTTTATCGCATTCAGCCCGTCAAATTACGCTGGAAACGGTCGTCTTCGTTTTGATATTGCTTAAAACACGAAGTCGAATTCCGTTCGTTTGTTTCGTGGATATCGGTGAGTAACTTTTTTTCTATACATGCTAGCGACCTAAAACTTGTTTTATCGCATTCAGCGCGTCAAATTACGCCGGAAACGGCCGTCTTTGTTTTGGTATTGCTCGAAACACGAAGTCGAAGTCCGTTTGTTTGTTTTTCAGATATCGGTTGGTAACTTTTTTTCTATACATGCTAGCGACCTAAAACTTGTTTTATCGCATACAGCCCGTCAAATTACGCCGGAAACGGTCGTCTTTGTTCTGATATTGCTCGATAGACGAAGTCGGAGTCCGTTTGTTTGTTTTTCAGATATCGGTTAGTAACTTTTTTTCTATACATGCTAGCGACCTAAAACTTGTTTCATCGCATTCAGCGCGTCAAATTACGCCGGAAACGGTCGTCTTTGTTCTGATATTGCTCAAAACACAGAGTCGAATTCCTTTTGTTTGTTTCGTGGATATCGGTGAGTAACTTTTTTTATATACATGCTAGCGACCTGAAACTTGTTTTATCGCATTCAGCCTGTCAAATTACGCCGGAAACGGTCGTCTTCGTTTTGATATTGCTGAAAACACGAAGTCGAATTCCGTTCGTTTGTTTCGTGGATATCGGTGAGTAACTTTTTTTCTATACATGCTAGCGACCTGAAACTTGTTTTATCGCATTCAGCGCGTCAAATTACGCCGGAAACGGTCGTCTTCGTTTTGATATTGCTCAAAACACGAAGTCGAATTCCGTACGTTTGTTTCGTGGATATCGGTGAGTAACTTTTTTTCTATACATGCTAGGGACCTAAAACTTGTTTTATCGCATTCAGCGCGTCAAATTACGCCGGAAACGGCCGTCTTTGTTTTGATATTGCTCGAAACACGAAGTCGAAGTCCGTTTGTTTGTTTTTCAGATATCGGTTGGTAACTTTTTTTCTATACATGCTAGCGACCTAAAACTTGTTTTATCGCATTCAGCGCGTCAAATTACGCCGGAAACGGTCGTCTTTGTTTTGATATTGCTCAAAACACGGAGTCGAATTCCTTTTGTTTGTTTCGTGGATATCGGTGGATAACTTTTTTTCTATACATGCTAGCAACCTAAAACTTGTTTTATCGCATTCAGCCCGTCAAATTACGCTGGAAACGGTCGTCTTCGTTTTGATATTGCTTAAAACACGAAGTCGAATTCCGTTCGTTTGTTTCGTGGATATCGGTGAGTAACTTTTTTTCTATACATGCTAGCGACCTAAAACTTGTTATATCGCATTCAGCGCGTCAAATTACGCCGAAAACGGTCGTCTTTGTTTTGATATTGCTCAAAACACGAAGTCGAATTCCGTACGTTTGTTTCGTGGATATCGGTGAGTAACTTTTTTTCTATACATGCTAGCGACCTAAAACTTGTTTTATCGCATACAGCCCGTCAAATTACGCCGGAAACGGTCGTCTTTGTTCTGATATTGCTCAAAACACGGAGTCGAATTCCTTTTGTTTGTTTCGTGGATATCGGTGAGTAACTTTTTTTCTATACATGCTAGCGACCTAAAACTTGTTTTATCGCATTCAGCCCGTCAAATTACGCCGGAAACGGTTGTCTTCGTTTCGATATTGCTTAAAACACGAAGTCGAATTCCGTTCGTTTGTTTCGTGGATATCGGTGAGTAACTTTTTTTCTATACATGCTAGCGACCTAAAACTTGTTCTATCGCATTCAGCGCGTCAAATTACGCCGGAAACGGTCGTCTTCGTTTTGATATTGCTCAAAACACGAAGTCGAATTCCGTACGTTTGTTTCGTGGATATCGGTGAGTAACTTTTTTTCTATACATGCTAGGGACCTAAAACTTGTTTTATCGCATACAGCCCGTCAAATTACGCCGGAAACGGTCGTCTTTGTTCTGATATTGCTCGATAGACGAAGTCGGAGTCCGTTTGTTTGTTTTTCAGATATCGGTGAGTAACTTTTTTTCTATACATGCTAGCGACCTAAAACTTGTTTCATCGCATTCAGCGCGTCAAATGACGCCGGAAACGGTCGTCTTTGTTCTGATATTGCTCAAAACACAGAGTCGAATTCCTTTTGTTTGTTTCGTGGATATCGGTGGATAACTTTTTTTCTATACATGCTAGCGACCTAAAACTTGTTTTATCGCATTCAGCCCGTCAAATTACGCCGGAAACGGTCGTCTTCGTTTTGATATTGCTTAAAACACGAAGTCGAATTCCGTTCGTTTGTTTCGTGGATATCGGTGAGTAACTTTTTTTCTATACATGCTAGCGACCTAAAACTTGTTCTATCGCATTCAGCGCGTCAAATTACGCCGGAAACGGTCGTCTTCGTTTTGATATTGCTCAAAACACGAAGTCGAATTCCGTACGTTTGTTTCGTGGATATCGGTGAGTAACTTTTTTTCTATACATGCTAGGGACCTAAAACTTGTTTTATCGCATTCAGCGCGTCAAATTACGCCGGAAACGGCCGTCTTTGTTTTGATATTGCTCGAAACACGAAGTCGAAGTCCGTTTGTTTGTTTTTCAGATATCGGTTGGTAACTTTTTTTCTATACATGCTAGCGACCTAAAACTTGTTTTATCGCATACAGCCCGTCAAATTACGCCGGAAACGGTCGTCTTTGTTCTGATATTGCTCGATAGACGAAGTCGGAGTCCGTTTGTTTGTTTTTCAGATATCGGTTAGTAACTTTTTTTCTATACATGCTAGCGACCTAAAACTTGTTTCATCGCATTCAGCGCGTCAAATTACGCCGGAAACGGTCGTCTTTGTTCTGATATTGCTCAAAACACAGAGTCGAATTCCTTTTGTTTGTTTCGTGGATATCGGTGGATAACTTTTTTTCTATACATGCTAGCGACCTAAAACTTGTTTTATCGCATTCAGCCCGTCAAATTACGCCGGAAACGGTCGTCTTCGTTTTGATATTGCTTAAAACACGAAGTCGAATTCCGTTCGTTTGTTTCGTGGATATCGGTGAGTAACTTTTTTTCTATACATGCTAGCGACCTAAAACTTGTTTTATCGCATTCAGCGCGTCAAATTACGCCGGAAACGGTTGTCTTCGTTTTGATATTGCTCAAAACACGAAGTCGAATTCCGTACGTTTGTTTCGTGGATATCGGTGAGTAACTTTTTTTCTATACATGCTAGGGACCTAAAACTTGTTTTATCGCATTCAGCGCGTCAAATTACGCCGGAAACGGCCGTCTTTGTTTTGATATTGCTCGAAACACGAAGTCGAAGTCCGTTCGTTTGTTTTTCAGATATCGGTTGGTAACTTTTTTTCTATACATGCTAGCGACCTAAAACTTGTTTTATCGCATTGAGCGCGTCAAATTACGCCGGAAACGGTCGTCTTTGTTTTCATATTGCTCAAAACACGGAGTCGAATTCCTTTTGTTTGTTTCGTGGATATCGGTGGATAACTTTTTTTCTATACATGCTAGCGACCTAAAACTTGTTACATCGCATTCAGCCCGTCAAATTACGCTGGAAACGGTCGTCTTCGTTTTGATATTGCTTAAAACACGAAGTCGAATTCCGTTCGTTTGTTTCGTGGATATCGGTGAGTAACTTTTTTTCTATACATGCTAGCGACCTAAAACTTGTTTTATCGCATTCAGCGCGTCAAATTACGCCGAAAACGGTCGTCTTTGTTTTGATATTGCTCAAAACACGAAGTCGAATTCCGTACGTTTGTTTCGTGGATATCGGTGAGTAACTTTTTTTCTATACATGCTAGCGACCTAAAACTTGTTTTATCGCATTCAGCGCGTCAAATTACGCCGAAAACGGTCGTCTTTGTTTTGATATTGCTCAAAACACGAAGTCGAATTCCGTACGTTTGTTTCGTGGATATCGGTGAGTAACTTTTTTTCTATACATGCTAGCGACCTAAAACTTGTTTTATCGCATTCAGCGCGTCAAATTACGCCGGAAACGATCGTCTTCGTTTTGATATTGCTCAAAACACGAAGTCGAATTCCGTACGTTTGTTTCGTGGATATCGGTGAGTAACTTTTTTTCTATACATGCTAGGGACCTAAAACTTGTTTGATCGCATTCAGCGCGTCAAATTACGCCGGAAACGGCCGTCTTTGTTTTGATATTGCTCGAAACACGAAGTCGAAGTCCGTTCGTTTGTTTTTCAGATATCGGTTGGTAACTTTTTTTCTACACATGCTAGCGACCTAAAACTTGTTTTATCGCATTGAGCGCGTCAAATTACGCCGGAAACGGTCGTCTTTGTTTTGATATTGCTCAAAACACGGAGTCGAATTCCTTTTGTTTGTTTCGTGGATATCGGTGGATAACTTTTTTTCTATACATGCTAGCGACCTAAAACTTGATTTATCGCATTCATCCCGTCAAATTACGCTGGAAACGGTCGTCTTCGTTTTGATATTGCTTAAAACACGAAGTCGAATTCCGTTCGTTTGTTTCGTGGATATCGGTGAGTAACTTTTTTTCTATACATGCTAGCGACCTGAAACTTGTTTTATCGCATTCAGCGCGTCAAATTACGCCGAAAACGGTCGTCTTTGTTTTGATATTGCTCAAAACACGAAGTCGAATTCCGTACGTTTGTTTCGTGGATATCGGTGAGTAACTTTTTTTCTATACATGCTAGCGACCTAAAACTTGTTTTATCGCATTCAGCCCGTCAAATTACGCCGGAAACGGTCGTGTTCGTTTTGATATTGCTTGAAACACGAAGTCGAATTCCGTTCGTTTGTTTCGTGGATATCGGTGAGTAACTTTTTTTCTATACATGCTAGCGACCTAAAACTTGTTTTATCGCATTCAGCGCGTCAAATTACGCCGGAAACGGCCGTCTTTGTTTTGATATTGCTCGAAACACGAAGTCGAAGTCCGTTTGTTTGTTTTTCAGATATCGGTTGGTAACTTTTTTTCTATACATGCTAGCGACCTGAAACTTGTTTTATCGCATTCAGCCCGTCAAATTACGCCGGAAACGGTCGTCTTTGTTCTGATATTGCTCGATAGACGAAGTCGGAGTCCGTTTGTTTGTTTTTCAGATATCGGTTAGTAACTTTTTTTCTATACATGCTAGCGACCTAAAACTTGTTTTATCGCATTCAGCGCGTCAAATTACGCCGGAAACGGTCGTCTTCGTTTTGATATTGCTCAAAACACGAAGTCGAATTCCGTACGTTTGTTTCGTGGATATCGGTGAGTAACTTTTTTTCTATACATGCTAGGGACCTAAAACTTGTTTTATCGCATTCAGCGCGTCAAATTACGCCGGAAACGGCCGTCTTTGTTTTGATATTGCTCGAAACACGAAGTCGAAGTCCGTTCGTTTGTTTTTCAGATATCGGTTGGTAACTTTTTTTCTACACATGCTAGCGACCTAAAACTTGTTTTATCGCATTCAGCGCGTCAAATTACGCCGGAAACGGTCGTCTTTGTTTTGATATTGCTCAAAACACGGAGTCGAATTCCTTTTGTTTGTTTCGTGGATATCGGTGGATAACTTTTTTTCTATACATGCTAGCGACCTAAAACTTGATTTATCGCATTCATCCCGTCAAATTACGCTGGAAACGGTCGTCTTCGTTTTGATATTGCTTAAAACACGAAGTCGAATTCCGTTCGTTTGTTTCGTGGATATCGGTGAGTAACTTTTTTTTTATACATGCTAGCGACCTGAAACTTGTTTTATCGCATTCAGCGCGTCAAATTACGCCGAAAACGGTCGTCTTTGTTTTGATATTGCTCAAAACACGAAGTCGAATTCCGTACGTTTGTTTCGTGGATATCGGTGAGTAACTTTTTTTCTATACATGCTAGCGACCTAAAACTTGTTTTATCGCATTCAGCGCGTCAAATTACGCCGGAAACGATCGTCTTCGTTTTGATATTGCTCAAAACACGAAGTCGAATTCCGTACGTTTGTTTCGTGGATATCGGTGAGTAACTTTTTTTCTATACATGCTAGGGACCTAAAACTTGTTTTATCGCATTCAGCGCGTCAAATTACGCCGGAAACGGCCGTCTTTGTTTTGATATTGCTCGAAACACGAAGTCGAAGTCCGTTCGTTTGTTTTTCAGATATCGGTTGGTAACTTTTTTTCTACACATGCTAGCGACCTAAAACTTGTTTTATCGCATTGAGCGCGTCAAATTACGCCGGAAACGGTCGTCTTTGTTTTGATATTGCTCAAAACACGGAGTCGAATTCCTTTTGTTTGTTTCGTGGATATCGGTGGATAACTTTTTTTCTATACATGCTAGCGACCTAAAACTTGATTTATCGCATTCATCCCGTCAAATTACGCTGGAAACGGTCGTCTTCGTTTTGATATTGCTTAAAACACGAAGTCGAATTCCGTTCGTTTGTTTCGTGGATATCGGTGAGTAACTTTTTTTCTATACATGCTAGCGACCTGAAACTTGTTTTATCGCATTCAGCGCGTCAAATTACGCCGAAAACGGTCGTCTTTGTTTTGATATTGCTCAAAACACGAAGTCGAATTCCGTACGTTTGTTTCGTGGATATCGGTGAGTAACTTTTTTTCTATACATGCTAGCGACCTAAAACTTGTTTTATCGCATTCAGCCCGTCAAATTACGCCGGAAACGGTCGTGTTCGTTTTGATATTGCTTGAAACACGAAGTCGAATTCCGTTCGTTTGTTTCGTGGATATCGGTGAGTAACTTTTTTTCTATACATGCTAGCGACCTAAAACTTGTTTTATCGCATTCAGCGCGTCAAATTACGCCGGAAACGGCCGTCTTTGTTTTGATATTGCTCGAAACACGAAGTCGAAGTCCGTTTGTTTGTTTTTCAGATATCGGTTGGTAACTTTTTTTCTATACATGCTAGCGACCTGAAACTTGTTTTATCGCATTCAGCCCGTCAAATTACGCCGGAAACGGTCGTCTTTGTTCTGATATTGCTCGATAGACGAAGTCGGAGTCCGTTTGTTTGTTTTTCAGATATCGGTTAGTAACTTTTTTTCTATACATGCTAGCGACCTAAAACTTGTTTCATCGCATTCAGCGCGTCAAATTACGCCGGAAACGGTCGTCTTTGTTCTGATATTGCTCAAAACACAGAGTCGAATTCCTTTTGTTTGTTTCGTGGATATCGGTGAGTAACTTTTTTTATATACATGCTAGCGACCTGAAACTTGTTTTATCGCATTCAGCCTGTCAAATTACGCCGGAAACGGTCGTCTTCGTTTTGATATTGCTGAAAACACGAAGTCGAATTCCGTTCGTTTGTTTCGTGGATATCGGTGAGTAACTTTTTTTCTATACATGCTAGCGACCTGAAACTTGTTTCATCGCATTCAGCGCGTCAAATTACGCCGGAAACGGTCGTCTTCGTTTTGATATTGCTCAAAACACGAAGTCGAATTCCGTACGTTTGTTTCGTGGATATCGGTGAGTAACTTTTTTTCTATACATGCTAGGGACCTAAAACTTGTTTTATCGCATTCAGCGCGTCAAATTACGCCGGAAACGGCCGTCTTTGTTTTGATATTGCTCGAAACACGAAGTCGAAGTCCGTTTGTTTGTTTTTCAGATATCGGTTGGTAACTTTTTTTCTATACATGCTAGCGACCTGAAACTTGTTTTATCGCATTCAGCGCGTCAAATTACGCCGGAAACGGTCGTCTTTGTTTTGATATTGCTGAAAACACGGAGTCGAATTCCTTTTGTTTGTTTCGTGGATATCGGTGGATAACTTTTTTTCTATACATGCTAGCAACCTAAAACTTGTTTTATCGCATTCAGCCCGTCAAATTACGCTGGAAACGGTCGTCTTCGTTTTGATATTGCTTAAAACACGAAGTCGAATTCCGTTCGTTTGTTTCGTGGATATCGGTGAGTAACTTTTTTTCTATACATGCTAGCGACCTAAAACTTGTTATATCGCATTCAGCGCGTCAAATTACGCCGAAAACGGTCGTCTTTGTTTTGATATTGCTCAAAACACGAAGTCGAATTCCGTACGTTTGTTTCGTGGATATCGGTGAGTAACTTTTTTTCTATACATGCTAGCGACCTAAAACTTGTTTTATCGCATACAGCCCGTCAAATTACGCCGGAAACGGTCGTCTTTGTTCTGATATTGCTCAAAACACGGAGTCGAATTCCTTTTGTTTGTTTCGTGGATATCGGTGAGTAACTTTTTTTCTATACATGCTAGCGACCTAAAACTTGTTTTATCGCATTCAGCCCGTCAAATTACGCTGGAAACGGTCGTCTTCGTTTTGATATTGCTTAAAACACGAAGTCGAATTCCGTTCGTTTGTTTCGTGGATATCGGTGAGTAACTTTTTTTCTATACATGCTAGCGACCTAAAACTTGTTTTATCGCATACAGCCCGTCAAATTACGCCGGAAACGGTCGTCTTTGTTCTGATATTGCTCGATAGACGAAGTCGGAGTCCGTTTGTTTGTTTTTCAGATATCGGTTAGTAACTTTTTTTCTATACATGCTAGCGACCTAAAACTTGTTTCATCGCATTCAGCGCGTCAAATTACGCCGGAAACGGTCGTCTTTGTTTTGATATTGCTCAAAACACGGAGTCGAATTCCTTTTGTTTGTTTCGTGGATATCGGTGGATAACTTTTTTTCTATACATGCTAGCGACCTAAAACTTGATTTATCGCATTCATCCCGTCAAATTACGCTGGAAACGGTCGTCTTCGTTTTGATATTGCTTAAAACACGAAGTCGAATTCCGTTCGTTTGTTTCGTGGATATCGGTGAGTAACTTTTTTTCTATACATGCTAGCGACCTGAAACTTGTTTTATCGCATTCAGCGCGTCAAATTACGCCGAAAACGGTCGTCTTTGTTTTGATATTGCTCAAAACACGAAGTCGAATTCCGTACGTTTGTTTCGTGGATATCGGTGAGTAACTTTTTTTCTATACATGCTAGCGACCTAAAACTTGTTTTATCGCATTCAGCGCGTCAAATTACGCCGGAAACGGTCGTCTTCGTTTTGATATTGCTCAAAACACGAAGTCGAATTCCGTACGTTTGTTTCGTGGATATCGGTGAGTAACTTTTTTTCTATACATGCTAGGGACCTAAAACTTGTTTTATCGCATTCAGCGCGTCAAATTACGCCGGAAACGGCCGTCTTTGTTTTGATATTGCTCGAAACACGAAGTCGAAGTCCGTTCGTTTGTTTTTCAGATATCGGTTGGTAACTTTTTTTCTACACATGCTAGCGACCTAAAACTTGTTTTATCGCATTCAGCGCGTCAAATTACGCCGGAAACGGTCGTCTTTGTTTTGATATTGCTCAAAACACGGAGTCGAATTCCTTTTGTTTGTTTCGTGGATATCGGTGGATAACTTTTTTTCTATACATGCTAGCGACCTAAAACTTGATTTATCGCATTCATCCCGTCAAATTACGCTGGAAACGGTCGTCTTCGTTTTGATATTGCTTAAAACACGAAGTCGAATTCCGTTCGTTTGTTTCGTGGATATCGGTGAGTAACTTTTTTTCTATACATGCTAGCGACCTGAAACTTGTTTCATCGCATTCAGCGCGTCAAATTACGCCGAAAACGGTCGTCTTTGTTTTGATATTGCTCAAAACACGAAGTCGAATTCCGTACGTTTGTTTCGTGGATATCGGTGAGTAACTTTTTTTCTATACATGCTAGCGACCTAAAACTTGTTTTATCGCATTCAGCCCGTCAAATTACGCCGGAAACGGTCGTGTTCGTTTTGATATTGCTTGAAACACGAAGTCGAATTCCGTTCGTTTGTTTCGTGGATATCGGTGAGTAACTTTTTTTCTATACATGCTAGCGACCTAAAACTTGTTTCATCGCATTCAGCGCGTCAAATTACGCCGGAAACGGTCGTCTTCGTTTTGATATTGCTCAAAACACGAAGTCGAATTCCGTACGTTTGTTTCGTGGATATCGGTGAGTAACTTTTTTTCTATACATGCTAGGGACCTAAAACTTGTTTTATCGCATTCAGCGCGTCAAATTACGCCGGAAACGGCCGTCTTTGTTTTGATATTGCTCGAAACACGAAGTCGAAGTCCGTTTGTTTGTTTTTCAGATATCGGTTGGTAACTTTTTTTCTATACATGCTAGCGACCTGAAACTTGTTTTATCGCATTCAGCGCGTCAAATTACGCCGGAAACGGTCGTCTTTGTTTTGATATTGCTGAAAACACGGAGTCGAATTCCTTTTGTTTGTTTCGTGGATATCGGTGGATAACTTTTTTTCTATACATGCTAGCAACCTAAAACTTGTTTTATCGCATTCAGCCCGTCAAATTACGCTGGAAACGGTCGTCTTCGTTTTGATATTGCTTAAAACACGAAGTCGAATTCCGTTCGTTTGTTTCGTGGATATCGGTGAGTAACTTTTTTTCTATACATGCTAGCGACCTAAAACTTGTTATATCGCATTCAGCGCGTCAAATTACGCCGAAAACGGTCGTCTTTGTTTTGATATTGCTCAAAACACGAAGTCGAATTCCGTACGTTTGTTTCGTGGATATCGGTGAGTAACTTTTTTTCTATACATGCTAGCGACCTAAAACTTGTTTTATCGCATACAGCCCGTCAAATTACGCCGGAAACGGTCGTCTTTGTTCTGATATTGCTCAAAACACGGAGTCGAATTCCTTTTGTTTGTTTCGTGGATATCGGTGAGTAACTTTTTTTCTATACATGCTAGCGACCTAAAACTTGTTTTATCGCATTCAGCCCGTCAAATTACGCTGGAAACGGTCGTCTTCGTTTTGATATTGCTTAAAACACGAAGTCGAATTCCGTTCGTTTGTTTCGTGGATATCGGTGAGTAACTTTTTTTCTATACATGCTAGCGACCTAAAACTTGTTTTATCGCATACAGCCCGTCAAATTACGCCGGAAACGGTCGTCTTTGTTCTGATATTGCTCGATAGACGAAGTCGGAGTCCGTTTGTTTGTTTTTCAGATATCGGTTAGTAACTTTTTTTCTATACATGCTAGCGACCTAAAACTTGTTTCATCGCATTCAGCGCGTCAAATTACGCCGGAAACGGTCGTCTTTGTTTTGATATTGCTCAAAACACGGAGTCGAATTCCTTTTGTTTGTTTCGTGGATATCGGTGGATAACTTTTTTTCTATACATGCTAGCGACCTAAAACTTGATTTATCGCATTCATCCCGTCAAATTACGCTGGAAACGGTCGTCTTCGTTTTGATATTGCTTAAAACACGAAGTCGAATTCCGTTCGTTTGTTTCGTGGATATCGGTGAGTAACTTTTTTTCTATACATGCTAGCGACCTGAAACTTGTTTTATCGCATTCAGCGCGTCAGATTACGCCGAAAACGGTCGTCTTTGTTTTGATATTGCTCAAAACACGAAGTCGAATTCCGTACGTTTGTTTCGTGGATATCGGTGAGTAACTTTTTTTCTATACATGCTAGCGACCTAAAACTTGTTTTATCGCATTCAGCGCGTCAAATTACGCCGGAAACGGTCGTCTTCGTTTTGATATTGCTCAAAACACGAAGTCGAATTCCGTACGTTTGTTTCGTGGATATCGGTGAGTAACTTTTTTTCTATACATGCTAGGGACCTAAAACTTGTTTTATCGCATTCAGCGCGTCAAATTACGCCGGAAACGGCCGTCTTTGTTTTGATATTGCTCGAAACACGAAGTCGAAGTCCGTTCGTTTGTTTTTCAGATATCGGTTGGTAACTTATTTTCTACACATGCTAGCGACCTAAAACTTGTTTTATCGCATTCAGCGCGTCAAATTACGCCGGAAACGGTCGTCTTTGTTTTGATATTGCTCAAAACACGGAGTCGAATTCCTTTTGTTTGTTTCGTGGATATCGGTGGATAACTTTTTTTCTATACATGCTAGCGACCTAAAACTTGATTTATCGCATTCATCCCGTCAAATTACGCTGGAAACGGTCGTCTTTGTTTTGATATTGCTTAAAACACGAAGTCGAATTCCGTTCGTTTGTTTCGTGGATATCGGTGAGTAACTTTTTTTCTATACATGCTAGCGACCTGAAACTTGTTTTATCGCATTCAGCGCGTCAAATTACGCCGAAAACGGTCGTCTTTGTTTTGATATTGCTCAAAACACGAAGTCGAATTCCGTACGTTTGTTTCGTGGATATCGGTGAGTAACTTTTTTTCTATACATGCTAGCGACCTAAAACTTGTTTTATCGCATTCAGCGCGTCAAATTACGCCGGAAACGGTCGTCTTCGTTTTGATATTGCTCAAAACACGAAGTCGAATTCCGTACGTTTGTTTCGTGGATATCGGTGAGTAACTTTTTTTCTATACATGCTAGGGACCTAAAACTTGTTTTATCGCATTCAGCGCGTCAAATTACGCCGGAAACGGCCGTCTTTGTTTTGATATTGCTCGAAACACGAAGTCGAAGTCCGTTCGTTTGTTTTTCAGATATCGGTTGGTAACTTTTTTTCTACACATGCTAGCGACCTAAAACTTGTTTTATCGCATTCAGCGCGTCAAATTACGCCGGAAACGGTCGTCTTTGTTTTGATATTGCTCAAAACACGGAGTCGAATTCCTTTTGTTTGTTTCGTGGATATCGGTGGATAACTTTTTTTCTATACATGCTAGCGACCTAAAACTTGATTTATCGCATTCATCCCGTCAAATTACGCTGGAAACGGTCGTCTTCGTTTTGATATTGCTTAAAACACGAAGTCGAATTCCGTTCGTTTGTTTCGTGGATATCGGTGAGTAACTTTTTTTCTATACATGCTAGCGACCTGAAACTTGTTTCATCGCATTCAGCGCGTCAAATTACGCCGAAAACGGTCGTCTTTGTTTTGATATTGCTCAAAACACGAAGTCGAATTCCGTACGTTTGTTTCGTGGATATCGGTGAGTAACTTTTTTTCTATACATGCTAGCGACCTAAAACTTGTTTTATCGCATTCAGCCCGTCAAATTACGCCGGAAACGGTCGTGTTCGTTTTGATATTGCTTGAAACACGAAGTCGAATTCCGTTCGTTTGTTTCGTGGATATCGGTGAGTAACTTTTTTTCTATACATGCTAGCGACCTAAAACTTGTTTCATCGCATTCAGCGCGTCAAATTACGCCGGAAACGGTCGTCTTCGTTTTGATATTGCTCAAAACACGAAGTCGAATTCCGTACGTTTGTTTCGTGGATATCGGTGAGTAACTTTTTTTCTATACATGCTAGGGACCTAAAACTTGTTTTATCGCATTCAGCGCGTCAAATTACGCCGGAAACGGCCGTCTTTGTTTTGATATTGCTCGAAACACGAAGTCGAAGTCCGTTTGTTTGTTTTTCAGATATCGGTTGGTAACTTTTTTTCTATACATGCTAGCGACCTGAAACTTGTTTTATCGCATTCAGCGCGTCAAATTACGCCGGAAACGGTCGTCTTTGTTTTGATATTGCTGAAAACACGGAGTCGAATTCCTTTTGTTTGTTTCGTGGATATCGGTGGATAACTTTTTTTCTATACATGCTAGCAACCTAAAACTTGTTTTATCGCATTCAGCCCGTCAAATTACGCTGGAAACGGTCGTCTTCGTTTTGATATTGCTTAAAACACGAAGTCGAATTCCGTTCGTTTGTTTCGTGGATATCGGTGAGTAACTTTTTTTCTATACATGCTAGCGACCTAAAACTTGTTATATCGCATTCAGCGCGTCAAATTACGCCGAAAACGGTCGTCTTTGTTTTGATATTGCTCAAAACACGAAGTCGAATTCCGTACGTTTGTTTCGTGGATATCGGTGAGTAACTTTTTTTCTATACATGCTAGCGACCTAAAACTTGTTTTATCGCATACAGCCCGTCAAATTACGCCGGAAACGGTCGTCTTTGTTCTGATATTGCTCAAAACACGGAGTCGAATTCCTTTTGTTTGTTTCGTGGATATCGGTGAGTAACTTTTTTTCTATACATGCTAGCGACCTAAAACTTGTTTTATCGCATTCAGCCCGTCAAATTACGCTGGAAACGGTCGTCTTCGTTTTGATATTGCTTAAAACACGAAGTCGAATTCCGTTCGTTTGTTTCGTGGATATCGGTGAGTAACTTTTTTTCTATACATGCTAGCGACCTAAAACTTGTTTTATCGCATACAGCCCGTCAAATTACGCCGGAAACGGTCGTCTTTGTTCTGATATTGCTCGATAGACGAAGTCGGAGTCCGTTTGTTTGTTTTTCAGATATCGGTTAGTAACTTTTTTTCTATACATGCTAGCGACCTAAAACTTGTTTCATCGCATTCAGCGCGTCAAATTACGCCGGAAACGGTCGTCTTTGTTTTGATATTGCTCAAAACACGGAGTCGAATTCCTTTTGTTTGTTTCGTGGATATCGGTGGATAACTTTTTTTCTATACATGCTAGCGACCTAAAACTTGATTTATCGCATTCATCCCGTCAAATTACGCTGGAAACGGTCGTCTTCGTTTTGATATTGCTTAAAACACGAAGTCGAATTCCGTTCGTTTGTTTCGTGGATATCGGTGAGTAACTTTTTTTCTATACATGCTAGCGACCTGAAACTTGTTTTATCGCATTCAGCGCGTCAGATTACGCCGAAAACGGTCGTCTTTGTTTTGATATTGCTCAAAACACGAAGTCGAATTCCGTACGTTTGTTTCGTGGATATCGGTGAGTAACTTTTTTTCTATACATGCTAGCGACCTAAAACTTGTTTTATCGCATTCAGCGCGTCAAATTACGCCGGAAACGGTCGTCTTCGTTTTGATATTGCTCAAAACACGAAGTCGAATTCCGTACGTTTGTTTCGTGGATATCGGTGAGTAACTTTTTTTCTATACATGCTAGGGACCTAAAACTTGTTTTATCGCATTCAGCGCGTCAAATTACGCCGGAAACGGCCGTCTTTGTTTTGATATTGCTCGAAACACGAAGTCGAAGTCCGTTCGTTTGTTTTTCAGATATCGGTTGGTAACTTATTTTCTACACATGCTAGCGACCTAAAACTTGTTTTATCGCATTCAGCGCGTCAAATTACGCCGGAAACGGTCGTCTTTGTTTTGATATTGCTCAAAACACGGAGTCGAATTCCTTTTGTTTGTTTCGTGGATATCGGTGGATAACTTTTTTTCTATACATGCTAGCGACCTAAAACTTGATTTATCGCATTCATCCCGTCAAATTACGCTGGAAACGGTCGTCTTTGTTTTGATATTGCTTAAAACACGAAGTCGAATTCCGTTCGTTTGTTTCGTGGATATCGGTGAGTAACTTTTTTTCTATACATGCTAGCGACCTGAAACTTGTTTTATCGCATTCAGCGCGTCAAATTACGCCGAAAACGGTCGTCTTTGTTTTGATATTGCTCAAAACACGAAGTCGAATTCCGTACGTTTGTTTCGTGGATATCGGTGAGTAACTTTTTTTCTATACATGCTAGCGACCTAAAACTTGTTTTATCGCATTCAGCCCGTCAAATTACGCCGGAAACGGTCGTGTTCGTTTTGATATTGCTTAAAACACGAAGTCGAATTCCGTTCGTTTGTTTCGTGGATATCGGTGAGTAACTTTTTTTCTATACATGCTAGCGACCTAAAACTTGTTTTATCGCATTCAGCGCGTCAAATTACGCCGGAAACGGCCGTCTTTGTTTTGATATTGCTCGAAACACGAAGTCGAAGTCCGTTTGTTTGTTTTTCAGATATCGGTTGGTAACTTTCTTTCTATACATGCTAGCGACCTGAAACTTGTTTTATCGCATTCAGCCCGTCAAATTACGCCGGAAACGGTCGTCTTTGTTCTGATATTGCTCGATAGACGAAGTCGGAGTCCGTTTGTTTGTTTTTCAGATATCGGTTAGTAACTTTTTTTCTATACATGCTAGCGACCTAAAACTTGTTTCATCGCATTCAGCGCGTCAAATTACGCCGGAAACGGTCGTCTTTGTTCTGATATTGCTCAAAACACGGAGTCGAATTCCGTTTGTTTGTTTCGTGGATATCGGTGAGGAACTTTTTTTCTATACATGCTAGCAACCTAAAACTTGTTTGATCGCATTCAGCGCGTCAAATTACGCCGGAAACGGTCGTCTTTGTTCTGATATTGCTTAAAACACGAAGTCGAAATCCGTTCGTTTGTTTCGTGGATATCGGTGAGTAACTTTTTTTCTATACATGCTAGCGACCTGAAACTTGTTTTATCGCATTCAGCCCGTCAAATTACGCCGGAAACGGTCGTCTTTGTTCTGATATTGCTCGATAGACGAAGTCGGAGTCCGTTTGTTTGTTTTTCAGATATCGGTTAGTAACTTTTTTTCTATACATGCTAGCGACCTAAAACTTGTTTCATCGCATTCAGCGCGTCAAATTACGCCGAAAACGGTCGTCTATGTTCTGATATTGCTTAAAACACGGAGTCGAATTCCGTTTGTTTGTTTCGTGGATATCGGTGAGTAACTTTTTTTCTATACATGCTAGCGACCTGAAACTTGTTTTATCGCATTCAGCCCGTCAAATTACGCCGGAAACGGTCGTCTTTGTTCTGATATTGCTCGATAGACGAAGTCGGAGTCCGTTTGTTTGTTTTTCAGATATCGGTTAGTAACTTTTTTTCTATACATGCTAGCGACCTAAAACTTGTTTCATCGCATTCAGCGCGTCAAATTACGCCGGAAACGGTCGTCTTTGTTCTGATATTGCTCAAAACACGGAGTCGAATTCCGTTTGTTTGTTTCGTGGATATCGGTGAGGAACTTTTTTTCTATACATGCTAGCAACCTAAAACTTGTTTGATCGCATTCAGCGCGTCAAATTACGCCGGAAACGGTCGTCTTTGTTCTGATATTGCTTAAAACACGAAGTCGAAATCCGTTCGTTTGTTTCGTGGATATCGGTGAGTAACTTTTTTTCTATACATGCTAGCGACCTGAAACTTGTTTTATCGCATTCAGCCCGTCAAATTACGCCGGATACGGTCGTCTTTGTTCTGATATTGCTCGATAGACGAAGTCGGAGTCCGTTTGTTTGTTTTTCAGATATCGGTTAGTAACTTTTTTTCTATACATGCTAGCGACCTAAAACTTGTTTCATCGCATTCAGCGCGTCAAATTACGCCGAAAACGGTCGTCTATGTTCTGATATTGCTCAAAACACGGAGTCGAATTCCGTTTGTTTGTTTCGTGGATATCGGTGAGTAACTTTTTTTCTATACATGCTAGCGACCTGAAACTTGTTTTATCGCATTCAGCGCGTCAATTTACGCCGGAAACGGTCGTCTTTGTTTTGATATTGCTTAAAACACGAAGTCGAATTCCGTTCGTTTGTTTCGTGGATATCGGTGAGTCACTTTTTTTCTATACATGCTAGCGACCTAAAACTTGTTTTATCGCATACAGCCCGTCAAATTACGCCGGAAACGGTCGTCTTTGTTCTGATATTGCTCGATAGACGAAGTCGGAGTCCGTTTGTTTGTTTTTCAGATATCGGTTAGTAACTTTTTTTCTATACATGCTAGCGACCTAAAACTTGTTTCATCGCATTCAGCGCGTCAAATTACGCCGGAAACGGTCGTCTTTGTTCTGATATTGCTCGATAGACGAAGTCGGAGTCCGTTTGTTTGTTTTTCAGATATCGGTTAGTAACTTTTTTTCTATACATGCTAGCGACCTAAAACTTGTTCCATCGCATTCAGCGCGTCAAATTACGCCGGAAACGGTCGTCTTTATTCTGATATTGCTCAAAACACGGAGTCGAATTCCGTTTGTTTGTTTCGTGGATATCGGTGAGTAACTTTTTTTCTATACATGCTAACAACCTAAAACTTGTTTGATCGCATTCAGCGCGTCAAATTACGCCGGAAACGGTCGTCTTTGTTCTGATATTGCTTAAAACACGAAGTCGAAATCCGTTCGTTTGTTTCGTGGATATCGGTGAGTAACTTTTTTTCTATACATGCTAGCGACCTAAAACTTGTTTTATCGCATACAGCCCGTCAAATTACGCCGGAAACGGTCGTCTTTGTTCTGATATTGCTCGATAGACGAAGTCGGAGTCCGTTTGTTTGTTTTTCAGATATCGGTTAGTAACTTTTTTTCTATACATGCTAGCGACCTAAAACTTGTTTCATCGCATTCAGCGCGTCAAATTACGCCGGAAACGGTCGTCTTTGTTCTGATATTGCTCAAAACACGGAGTCGAATTCCTTTTGTTTGTTTCGTGGATATCGGTGAGTAACTTTTTTTCTATACATGCTAGCGACCTAAAACTTGTTTTATCGCATTCAGCCCGTCAAATTTCGCCGGAAACGGTCGTCTTCGTTTTGATATTGCTTAAAACACGAAGTCGAATTCCGTTCGTTTGTTTCGTGGATATCGGTGAGTAACTTTTTTTCTATACATGCTAGCGACCTAAAACTTGTTTTATCGCATTCAGCCCGTCAAATTACGCCGGAAACGGTCGTCTTTGTTCTGATATTGCTCGATAGACGAAGTCGGAGTCCGTTTGTTTGTTTTTCAGATATCGGTTAGTAACTTTTTTTCTATACATGCTAGCGACCTAAAACTTGTTTCATCGCATTCAGCGCGTCAAATTACGCCGGAAACGGTCGTCTTTGTTCTGATATTGCTCAAAACACGGAGTCGAATTCCGTTTGTTTGTTTCGTGGATATCGGTGAGTAACTTTTTTTCTATACATGCTAGCGACCTGAAACTTGTTTTATCGCATTCAGCGCGTCAATTTACGCCGGAAACGGTCGTCTTCGTTTTGATATTGCTTAAAACACGAAGTCGAATTCCGTTCGTTTGTTTCGTGGATATCGGTGAGTAACTTTTTTTCTATACATGCTAGCGACCTAAAACTTGTTTTATCGCATTCAGCCCGTCAAATTTCGCCGGAAACGGTCGTCTTCGTTTTGATATTGCTTAAATCACGAAGTCGAATTCCGTTCGTTTGTTTCGTGGATATCGGTGAGTAACTTTTTTTCTATACATGCTAGCGACCTAAAACTTGTTTTATCGCATTCAGCCCGTCAAATTACGCCGGAAACGGTCGTCTTTGTTCTGATATTGCTCGATAGACGAAGTCGGAGTCCGTTTGTTTGTTTTTCAGATATCGGTTAGTAACTTTTTTTCTATACATGCTAGCGACCCAAAACTTGTTTCATCGCATTCAGCGCGTCAAATTACGCCGGAAACGGTCGTCTTCGTTTTGATATTGCTTAAAACACGAAGTCGAATTCCGTTCGTTTGTTTCGTGGATATCGGTGAGTAACTTTTTTTCTATACATGCTAGCGACCTAAAACTTGTTTTATCGCATTCAGCCCGTCAAATTACGCCGGAAACGGTCGTCTTTGTTCTGATATTGCTCGATAGACGAAGTCGGAGTCCGTTTGTTTGTTTTTCAGATATCGGTTAGTAACTTTTTTTCTATACATGCTAGCGACCTAAAACTTGTTTCATCGCATTCAGCGCGTCAAATTACGCCGATAACGGTCGTCTTTGTTCTGATATTGCTCAAAACACGGAGTCGAATTTCGTTTGTTTGTTTCGTGGATATCGGTGAGTAACTTTTTTTCTATACATGCTAGCGACCTGAAACTTGTTTTATCGCATTCAGCGCGTCAATTTACGCCGGAAACGGTCGTCTTCGTTTTGATATTGCTTAAAACACGAAGTCGAATTCCGTTCGTTTGTTTCGTGGATATCGGTGAGTAACTTTTTTTCTATACATGCTAGCGACCTAAACCTTGTTTTATCGCATTCAGCCCGTCAAATTTCGCCGGAAACGGTCGTCTTCGTTTTGATATTGCTTAAAACACGAAGTCGAATTCCGTTCGTTTGTTTCGTGGATATCGGTGAGTAACTTTTTTTCTATACATGCTAGCGACCTAAAACTTGTTTTATCGCATTCAGCCCGTCAAATTACGCCGGAAACGGTCGTCTTTGTTCTGATATTGCTCGATAGACGAAGTCGGAGTCCGTTTGTTTGTTTTTCAGATATCGGTTAGTAACTTTTTTTCTATACATGCTAGCGACCTAAAACTTGTTTCATCGCATTCAGCGCGTCAAATTACGCCGGAAACGGTCGTCTTCGTTTTGATATTGCTTAAAACACGAAGTCGAATTCCGTTCGTTTGTTTCGTGGATATCGGTGAGTAACTTTTTTTCTATACATGCTAGCGACCTAAAACTTGTTTTATCGCATTCAGCCCGTCAAATTACGCCGGAAACGGTCGTCTTTGTTCTGATATTGCTCGATAGACGAAGTCGGAGTCCGTTTGTTTGTTTTTCAGATATCGGTTGGTAACTTTTTTTCTATACATGCTAGCGACCTAAAACTTGTTTCATCGCATTCAGCGCGTCAAATTACGCCGGTAACGGTCGTCTTTGTTCTGATATTGCTCAAAACACGGAGTCGAATTCCGTTTGTTTGTTTCGTGGATATCGGTGAGTAACTTTTTTTCTATACATGCTAGCGACCTGAAACTTGTTTTATCGCATTCAGCGCGTCAATTTACGCCGGAAACGGTCGTCTTTGTTTTGATATTGCTTAAAACACGAAGTCGAATTCCGTTCGTTTGTTTCGTGGATATCGGTGAGTCACTTTTTTTCTATACATGCTAGCGACCTAAAACTTGTTTTATCGCATACAGCCCGTCAAATGACGCCGGAAACGGTCGTCTTCGTTTTGATATTGCTTAAAACACGAAGTCGAATTCCGTTCGTTTGTTTCGTGGAGATCGGTGAGTAACTTTTTTTCTATACATGCTAGCGACCTAAAACTTGTTTTATCGCATTCAGCCCGTCAAATTACGCCGGAAACGGTCGTCTTTGTTCTGATATTGCTCGATAGACGAAGTCGGAGTCCGTTTGTTTGTTTTTCAGATATCGGTTAGTAACTTTTTTTCTATACATGCTAGCGACCTAAAACTTGTTTCATCGCATTCAGCGCGTCAAATTACGCCGGAAACGGTCGTCTTTGTTCTGATATTGCTCAAAACACGGAGTCGAATTCCGTTTGTTTGTTTCGTGGATATCGGTGAGTAACTTTTTTTCTATACATGCTAGCGACCTGAAACTTGTTTTATCGCATTCAGCGCGTCAATTTACGCCGGAAACGGTCGTCTTTGTTTTGATATTGCTTAAAACACGAAGTCGAATTCCGTTCGTTTGTTTCGTGGATATCGGTGAGTCACTTTTTTTCTATACATGCTAGCGACCTCAAACTTGTTTTATCGCATACAGCCCGTCAAATTCCGCCGGAAACGGTCGTCTTTGTTCTGATATTGCTCGATAGACGAAGTCGGAGTCCGTTTGTTTGTTTTTCAGATATCGGTTAGTAACTTTTTTTCTATACATGCTAGCGACCTAAAACTTGTTTCATCGCATTCAGCGCGTCAAATTACGCCGGAAACGGTCGTCTTTGTTCTGATATTGCTCGATAGACGAAGTCGGAGTCCGTTTGTTTGTTTTTCAGATATCGGTTAGTAACTTTTTTTCTATACATGCTAGCGACCTAAAACTTGTTTGATCGCATTCAGCGCGTCAAATTACGCCGGAAACGGTCGTCTTTGTTCTGATATTGCTTAAAACACGAAGTCGAAATCCGTTCGTTTGTTTCGTGGATATCGGTGAGTAACTTTTTTTCTATACATGCTAGCGACCTAAAACTTGTTTTATCGCATTCAGCCCGTCAAATTACGCCGGAAACGGTCGTCTTTGTTCTGATATTGCTCGATAGACGAAGTCGGAGTCCGTTTGTTTGTTTTTCAGATATCGGTTAGTAACTTTTTTTCTATACATGCTAGCGACCTAAAACTTGTTTCATCGCATTCAGCGCGTCAAATTACGCCGGAAACGGTCGTCTTTGTTCTGATATTGCTCAAAACACGGAGTCGAATTCCTTTTGTTTGTTTCGTGGATATCGGTGTGTAACTTTTTTTCTATACATGCTAGCGACCTAAAACTTGTTTTATCGCATTCAGCCCGTCAAATTTCGCCGGAAACGGTCGTCTTCGTTTTGATATTGCTTAAAACACGGAGTCGAATTCCGTTCGTTTGTTTCGTGGATATCGGTGAGTAACTTTTTTTCTATACATGCTAGCGACCTAAAACTTGTTTTATCGCATTCAGCCCGTCAAATTACGCCGGAAACGGTCGTCTTTGTTCTGATATTGCTCGATAGACGAAGTCGGAGTCCGTTTGTTTGTTTTTCAGATATCGGTTAGTAACTTTTTTTCTATACATGCTAGCGACCTAAAACTTGTTTCATCGCATTCAGCGCGTCAAATTACGCCGGAAACGGTCGTCTTTGTTCTGATATTGCTCAAAACACGGAGTCGAATTCCGTTTGTTTGTTTCGTGGATATCGGTGAGTAACTTTTTTTCTATACATGCTAGCGACCTGAAACTTGTTTTATCGCATTCAGCGCGTCAATTTACGCCGGAAACGGTCGTCTTTGTTTTGATATTGCTTAAAACACGAAGTCGAATTCCGTTCGTTTGTTTCGTGGATATCGGTGAGTCACTTTTTTTCTATACATGCTAGCGACCTAAAACTTGTTTTATCGCATACAGCCCGTCAAATTACGCCGGAAACGGTCGTCTTTGTTCTGATATTGCTCGATAGACGAAGTCGGAGTCCGTTTGTTTGTTTTTCAGATATCGGTTAGTAACTTTTTTTCTATACATGCTAGCGACCTAAAACTTGTTTCATCGCATTCAGCGCGTCAAATTACGCCGGAAACGGTCGTCTTTGTTCTGATATTGCTCAAAACACGGAGTCGAATTCCTTTTGTTTGTTTCGTGGATATCGGTGAGTAACTTTTTTTCTATACATGCTAGCGACCTAAAACTTGTTTTATCGCATTCAGCCCGTCAAATTTCGCCGGAAACGGTCGTCTTCGTTTTGATATTGCTTAAAACACAAAGTCGAATTCCGTTCGTTTGTTTCGTGGATATCGGTGAGTAACTTTTTTTCTATACATGCTAGCGACCTAAAACTTGTTTTATCGCATTCAGCCCGTCAAATTACGCCGGAAACGGTCGTCTTTGTTCTGATATTGCTCGATAGACGAAGTCGGAGTCCGTTTGTTTGTTTTTCAGATATCGGTTAGTAACTTTTTTTCTATACATGCTAGCGACCTAAAACTTGTTTCATCGCATTCAGCGCTTCAACCTACGCCGGAAACGGTCGTCTTTGTTCTGATATTGCTCAAAACACGGAGTCGAATTCCGTTTGTTTGTTTCGTGGATATCGGAGAGTAACTTTTTTTCTATACATGCTAGCGACCTGAAACTTGTTTTATCGCATTCAGCGCGTCAATTTACGCCGGAAACGGTCGTCTTTGTTTTGATATTGCTTAAAACACGAAGTCGAATTCCGTTCGTTTGTTTCGTGGATATCGGTGAGTCACTTTTTTTCTATACATGCTAGCGACCTAAAACTTGTTTTATCGCATACAGCCCGTCAAATTACGCCGGAAACGGTCGTCTTTGTTCTGATATTGCTCGATAGACGAAGTCGGAGTCCGTTTGTTTGTTTTTCAGATATCGGTTAGTAACTTTTTTTCTATACATGCTAGCGACCTAAAACTTGTTTCATCGCATTCAGCGCGTCAAATTACGCCGGAAACGGTCGTCTTTGTTCTGATATTGCTCAAAACACGGAGTCGAATTCCTTTTGTTTGTTTCGTGGATATCGGTGAGTAACTTTTTTTCTATACATGCTAGCGACCTAAAACTTGTTTTATCGCATTCAGCCCGTCAAATTACGCTGGAAACGGTCGTCTTCGTTTTGATATTGCTTAAAACACGAAGTCGAATTCCGTTCGTTTGTTTCGTGGATATCGGTGAGTAACTTTTTTTCTATACATGCTAGCGACCTAAAACTTGTTTTATCGCATTCAGCGCGTCAAATTACGCCGGAAACGGTCGTCTTTGTTTTGATATTGCTCAAAACACGAAGTCGAATTCCGTACGTTTGTTTCGTGGATATCGGTGAGTAACTTTTTTTCTATACATGCTAGCGACCTAAAACTTGTTTTATCGCATTCAGCGCGTCAAATTACGCCGGAAACGGCCGTCTTTGTTTTGATATTGCTCGAAACACGAAGTCGAAGTCCGTTTGTTTGTTTTTCAGATATCGGTTAGTAACTTTTTTTCTATACATGCTAGCGACCTAAAACTTGTTTCATCGCATTCAGCGCGTCAAATGACGCCGGAAACGGTCGTCTTTGTTCTGATATTGCTCAAAACACGGAGTCGAATTCCGTTTGTTTGTTTCGTGGATATCGGTGAGTCACTTTTTTTCTATACATGCTAGCGACCTAAAACTTGTTTTATCGCATACAGCCCGTCAAATTACGCCGGAAACGGTCGTCTTTGTTCTGATATTGCTCGATAGACGAAGTCGGAGTCCGTTTGTTTGTTTTTCAGATATCGGTTAGTAACTTTTTTTCTATACATGCTAGCGACCTAAAACTTGTTTCATCGCATTCAGCGCGTCAAATTACGCCGGAAACGGTCGTCTTTGTTCTGATATTGCTCAAAACACGGAGTCGAATTCCTTTTGTTTGTTTCGTGGATATCGGTGAGTAACTTTTTTTCTATACATGCTAGCGACCTAAAACTTGTTTTATCGCATTCAGCCCGTCAAATTTCGCCGGAAACGGTCGTCTTCGTTTTGATATTGCTTAAAACACGAAGTCGAATTCCGTTCGTTTGTTTCGTGGATATCGGTGAGTAACTTTTTTTCTATACATGCTAGCGACCTAAAACTTGTTTTATCGCATTCAGCCCGTCAAATTACGCCGGAAACGGTCGTCTTTGTTCTGATATTGCTCGATAGACGAAGTCGGAGTCCGTTTGTTTGTTTTTCAGATATCGGTTAGTAACTTTTTTTCTATACATGCTAGCGACCTAAAACTTGTTTCATCGCATTCAGCGCGTCAACCTACGCCGGAAACGGTCGTCTTTGTTCTGATATTGCTCAAAACACGGAGTCGAATTCCGTTTGTTTGTTTCGTGGATATCGGAGAGTAACTTTTTTTCTATACATGCTAGCGACCTGAAACTTGTTTTATCGCATTCAGCGCGTCAATTTACGCCGGAAACGGTCGTCTTTGTTTTGATATTGCTTAAAACACGAAGTCGAATTCCGTTCGTTTGTTTCGTGGATATCGGTGAGTCACTTTTTTTCTATACATGCTAGCGACCTAAAACTTGTTTTATCGCATACAGCCCGTCAAATTACGCCGGAAACGGTCGTCTTTGTTCTGATATTGCTCGATAGACGAAGTCGGAGTCCGTTTGTTTGTTTTTCAGATATCGGTTAGTAACTTTTTTTCTATACATGCTAGCGACCTAAAACTTGTTTCATCGCATTCAGCGCGTCAAATTACGCCGGAAACGGTCGTCTTTGTTCTGATATTGCTCAAAACACGGAGTCGAATTCCGTTCGTTTGTTTCGTGGATATCGGTGAGTAACTTTTTTTCTATACATGCTAGCGACCTGAAACTTGTTTCATCGCATTCAGCGCGTCAAATTACGCCGGAAACGGTCGTCTTCGTTTTGATATTGCTCAAAACACGAAGTCGAATTCCGTACGTTTGTTTCGTGGATATCGGTGAGTAACTTTTTTTCTATACATGCTAGGGACCTAAAACTTGTTTTATCGCATTCAGCGCGTCAAATTACGCCGGAAACGGCCGTCTTTGTTTTGATATTGCTCGAAACACGAAGTCGAAGTCCGTTTGTTTGTTTTTCAGATATCGGTTGGTAACTTTTTTTCTATACATGCTAGCGACCTAAAACTTGTTTTATCGCATTCAGCGCGTCAAATTACGCCGGAAACGGTCGTCTTTGTTTTGATATTGCTGAAAACACGGAGTCGAATTCCTTTTGTTTGTTTCGTGGATATCGGTGGATAACTTTTTTTCTATACATGCTAGCAACCTAAAACTTGTTTTATCGCATTCAGCCCGTCAAATTACGCTGGAAACGGTCGTCTTCGTTTTGATATTGCTTAAAACACGAAGTCGAATTCCGTTCGTTTGTTTCGTGGATATCGGTGAGTAACTTTTTTTCTATACATGCTAGCGACCTAAAACTTGTTATATCGCATTCAGCGCGTCAAATTACGCCGAAAACGGTCGTCTTTGTTTTGATATTGCTCAAAACACGAAGTCGAATTCCGTACGTTTGTTTCGTGGATATCGGTGAGTAACTTTTTTTCTATACATGCTAGCGACCTAAAACTTGTTTTATCGCATACATCCCGTCAAATTACGCCGGAAACGGTCGTCTTTGTTCTGATATTGCTCAAAACACGGAGTCGAATTCCTTTTGTTTGTTTCGTGGATATCGGTGAGTAACTTTTTTTCTATACATGCTAGCGACCTAAAACTTGTTTTATCGCATTCAGCCCGTCAAATTACGCTGGAAACGGTCGTCTTCGTTTTGATATTGCTTAAAACACGAAGTCGAATTCCGTTCGTTTGTTTCGTGGATATCGGTGAGTAACTTTTTTTCTATACATGCTAGCGACCTAAAACTTGTTTTATCGCATACAGCCCGTCAAATTACGCCGGAAACGGTCGTCTTTGTTCTGATATTGCTCGATAGACGAAGTCGGAGTCCGTTTGTTTGTTTTTCAGATATCGGTTAGTAACTTTTTTTCTATACATGCTAGCGACCTAAAACTTGTTTCATCGCATTCAGCGCGTCAAATTACGCCGGAAACGGTTGTCTTCGTTCTGATATTGCTCGAAACACGGAGTCGAATTCCTTTTGTTTGTTTCGTGGATATCGGTGAGTAACTTTTTTTCTATACATGCTAGCGACCTGAAACTTGTTTTATCGCATTCAGCCCGTCAAATTACGCCGGAAACGGTCGTCTTCGTTTCGATATTGCTTAAAACACGAAGTCGAATTCCGTTCGTTTGTTTCGTGGATATCGGTGAGTAACTTTTTTTCTATACATGCTAGCGACCTAAAACTTGTTCTATCGCATTCAGCGCGTCAAATTACGCCGGAAACGGTCGTCTTCGTTTTGATATTGCTCAAAACACGAAGTCGAATTCCGTACGTTTGTTTCGTGGATATCGGTGAGTAACTTTTTTTCTATACATGCTAGGGACCTAAAACTTGTTTTATCGCATACAGCCCGTCAAATTACGCCGGAAACGGTCGTCTTTGTTCTGATATTGCTCAAAACACGGAGTCGAATTCCTTTTGTTTGTTTCGTGGATATCGGTGAGTAACTTTTTTTCTATACATGCTAGCGACCTAAAACTTGTTTTATCGCATTCAGCCCGTCAAATTACGCTGGAAACGGTCGTCTTCGTTTTGATATTGCTTAAAACACGAAGTCGAATTCCGTTCGTTTGTTTCGTGGATATCGGTGAGTAACTTTTTTTCTATACATGCTAGCGACCTAAAACTTGTTTTATCGCATACAGCCCGTCAAATTACGCCGGAAACGGTCGTCTTTGTTCTGATATTGCTCGATAGACGAAGTCGGAGTCCGTTTGTTTGTTTTTCAGATATCGGTTAGTAACTTTTTTTCTATACATGCTAGCGACCTAAAACTTGTTTCATCGCATTCAGCGCGTCAAATTACGCCGGAAACGGTTGTCTTCGTTCTGATATTGCTCAAAACACGGAGTCGAATTCCTTTTGTTTGTTTCGTGGATATCGGTGAGTAACTTTTTTTCTATACATGCTAGCGACCTAAAACTTGTTTTATCGCATTCAGCCCGTCAAATTACGCCGGAAACGGTCGTCTTCGTTTCGATATTGCTTAAAACACGAAGTCGAATTCCGTTCGTTTGTTTCGTGGATATCGGTGAGTAACTTTTTTTCTATACATGCTAGCGACCTAAAACTTGTTCTATCGCATTCAGCGCGTCAAATTACGCCGGAAACGGTCGTCTTCGTTTTGATATTGCTCAAAACACGAAGTCGAATTCCTTTTGTTTGTTTCGTGGATATCGGTGGATAACTTTTTTTCTATACATGCTAGCGACCTAAAACTTGTTTTATCGCATTCAGCCCGTCAAATTACGCCGGAAACGGTCGTCTTCGTTTTGATATTGCTTAAAACACGAAGTCGAATTCCGTTCGTTTGTTTCGTGGATATCGGTGAGTAACTTTTTTTCTATACATGCTAGCGACCTAAAACTTGTTTGATCGCATTCAGCGCGTCAAATTACGCCGGAAACGGTCGTCTTCGTTTTGATATTGCTCAAAACACGAAGTCGAATTCCGTACGTTTGTTTCGTGGATATCGGTGAGTAACTTTTTTTCTATACATGCTAGGGACCTAAAACTTGTTTTATCGCATTCAGCGCGTCAAATTACGCCGGAAACGGCCGTCTTTGTTTTGATATTGCTCGAAACACGAAGTCGAAGTCCGTTCGTTTGTTTTTCAGATATCGGTGAGTAACTTTTTTTCTATACATGCTAGCGACCTAAAACTTGTTTTATCGCATTCAGCGCGTCAAATTACGCCGGAAACGGTCGTCTTTGTTTTCATATTGCTTAAAACACGGAGTCGAATTCCTTTTGTTTGTTTCGTGGATATCGGTGGATAACTTTTTTTCTATACATGCTAGCGACCTAAAACTTGTTTCATCGCATTCAGCCCGTCAAATTACGCTGGAAACGGTCGTCTTCGTTTTGATATTGCTTAAAACACGAAGTCGAATTCCGTTCGTTTGTTTCGTGGATATCGGTGAGTAACTTTTTTTCTATACATGCTAGCGACCTAAAACTTGTTTTATCGCATTCAGCGCGTCAAATTACGCCGAAAACGGTCGTCTTTGTTTTGATATTGCTCAAAACACGAAGTCGAATTCCGTACGTTTGTTTCGTGGATATCGGTGAGTAACTTTTTTTCTATACATGCTGGCGACCTAAAACTTGTTTTATCGCATTCAGCGCGTCAAATTACGCCGGAAACGGTCGTCTTCGTTTTGATATTGCTCAAAACACGAAGTCGAATTCCGTACGTTTGTTTCGTGGATATCGGTGAGTAACTTTTTTTCTATACATGCTAGGGACCTAAAACTTGTTTTATCGCATTCAGCGCGTCAAATTACGCCGGAAACGGCCGTCTTTGTTTTGATATTGCTCGAAACACGAAGTCGAAGTCCGTTCGTTTGTTTTTCAGATATCGGTTGGTAACTTTTTTTCTACACATGCTAGCGACCTAAAACTTGTTTTATCGCATTCAGCGCGTCAAATTACGCCGGAAACGGTCGTCTTTGTTTTGATATTGCTCAAAACACGGAGTCGAATTCCTTTTGTTTGTTTCGTGGATATCGGTGGATAACTTTTTTTCTATACATGCTAGCGACCTAAAACTTGATTTATCGCATTCATCCCGTCAAATTACGCTGGAAACGGTCGTCTTCGTTTTGATATTGCTTAAAACACGAAGTCGAATTCCGTTCGTTTGTTTCGTGGATATCGGTGAGTAACTTTTTTTCTATACATGCTAGCGACCTGAAACTTGTTTTATCGCATTCAGCGCGTCAAATTACGCCGAAAACGGTCGTCTTTGTTTTGATATTGCTCAAAACACGAAGTCGAATTCCGTACGTTTGTTTCGTGGATATCGGTGAGTAACTTTTTTTCTATACATGCTAGCGACCTAAAACTTGTTTTATCGCATTCAGCGCGTCAAATTACGCCGGAAACGGTCGTCTTCGTTTTGATATTGCTCAAAACACGAAGTCGAATTCCGTACGTTTGTTTCGTGGATATCGGTGAGTAACTTTTTTTCTATACATGCTAGGGACCTAAAACTTGTTTTATCGCATTCAGCGCGTCAAATTACGCCGGAAACGGCCGTCTTTGTTTTGATATTGCTCGAAACACGAAGTCGAAGTCCGTTCGTTTGTTTTTCAGATATCGGTTGGTAACTTATTTTCTACACATGCTAGCGACCTAAAACTTGTTTTATCGCATTCAGCGCGTCAAATTACGCCGGAAACGGTCGTCTTTGTTTTGATATTGCTCAAAACACGGAGTCGAATTCCTTTTGTTTGTTTCGTGGATATCGGTGGATAACTTTTTTTCTATACATGCTAGCGACCTAAAACTTGATTTATCGCATTCATCCCGTCAAATTACGCTGGAAACGGTCGTCTTCGTTTTGATATTGCTTAAAACACGAAGTCGAATTCCGTTCGTTTGTTTCGTGGATATCGGTGAGTAACTTTTTTTCTATACATGCTAGCGACCTGAAACTTGTTTTATCGCATTCAGCGCGTCAAATTACGCCGAAAACGGTCGTCTTTGTTTTGATATTGCTCAAAACACGAAGTCGAATTCCGTACGTTTGTTTCGTGGATATCGGTGAGTAACTTTTTTTCTATACATGCTAGCGACCTAAAACTTGTTTTATCGCATTCAGCCCGTCAAATTACGCCGGAAACGGTCGTGTTCGTTTTGATATTGCTTAAAACACGAAGTCGAATTCCGTTCGTTTGTTTCGTGGATATCGGTGAGTAACTTTTTTTCTATACATGCTAGCGACCTAAAACTTGTTTTATCGCATTCAGCGCGTCAAATTACGCCGGAAACGGCCGTCTTTGTTTTGATATTGCTCGAAACACGAAGTCGAAGTCCGTTTGTTTGTTTTTCAGATATCGGTTGGTAACTTTCTTTCTATACATGCTAGCGACCTGAAACTTGTTTTATCGCATTCAGCCCGTCAAATTACGCCGGAAACGGTCGTCTTTGTTCTGATATTGCTCGATAGACGAAGTCGGAGTCCGTTTGTTTGTTTTTCAGATATCGGTTAGTAACTTTTTTTCTATACATGCTAGCGACCTAAAACTTGTTTCATCGCATTCAGCGCGTCAAATTACGCCGGAAACGGTCGTCTTTGTTCTGATATTGCTCAAAACACGGAGTCGAATTCCGTTTGTTTGTTTCGTGGATATCGGTGAGGAACTTTTTTTCTATACATGCTAGCAACCTAAAACTTGTTTGATCGCATTCAGCGCGTCAAATTACGCCGGAAACGGTCGTCTTTGTTCTGATATTGCTTAAAACACGAAGTCGAAATCCGTTCGTTTGTTTCGTGGATATCGGTGAGTAACTTTTTTTCTATACATGCTAGCGACCTGAAACTTGTTTTATCGCATTCAGCCCGTCAAATTACGCCGGAAACGGTCGTCTTTGTTCTGATATTGCTCGATAGACGAAGTCGGAGTCCGTTTGTTTGTTTTTCAGATATCGGTTAGTAACTTTTTTTCTATACATGCTAGCGACCTAAAACTTGTTTCATCGCATTCAGCGCGTCAAATTACGCCGAAAACGGTCGTCTATGTTCTGATATTGCTCAAAACACGGAGTCGAATTCCGTTTGTTTGTTTCGTGGATATCGGTGAGTAACTTTTTTTCTATACATGCTAGCGACCTGAAACTTGTTTTATCGCATTCAGCGCGTCAATTTACGCCGGAAACGGTCGTCTTTGTTTTGATATTGCTTAAAACACGAAGTCGAATTCCGTTCGTTTGTTTCGTGGATATCGGTGAGTCACTTTTTTTCTATACATGCTAGCGACCTAAAACTTGTTTTATCGCATACAGCCCGTCAAATTACGCCGGAAACGGTCGTCTTTGTTCTGATATTGCTCGATAGACGAAGTCGGAGTCCGTTTGTTTGTTTTTCAGATATCGGTTAGTAACTTTTTTTCTATACATGCTAGCGACCTAAAACTTGTTTCATCGCATTCAGCGCGTCAAATTACGCCGGAAACGGTCGTCTTTGTTCTGATATTGCTCGATAGACGAAGTCGGAGTCCGTTTGTTTGTTTTTCAGATATCGGTTAGTAACTTTTTTTCTATACATGCTAGCGACCTAAAACTTGTTCCATCGCATTCAGCGCGTCAAATTACGCCGGAAACGGTCGTCTTCATTCTGATATTGCTCAAAACACGGAGTCGAATTCCGTTTGTTTGTTTCGTGGATATCGGTGAGTAACTTTTTTTCTATACATGCTAACAACCTAAAACTTGTTTGATCGCATTCAGCGCGTCAAATTACGCCGGAAACGGTCGTCTTTGTTCTGATATTGCTTAAAACACGAAGTCGAAATCCGTTCGTTTGTTTCGTGGATATCGGTGAGTAACTTTTTTTCTATACATGCTAGCGACCTAAAACTTGTTTTATCGCATACAGCCCGTCAAATTACGCCGGAAACGGTCGTCTTTGTTCTGATATTGCTCGATAGACGAAGTCGGAGTCCGTTTGTTTGTTTTTCAGATATCGGTTAGTAACTTTTTTTCTATACATGCTAGCGACCTAAAACTTGTTTCATCGCATTCAGCGCGTCAAATTACGCCGAAAACGGTCGTCTCTGTTCTGATATTGCTCAAAACACGGAGTCGAATTCCTTTTGTTTGTTTCGTGGATATCGGTGAGTAACTTTTTTTCTATACATGCTAGCGACCTAAAACTTGTTTTATCGCATTCAGCCCGTCAAATTTCGCCGGAAACGGTCGTCTTCGTTTTGATATTGCTTAAAACACGAAGTCGAATTCCGTTCGTTTGTTTCGTGGATATCGGTGAGTAACTTTTTTTCTATACATGCTAGCGACCTAAAACTTGTTTTATCGCATTCAGCCCGTCAAATTACGCCGGAAACGGTCGTCTTTGTTCTGATATTGCTCGATAGACGAAGTCGGAGTCCGTTTGTTTGTTTTTCAGATATCGGTTAGTAACTTTTTTTCTATACATGCTAGCGACCTAAAACTTGTTTCATCGCATTCAGCGCGTCAAATTACGCCGGAAACGGTCGTCTTTGTTCTGATATTGCTCAAAACACGGAGTCGAATTCCGTTTGTTTGTTTCGTGGATATCGGTGAGTAACTTTTTTTCTATACATGCTAGCGACCTGAAACTTGTTTTATCGCATTCAGCGCGTCAATTTACGCCGGAAACGGTCGTCTTCGTTTTGATATTGCTTAAAACACGAAGTCGAATTCCGTTCGTTTGTTTCGTGGATATCGGTGAGTAACTTTTTTTCTATACATGCTAGCGACCTAAAACTTGTTTTATCGCATTCAGCCCGTCAAATTTCGCCGGAAACGGTCGTCTTCGTTTTGATATTGCTTAAATCACGAAGTCGAATTCCGTTCGTTTGTTTCGTGGATATCGGTGAGTAACTTTTTTTCTATACATGCTAGCGACCTAAAACTTGTTTTATCGCATTCAGCCCGTCAAATTACGCCGGAAACGGTCGTCTTTGTTCTGATATTGCTCGATAGACGAAGTCGGAGTCCGTTTGTTTGTTTTTCAGATATCGGTTAGTAACTTTTTTTCTATACATGCTAGCGACCCAAAACTTGTTTCATCGCATTCAGCGCGTCAAATTACGCCGGAAACGGTCGTCTTCGTTTTGATATTGCTTAAAACACGAAGTCGAATTCCGTTCGTTTGTTTCGTGGATATCGGTGAGTAACTTTTTTTCTATACATGCTAGCGACCTAAAACTTGTTTTATCGCATTCAGCCCGTCAAATTACGCCGGAAACGGTCGTCTTTGTTCTGATATTGCTCGATAGACGAAGTCGGAGTCCGTTTGTTTGTTTTTCAGATATCGGTTAGTAACTTTTTTTCTATACATGCTAGCGACCTAAAACTTGTTTCATCGCATTCAGCGCGTCAAATTACGCCGGAAACGGTCGTCTTTGTTCTGATATTGCTCAAAACACGGAGTCGAATTCCGTTTGTTTGTTTCGTGGATATCGGTGAGTAACTTTTTTTCTATACATGCTAGCGACCTGAAACTTGTTTTATCGCATTCAGCGCGTCAATTTACGCCGGAAACGGTCGTCTTTGTTTTGATATTGCTTAAAACACGAAGTCGAATTCCGTTCGTTTGTTTCGTGGATATCGGTGAGTCACTTTTTTTCTATACATGCTAGCGACCTAAAACTTGTTTTATCGCATACAGCCCGTCAAATTACGCCGGAAACGGTCGTCTTTGTTCTGATATTGCTCGATAGACGAAGTCGGAGTCCGTTTGTTTGTTTTTCAGATATCGGTTAGTAACTTTTTTTCTATACATGCTAGCGACCTAAAACTTGTTTCATCGCATTCAGCGCGTCAAATTACGCCGGAAACGGTCGTCTTTGTTCTGATATTGCTCGATAGACGAAGTCGGAGTCCGTTTGTTTGTTTTTCAGATATCGGTTAGCAACTTTTTTTCTATACATGCTAGCGACCTAAAACTTGTTTGATCGCATTCAGCGCGTCAAATTACGCCGGAAACGGTCGTCTTTGTTCTGATATTGCTTAAAACACGAAGTCGAAATCCGTTCGTTTGTTTCGTGGATATCGGTGAGTAACTTTTTTTCTATACATGCTAGCGACCTAAAACTTGTTTTATCGCATACAGCCCGTCAAATTACGCCGGAAACGGTCGTCTTTGTTCTGATATTGCTCGATAGACGAAGTCGGAGTCCGTTTGTTTGTTTTTCAGATATCGGTTAGTAACTTTTTTTCTATACATGCTAGCGACCTAAAACTTGTTTCATCGCATTCAGCGCGTCAAATTACGCCGGAAACGGTCGTCTTTGTTCTGATATTGCTCAAAACACGGAGTCGAATTCCTTTTGTTTGTTTCGTGGATATCGGTGTGTAACTTTTTTTCTATACATGCTAGCGACCTAAAACTTGTTTTATCGCATTCAGCCCGTCAAATTTCGCCGGAAACGGTCGTCTTCGTTTTGATATTGCTTAAAACACGGAGTCGAATTCCGTTCGTTTGTTTCGTGGATATCGGTGAGTAACTTTTTTTCTATACATGCTAGCGACCTAAAACTTGTTTTATCGCATTCAGCCCGTCAAATTACGCCGGAAACGGTCGTCTTTGTTCTGATATTGCTCGATAGACGAAGTCGGAGTCCGTTTGTTTGTTTTTCAGATATCGGTTAGTAACTTTTTTTCTATACATGCTAGCGACCTAAAACTTGTTTCATCGCATTCAGCGCGTCAAATTACGCCGGAAACGGTCGTCTTTGTTCTGATATTGCTCAAAACACGGAGTCGAATTCCGTTTGTTTGTTTCGTGGATATCGGTGAGTAACTTTTTTTCTATACATGCTAGCGACCTGAAACTTGTTTTATCGCATTCAGCGCGTCAATTTACGCCGGAAACGGTCGTCTTTGTTTTGATATTGCTTAAAACACGAAGTCGAATTCCGTTCGTTTGTTTCGTGGATATCGGTGAGTCACTTTTTTTCTATACATGCTAGCGACCTAAAACTTGTTTTATCGCATACAGCCCGTCAAATTACGCCGGAAACGGTCGTCTTTGTTCTGATATTGCTCGATAGACGAAGTCGGAGTCCGTTTGTTTGTTTTTCAGATATCGGTTAGTAACTTTTTTTCTATACATGCTAGCGACCTAAAACTTGTTTCATCGCATTCAGCGCGTCAAATTACGCCGGAAACGGTCGTCTTTGTTCTGATATTGCTCAAAACACGGAGTCGAATTCCTTTTGTTTGTTTCGTGGATATCGGTGAGTAACTTTTTTTCTATACATGCTAGCGACCTAAAACTTGTTTTATCGCATTCAGCCCGTCAAATTTCGCCGGAAACGGTCGTCTTCGTTTTGATATTGCTTAAAACACGAAGTCGAATTCCGTTCGTTTGTTTCGTGGATATCGGTGAGTAACTTTTTTTCTATACATGCTAGCGACCTAAAACTTGTTTTATCGCATTCAGCCCGTCAAATTACGCCGGAAACGGTCGTCTTTGTTCTGATATTGCTCGATAGACGAAGTCGGAGTCCGTTTGTTTGTTTTTCAGATATCGGTTAGTAACTTTTTTTCTATACATGCTAGCGACCTAAAACTTGTTTCATCGCATTCAGCGCGTCAACCTACGCCGGAAACGGTCGTCTTTGTTCTGATATTGCTCAAAACACGGAGTCGAATTCCGTTCGTTTGTTTCGTGGATATCGGTGAGTAACTTTTTTTCTATACATGCTAGCGACCTAAAACTTGTTTTATCGCATACAGCCCGTCAAATTACGCCGGAAACGGTCGTCTTTGTTCTGATATTGCTCGATAGACGAAGTCGGAGTCCGTTTGTTTGTTTTTCAGATATCGGTTAGTAACTTTTTTTCTATACATGCTAGCGACCTAAAACTTGTTTCATCGCATTCAGCGCGTCAAATTACGCCGGAAACGGTCGTCTTTGTTCTGATATTGCTCAAAACACGGAGTCGAATTCCTTTTGTTTGTTTCGTGGATATCGGTGTGTAACTTTTTTTCTATACATGCTAGCGACCTAAAACTTGTTTTATCGCATTCAGCCCGTCAAATTTCGCCGGAAACGGTCGTCTTCGTTTTGATATTGCTTAAAACACGGAGTCGAATTCCGTTCGTTTGTTTCGTGGATATCGGTGAGTAACTTTTTTTCTATACATGCTAGCGACCTAAAACTTGTTTTATCGCATTCAGCCCGTCAAATTACGCCGGAAACGGTCGTCTTTGTTCTGATATTGCTCGATAGACGAAGTCGGAGTCCGTTTGTTTGTTTTTCAGATATCGGTTAGTAACTTTTTTTCTATACATGCTAGCGACCTAAAACTTGTTTCATCGCATTCAGCGCGTCAAATTACGCCGGAAACGGTCGTCTTTGTTCTGATATTGCTCAAAACACGGAGTCGAATTCCGTTTGTTTGTTTCGTGGATATCGGTGAGTAACTTTTTTTCTATACATGCTAGCGACCTGAAACTTGTTTTATCGCATTCAGCGCGTCAATTTACGCCGGAAACGGTCGTCTTTGTTTTGATATTGCTTAAAACACGAAGTCGAATTCCGTTCGTTTGTTTCGTGGATATCGGTGAGTCACTTTTTTTCTATACATGCTAGCGACCTAAAACTTGTTTTATCGCATACAGCCCGTCAAATTACGCCGGAAACGGTCGTCTTTGTTCTGATATTGCTCGATAGACGAAGTCGGAGTCCGTTTGTTTGTTTTTCAGATATCGGTTAGTAACTTTTTTTCTATACATGCTAGCGACCTAAAACTTGTTTCATCGCATTCAGCGCGTCAAATTACGCCGGAAACGGTCGTCTTTGTTCTGATATTGCTCAAAACACGGAGTCGAATTCCTTTTGTTTGTTTCGTGGATATCGGTGAGTAACTTTTTTTCTATACATGCTAGCGACCTAAAACTTGTTTTATCGCATTCAGCCCGTCAAATTTCGCCGGAAACGGTCGTCTTCGTTTTGATATTGCTTAAAACACGAAGTCGAATTCCGTTCGTTTGTTTCGTGGATATCGGTGAGTAACTTTTTTTCTATACATGCTAGCGACCTAAAACTTGTTTTATCGCATTCAGCCCGTCAAATTACGCCGGAAACGGTCGTCTTTGTTCTGATATTGCTCGATAGACGAAGTCGGAGTCCGTTTGTTTGTTTTTCAGATATCGGTTAGTAACTTTTTTTCTATACATGCTAGCGACCTAAAACTTGTTTCATCGCATTCAGCGCGTCAACCTACGCCGGAAACGGTCGTCTTTGTTCTGATATTGCTCAAAACACGGAGTCGAATTCCGTTTGTTTGTTTCGTGGATATCGGAGAGTAACTTTTTTTCTATACATGCTAGCGACCTGAAACTTGTTTTATCGCATTCAGCGCGTCAATTTACGCCGGAAACGGTCGTCTTTGTTTTGATATTGCTTAAAACACGAAGTCGAATTCCGTTCGTTTGTTTCGTGGATATCGGTGAGTCACTTTTTTTCTATACATGCTAGCGACCTAAAACTTGTTTTATCGCATACAGCCCGTCAAATTACGCCGGAAACGGTCGTCTTTGTTCTGATATTGCTCGATAGACGAAGTCGGAGTCCGTTTGTTTGTTTTTCAGATATCGGTTAGTAACTTTTTTTCTATACATGCTAGCGACCTAAAACTTGTTTCATCGCATTCAGCGCGTCAAATTACGCCGGAAACGGTCGTCTTTGTTCTGATATTGCTCAAAACACGGAGTCGAATTCCTTTTGTTTGTTTCGTGGATATCGGTGAGTAACTTTTTTTCTATACATGCTAGCGACCTAAAACTTGTTTTATCGCATTCAGCCCGTCAAATTACGCTGGAAACGGTCGTCTTCGTTTTGATATTGCTTAAAACACGAAGTCGAATTCCGTTCGTTTGTTTCGTGGATATCGGTGAGTAACTTTTTTTCTATACATGCTAGCGACCTAAAACTTGTTTTATCGCATTCAGCGCGTCAAATTACGCCGGAAACGGTCGTCTTTGTTTTGATATTGCTCAAAACACGAAGTCGAATTCCGTACGTTTGTTTCGTGGATATCGGTGAGTAACTTTTTTTCTATACATGCTAGCGACCTAAAACTTGTTTTATCGCATTCAGCGCGTCAAATTACGCCGGAAACGGCCGTCTTTGTTTTGATATTGCTCGAAACACGAAGTCGAAGTCCGTTTGTTTGTTTTTCAGATATCGGTTAGTAACTTTTTTTCTATACATGCTAGCGACCTAAAACTTGTTTCATCGCATTCAGCGCGTCAAATGACGCCGGAAACGGTCGTCTTTGTTCTGATATTGCTCAAAACACGGAGTCGAATTCCGTTTGTTTGTTTCGTGGATATCGGTGAGTCACTTTTTTTCTATACATGCTAGCGACCTAAAACTTGTTTTATCGCATACAGCCCGTCAAATTACGCCGGAAACGGTCGTCTTTGTTCTGATATTGCTCGATAGACGAAGTCGGAGTCCGTTTGTTTGTTTTTCAGATATCGGTTAGTAACTTTTTTTCTATACATGCTAGCGACCTAAAACTTGTTTCATCGCATTCAGCGCGTCAAATTACGCCGGAAACGGTCGTCTTTGTTCTGATATTGCTCAAAACACGGAGTCGAATTCCTTTTGTTTGTTTCGTGGATATCGGTGAGTAACTTTTTTTCTATACATGCTAGCGACCTAAAACTTGTTTTATCGCATTCAGCCCGTCAAATTTCGCCGGAAACGGTCGTCTTCGTTTTGATATTGCTTAAAACACGAAGTCGAATTCCGTTCGTTTGTTTCGTGGATATCGGTGAGTAACTTTTTTTCTATACATGCTAGCGACCTAAAACTTGTTTTATCGCATTCAGCCCGTCAAATTACGCCGGAAACGGTCGTCTTTGTTCTGATATTGCTCGATAGACGAAGTCGGAGTCCGTTTGTTTGTTTTTCAGATATCGGTTAGTAACTTTTTTTCTATACATGCTAGCGACCTAAAACTTGTTTCATCGCATTCAGCGCGTCAACCTACGCCGGAAACGGTCGTCTTTGTTCTGATATTGCTCAAAACACGGAGTCGAATTCCGTTTGTTTGTTTCGTGGATATCGGAGAGTAACTTTTTTTCTATACATGCTAGCGACCTGAAACTTGTTTTATCGCATTCAGCGCGTCAATTTACGCCGGAAACGGTCGTCTTTGTTTTGATATTGCTTAAAACACGAAGTCGAATTCCGTTCGTTTGTTTCGTGGATATCGGTGAGTCACTTTTTTTCTATACATGCTAGCGACCTAAAACTTGTTTTATCGCATACAGCCCGTCAAATTACGCCGGAAACGGTCGTCTTTGTTCTGATATTGCTCGATAGACGAAGTCGGAGTCCGTTTGTTTGTTTTTCAGATATCGGTTAGTAACTTTTTTTCTATACATGCTAGCGACCTAAAACTTGTTTCATCGCATTCAGCGCGTCAAATTACGCCGGAAACGGTCGTCTTTGTTCTGATATTGCTCAAAACACGGAGTCGAATTCCTTTTGTTTGTTTCGTGGATATCGGTGAGTAACTTTTTTTCTATACATGCTAGCGACCTAAAACTTGTTTTATCGCATTCAGCCCGTCAAATTACGCTGGAAACGGTCGTCTTCGTTTTGATATTGCTTAAAACACGAAGTCGAATTCCGTTCGTTTGTTTCGTGGATATCGGTGAGTAACTTTTTTTCTATACATGCTAGCGACCTAAAACTTGTTTTATCGCATTCAGCGCGTCAAATTACGCCGGAAACGGTCGTCTTTGTTTTGATATTGCTCAAAACACGAAGTCGAATTCCGTACGTTTGTTTCGTGGATATCGGTGAGTAACTTTTTTTCTATACATGCTAGCGACCTAAAACTTGTTTTATCGCATTCAGCGCGTCAAATTACGCCGGAAACGGCCGTCTTTGTTTTGATATTGCTCGAAACACGAAGTCGAAGTCCGTTTGTTTGTTTTTCAGATATCGGTTAGTAACTTTTTTTCTATACATGCTAGCGACCTAAAACTTGTTTCATCGCATTCAGCGCGTCAAATGACGCCGGAAACGGTCGTCTTTGTTCTGATATTGCTCAAAACACGGAGTCGAATTCCGTTTGTTTGTTTCGTGGATATCGGTGAGTAACTTTTTTTCTATACATGCTAGCGACCTGAAACTTGTTTTATCGCATTCAGCGCGTCAATTTACGCCGGAAACGGTCGTCTTTGTTTTGATATTGCTTAAAACACGAAGTCGAATTCCGTTCGTTTGTTTCGTGGATATCGGTGAGTCACTTTTTTTCTATACATGCTAGCGACCTAAAACTTGTTTTATCGCATACAGCCCGTCAAATTCCGCCGGAAACGGTCGTCTTTGTTCTGATATTGCTCGATAGACGAAGTCGGAGTCCGTTTGTTTGTTTTTCAGATATCGGTTAGTAACTTTTTTTCTATACATGCTAGCGACCTAAAACTTGTTTCATCGCATTCAGCGCGTCAAATTACGCCGGAAACGGTCGTCTTTGTTCTGATATTGCTCGATAGACGAAGTCGGAGTCCGTTTGTTTGTTTTTCAGATATCGGTTAGTAACTTTTTTTCTATACATGCTAGCGACCTAAAACTTGTTTCATCGCATTCAGCGCGTCAAATTACGCCGGAAACGGTCGTCTTTGTTCTGATATTGCTCAAAACACGGAGTCGAATTCCGTTTGTTTGTTTCGTGGATATCGGTGAGTAACTTTTTTTCTATACATGCTAGCAACCTAAAACTTGTTTGATCGCATTCAGCGCGTCAAATTACGCCGGAAACGGTCGTCTTTGTTCTGATATTGCTTAAAACACGAAGTCGAAATCCGTTCGTTTGTTTCGTGGATATCGGTGAGTAACTTTTTTTCTATACATGCTAGCGACCTAAAACTTGTTTTATCGCATACAGCCCGTCAAATTACGCCGGAAACGGTCGTCTTTGTTCTGATATTGCTCGATAGACGAAGTCGGAGTCCGTTTGTTTGTTTTTCAGATATCGGTTAGTAACTTTTTTTCTATACATGCTAGCGACCTAAAACTTGTTTCATCGCATTCAGCGCGTCAAATTACGCCGGAAACGGTCGTCTTTGTTCTGATATTGCTCAAAACACGGAGTCGAATTCCTTTTGTTTGTTTCGTGGATATCGGTGTGTAACTTTTTTTCTATACATGCTAGCGACCTAAAACTTGTTTTATCGCATTCAGCCCGTCAAATTTCGCCGGAAACGGTCGTCTTCGTTTTGATATTGCTTAAAACACGGAGTCGAATTCCGTCCGTTTGTTTCGTGGATATCGGTGAGTAACTTTTTTTCTATACATGCTAGCGACCTAAAACTTGTTTTATCGCATTCAGCCCGTCAAATTACGCCGGAAACGGTCGTCTTTGTTCTGATATTGCTCGATAGACGAAGTCGGAGTCCGTTTGTTTGTTTTTCAGATATCGGTTAGTAACTTTTTTTCTATACATGCTAGCGACCTAAAACTTGTTTCATCGCATTCAGCGCGTCAAATTACGCCGGAAACGGTCGTCTTTGTTCTGATATTGCTCAAAACACGGAGTCGAATTCCGTTTGTTTGTTTCGTGGATATCGGTGAGTAACTTTTTTTCTATACATGCTAGCGACCTGAAACTTGTTTTATCGCATTCAGCCCGTCAAATTACGCTGGAAACGGTCGTCTTCGTTTTGATATTGCTTAAAACACGAAGTCGAATTCCGTTCGTTTGTTTCGTGGATATCGGTGAGTAACTTTTTTTCTATACATGCTAGCGACCTAAAACTTGTTTTATCGCATTCAGCGCGTCAAATTACGCCGGAAACGGTCGTCTTTGTTCTGATATTGCTCGATAGACGAAGTCGGAGTCCGTTTGTTTGTTTTTCAGATATCGGTTAGTAACTTTTTTTCTATACATGCTAGCGACCTAAAACTTGTTTCATCGCATTCAGCGCGTCAAATTACGCCGGAAACGGTCGTCTTTGTTCTGATATTGCTCAAAACACGGAGTCGAATTCCGTTTGTTTGTTTCGTGGATATCGGTGAGTAACTTTTTTTCTATACATGCTAGCGACCTGAAACTTGTTTTATCGCATTCAGCGCGTCAATTTACGCCGGAAACGGTCGTCTTTGTTTTGATATTGCTTAAAACACGAAGTCGAATTCCGTTCGTTTGTTTCGTGGATATCGGTGAGTCACTTTTTTTCTATACATGCTAGCGACCTAAAACTTGTTTTATCGCATACAGCCCGTCAAATTACGCCGGAAACGGTCGTCTTTGTTCTGATATTGCTCGATAGACGAAGTCGGAGTCCGTTTGTTCGTTTTTCAGATATCGGTTAGTAACTTTTTTTCTATACATGCTAGCGACCTAAAACTTGTTTCATCGCATTCAGCGCGTCAAATTACGCCGGAAACGGTCGTCTTTGTTCTGATATTGCTCAAAACACGGAGTCGAATTCCTTTTGTTTGTTTCGTGGATATCGGTGAGTAACTTTTTTTCTATACATGCTAGCGACCTAAAACTTGTTTTATCGCATTCAGCCCGTCAAATTTCGCCGGAAACGGTCGTCTTCGTTTTGATATTGCTTAAAACACGAAGTCGAATTCCGTTCGTTTGTTTCGTGGATATCGGTGAGTAACTTTTTTTCTATACATGCTAGCGACCTAAAACTTGTTTTATCGCATTCAGCCCGTCAAATTACGCCGGAAACGGTCGTCTTTGTTCTGATATTGCTCGATAGACGAAGTCGGAGTCCGTTTGTTTGTTTTTCAGATATCGGTTAGTAACTTTTTTTCTATACATGCTAGCGACCTAAAACTTGTTTCATCGCATTCAGCGCGTCAACCTACGCCGGAAACGGTCGTCTTTGTTCTGATATTGCTCAAAACACGGAGTCGAATTCCGTTTGTTTGTTTCGTGGATATCGGAGAGTAACTTTTTTTCTATACATGCTAGCGACCTGAAACTTGTTTTATCGCATTCAGCGCGTCAATTTACGCCGGAAACGGTCGTCTTTGTTTTGATATTGCTTAAAACACGAAGTCGAATTCCGTTCGTTTGTTTCGTGGATATCGGTGAGTCACTTTTTTTCTATACATGCTAATGACCTAAAACTTGTTTTATCGCATTCAGCCCGTCAAATTACGCCGGAAACGGTCGTCTTTGTTCTGATATTGCTCGATAGACGAAGTCGGAGTCCATTTGTTTGTTTTTCAGATATCGGTTAGTAACTTTTTTTCTATACATGCTAGCGACCTAAAACTTGTTTCATCGCATTCAGCGCGTCAACCTACGCCGGAAACGGTCGTCTTTGTTCTGATATTGCTCAAAACACGGAGTCGAATTCCGTTTGTTTGTTTCGTGGATATCGGAGAGTAACTTTTTTTCTATACATGCTAGCGACCTGAAACTTGTTTTATCGCATTCAGCGCGTCAATTTACGCCGGAAACGGTCGTCTTTGTTTTGATATTGCTTAAAACACGAAGTCGAATTCCGTTCGTTTGTTTCGTGGATATCGGTGAGTCACTTTTTTTCTATACATGCTAATGACCTAAAACTTGTTTTATCGCATACAGCCCGTCAAATTACGCCGGAAACGGTCGTCTTTGTTCTGATATTGCTCGATAGACGAAGTCGGAGTCCGTTTGTTTGTTTTTCAGATATCGGTTAGTAACTTTTTTTCTATACATGCTAGCGACCTAAAACTTGTTTCATCGCATTCAGCGCGTCAAATTACGCCGGAAACGGTCGTCTTTGTTCTGATATTGCTCAAAACACGGAGTCGAATTCCTTTTGTTTGTTTCGTGGATATCGGTGAGTAACTTTTTTTCTATACATGCTAGCGACCTAAAACTTGTTTTATCGCATTCAGCCCGTCAAATTACGCTGGAAACGGTCGTCTTCGTTTTGATATTGCTTAAAACACGAAGTCGAATTCCGTTCGTTTGTTTCGTGGATATCGGTGAGTAACTTTTTTTCTATACATGCTAGCGACCTAAAACTTGTTTTATCGCATTCAGCGCGTCAAATTACGCCGGAAACGGTCGTCTTTGTTTTGATATTGCTCAAAACACGAAGTCGAATTCCGTACGTTTGTTTCGTGGATATCGGTGAGTAACTTTTTTTCTATACAAGCTAGCGACCTAAAACTTGTTTTATCGCATTCAGCGCGTCAAATTACGCCGGAAACGGCCGTCTTTGTTTTGATATTGCTCGAAACACGAAGTCGAAGTCCGTTTGTTTGTTTTTCAGATATCGGTTGGTAACTTTTTTTCTATACATGCTAGCGACCTGAAACTTGTTTTATCGCATACAGCCCGTCAAATTACGCCGGAAACGGTCGTCTTTGTTCTGATATTGCTCGATAGACGAAGTCGGAGTCCGTTTGTTTGTTTTTCAGATATCGGTTAGTAACTTCTTTTCTATACATGCTAGCCACCTAAAACTTGTTTCATCGCATTCAGCGCGTCAAATTACGCCGGAAACGGTCGTCTTTGTTTTGATATTGCTCAAAACACAGAGTCGAATTCCTTTTGTTTGTTTCGTGGATATCGGTGAGTAACTTTTTTTCTATACATGCTAGCGACCTAAAACTTCTTTTATCGCATTCAGCCCGTCAAATTACGCCGGAAACGGTCGTCTTCGTTTTGATATTGCTTAAAACACGAAGTCGAATTCCGTTCGTTTGTTTCGTGGATATCGGTGAGTAACTTTTTTTCTATACATGCTAGCGACCTAAAACTTGTTTTATCGCATTCAGCGCGTCAAATTACGCCGGAAACGGTCGTCTTCGTTTTGATATTGCTCAAAACACGAAGTCGAATTCCGTACGTTTGTTTCGTGGATATCGGTGAGTAACTTTTTTTCTATACATGCTAGGGACCTAAAACTTGTTTTATCGCATTCAGCGCGTCAAATTACGCCGGAAACGGCCGTCTTTGTTTTGATATTGCTCGAAACACGAAGTCGAAGTCCGTTTGTTCGTTTTTCAGATATCGGTTGGTAACTTTTTTTCTATACATGCTAGCGACCTAAAACTTGTTTTATCGCATTCAGCGCGTCAAATTACGCCGGAAACGGTCGTCTTTGTTTTGATATTGCTCAAAACACGGAGTCGAATTCCTTTTGTTTGTTTCGTGGATATCGGTGAGTAACTTTTTTTCTATACATGCTAGCGACCTAAAACTTGTTTTATCGCATTTAGCCCGTCAAATTACGCTGGAAACGGTCGTCTTCGTTTTGATATTGCTTAAAACACGAAGTCGAATTCCGTTCGTTTGTTTCGTGGATATCGGTGAGTAACTTTTTTTCTATACATGCTAGCGACCTAAAACTTGTTTTATCGCATTCAGCGCGTCAAATTACGCCGGAAACGGTCGTCTTCGTTTTGATATTGCTCAGAACACGAAGTCGAATTCCGTACGTTTGTTTCGTGGATATCGGTGAGTCACTTTTTTTCTATACATGCTAGCGACCTGAAACTTGTTTTATCGCATTCAGCGCGTCAATTTACGCCGGAAACGGTCGTCTTTGTTTTGATATTGCTTAAAACACGAAGTCGAATTCCGTTCGTTTGTTTCGTGGATATCGGTGAGTAACTTTTTTTCTATACATGCTAGCGACCTAAAACTTGTTTTATCGCATTCAGCGCGTCAAATTACGCCGGAAACGGCCGTCTTTGTTTTGATATTGCTCGAAACACGAAGTCGAAGTCCGTTTGTTTGTTTTTCAGATATCGGTTGGTAACTTTTTTTCTATACATGCTAGCGACCTGAAACTTGTTTTATCGCATTCAGCGCGTCAAATTACGCCGGAAACGGTCGTCTTTGTTTTGATATTGCTCAAAACACGGAGTCGAATTCCTTTTGTTTGTTTCGTGGATATCGGTAAGTAACTTTTTTTCTATACATGCTAGCGACCTAAAACTTGTTTTATCGCATTCAGCCCGTCAAATTACGCTGGAAACGGTCGTCTTCGTTTTGATATTGCTTAAAACACGAAGTCGAATTCCGTTCGTTTGTTTCGTGGATATCGGTGAGTAACTTTTTTTCTATACATGCTAGCGACCTAAAACTTGTTTTATCGCATTCAGCGCGTCAAATTACGCCGGAAACGGTCGTCTTTGTTTTGATATTGCTCAAAACACGAAGTCGAATTCCGTACGTTTGTTTCGTGGATATCGGTGAGTAACTTTTTTTCTATACATGCTAGCGACCTGAAACTTGTTTTATCGCATTCAGCGCGTCAATTTACGCCGGAAACGGTCGTCTTTGTTTTGATATTGCTTAAAACACGAAGTCGAATTCCGTTCGTTTGTTTCGTGGATATCGGTGAGTCACTTTTTTTCTATACATGCTAGCGACCTGAAACTTGTTTTATCGCATTCAGCGCGTCAATTTACGCCGGAAACGGTCGTCTTTGTTTTGATATTGCTTAAAACACGAAGTCGAATTCCGTTCGTTTGTTTCGTGGATATCGGTGAGTAACTTTTTTTCTATACATGCTAGCGACCTAAAACTTGTTTTATCGCATTCAGCGCGTCAAATTACGCCGGAAACGGCCGTCTTTGTTTTGATATTGCTCGAAACACGAAGTCGAAGTCCGTTTGTTTGTTTTTCAGATATCGGTTGGTAACTTTTTTTCTATACATGCTAGCGACCTGAAACTTGTTTTATCGCATTCAGCCCGTCAAATTACGCTGGAAACGGTCGTCTTCGTTTTGATATTGCTTAAAACACGAAGTCGAATTCCGTTCGTTTGTTTCGTGGATATCGGTGAGTAACTTTTTTTCTATACATGCTAGCGACCTAAAACTTGTTTTATCGCATTCAGCGCGTCAAATTACGCCGGAAACGGTCGTCTTTGTTTTGATATTGCTCAAAACACGGAGTCGAATTCCTTTTGTTTGTTTCGTGGATATCGGTGAGTAACTTTTTTTCTATACATGCTAGCGACCTAAAACTTGTTTTATCGCATTTAGCCCGTCAAATTACGCTGGAAACGGTCGTCTTCGTTTTGATATTGCTTAAAACACGAAGTCGAATTCCGTTCGTTTGTTTCGTGGATATCGGTGAGTAACTTTTTTTCTATACATGCTAGCGACCTAAAACTTGTTTCATCGCATTCAGCGCGTCAAATTACGCCGGAAACGGTCGTCTTCGTTTTGATATTGCTCAGAACACGAAGTCGAATTCCGTACGTTTGTTTCGTGGATATCGGTGAGTAACTTTTTTTCTATACATGCTAGCGACCTGAAACTTGTTTTATCGCATTTAGCGCGTCAATTTACGCCGGAAGCGGTCGTCTTTGTTTTGATATTGCTTAAAACACGAAGTCGAATTCCGTTCGTTTGTTTCGTGGATATCGGTGAGTCACTTTTTTTCTATACATGCTAGCGACCTGAAACTTGTTTTATCGCATTCAGCGCGTCAATTTACGCCGGAAACTGTCGTCTTTGTTTTGATATTGCTCAAAACACGAAGTCGAAGTCCGTTTGTTTGTTTTTCAGATATCGGTTAGTAACTTTTTTTCTATACATGCTAGCGACCTAAAACTTGTTTCATCGCATTCAGCGCGTCAAATTACGCCGGAAACGGTCGTCTTTGTTCTGATATTGCTCAAAACACGGAGTCGAATTCCTTTTGTTTGTTTCGTGGATATCGGTGAGTAACTTTTTTTCTATACATGCTAGCGACCTAAAACTTGTTTTATCGCATTCAGCCCGTCAAATTACGCTGGAAACGGTCGTCTTCGTTTTGATATTGCTTAAAACACGAAGTCGAATTCCGTTCGTTTGTTTCGTGGATATCGGTGAGTAACTTTTTTTCTATACATGCTAGCGACCTAAAACTTGTTTTATCGCATTCAGCGCGTCAAATTACGCCGGAAACGGTCGTCTTTGTTTTGATATTGCTCAAAACACGAAGTCGAATTCCGTACGTTTGTTTCGTGGATATCGGTGAGTAACTTTTTTTCTATACATGCTAGCGACCTAAAACTTGTTTTATCGCATTCAGCGCGTCAAATTACGCCGGAAACGGCCGTCTTTGTTTTGATATTGCTCGAAACACGAAGTCGAAGTCCGTTTGTTTGTTTTTCAGATATCGGTTGGTAACTTTTTTTCTATACATGCTAGCGACCTGAAACTTGTTTTATCGCATTCAGCGCGTCAAATTACGCCGGAAACGGTCGTCTTTGTTTTGATATTGCTCAAAACACGGAGTCGAATTCCTTTTGTTTGTTTCGTGGATATCGGTGAGTAACTTTTTTTCTATACATGCTAGCGACCTAAAACTTGTTTTATCGCATTTAGCCCGTCAAATTACGCTGGAAACGGTCGTCTTCGTTTTGATATTGCTTAAAACACGAAGTCGAATTCCGTTCGTTTGTTTCGTGGATATCGGTGAGTAACTTTTTTTCTATACATGCTAGCGACCTAAAACTTGTTTTATCGCATTCAGCGCGTCAAATTACGCCGGAAACGGTCGTCTTCGTTTTGATATTGCTCAGAACACGAAGTCGAATTCCGTACGTTTGTTTCGTGGATATCGGTGAGTAACTTTTTTTCTATACATGCTAGCGACCTGAAACTTGTTTTATCGCATTCAGCGCGTCAATTTACGCCGGAAACGGTCGTCTTTGTTTTGATATTGCTTAAAACACGAAGTCGAATTCCGTTCGTTTGTTTCGTGGATATCGGTGAGTAACTTTTTTTCTATACATGCTAGCGACCTAAAACTTGTTTTATCGCATTCAGCGCGTCAAATTACGCCGGAAACGGCCGTCTTTGTTTTGATATTGCTCGAAACACGAAGTCGAAGTCCGTTTGTTTGTTTTTCAGATATCGGTTGGTAACTTTTTTTCTATACATGCTAGCGACCTGAAACTTGTTTTATCGCATTCAGCGCGTCAAATTACGCCGGAAACGGTCGTCTTTGTTTTGATATTGCTCAAAACACGGAGTCGAATTCCTTTTGTTTGTTTCGTGGATATCGGTAAGTAACTTTTTTTCTATACATGCTAGCGACCTAAAACTTGTTTTATCGCATTCAGCCCGTCAAATTACGCTGGAAACGGTCGTCTTCGTTTTGATATTGCTTAAAACACGAAGTCGAATTCCGTTCGTTTGTTTCGTGGATATCGGTGAGTAACTTTTTTTCTATACATGCTAGCGACCTAAAACTTGTTTTATCGCATTCAGCGCGTCAAATTACGCCGGAAACGGTCGTCTTTGTTTTGATATTGCTCAAAACACGAAGTCGAATTCCGTACGTTTGTTTTGTGGATATCGGTGAGTAACTTTTTTTCTATACATGCTAGCGACCTGAAACTTGTTTTATCGCATTCAGCGCGTCAATTTACGCCGGAAACGGTCGTCTTTGTTTTGATATTGCTTAAAACACGAAGTCGAATTCCGTTCGTTTGTTTCGTGGATATCGGTGAGTCACTTTTGTTCTATACATGCTAGCGACCTGAAACTTGTTTTATCGCATTCAGCGCGTCAATTTACGCCGGAAACGGTCGTCTTTGTTTTGATATTGCTTAAAACACGAAGTCGAATTCCGTTCGTTTGTTTCGTGGATATCGGTGAGTAACTTTTTTTCTATACATGCTAGCGACCTAAAACTTGTTTTATCGCATTCAGCGCGTCAAATTACGCCGGAAACGGCCGTCTTTGTTTTGATATTGCTCAAAACACGAAGTCGAAGTCCGTTTGTTTGTTTTTCAGATATCGGTTGGTAACTTTTTTTCTATACATGCTAGCGACCTAAAACTTGTTTTATCGCATTCAGCGCGTCAAATTACGCCGGAAACGGCCGTCTTTGTTTTGATATTGCTCGAAACACGAAGTCGAAGTCCGTTTGTTTGTTTTTCAGATATCGGTTGGTAACTTTTTTTCTATACATGCTAGCGACCTGAAACTTGTTTTATCGCATTCAGCGCGTCAAATTACGCCGGAAACGGTCGTCTTTGTTTTGATATTGCTCAAAACACGGAGTCGAATTCCTTTTGTTTGTTTCGTGGATATCGGTGAGTAACTTTTTTTCTATACATGCTAGCGACCTAAAACTTGTTTTATCGCATTCAGCCCGTCAAATTACGCTGGAAACGGTCGTCTTCGTTTTGATATTGCTTAAAACACGAAGTCGAATTCCGTTCGTTTGTTTCGTGGATATCGGTGAGTAACTTTTTTTCTATACATGCTAGCGACCTAAAACTTGTTTTATCGCATTCAGCGCGTCAAATTACGCCGGAAACGGTCGTCTTTGTTTTGATATTGCTCAAAACACGAAGTCGAATTCCGTACGTTTGTTTCGTGGATATCGGTGAGTAACTTTTTTTCTATACATGCTAGCGACCTGAAACTTGTTTTATCGCATTCAGCGCGTCAATTTACGCCGGAAACGGTCGTCTTTGTTTTGATATTGCTTAAAACACGAAGTCGAATTCCGTTCGTTTGTTTCGTGGATATCGGTGAGTCACTTTTTTTCTATACATGCTAGCGACCTGAAACTTGTTTTATCGCATTCAGCGCGTCAATTTACGCCGGAAACGGTCGTCTTTGTTTTGATATTGCTTAAAACACGAAGTCGAATTCCGTTCGTTTGTTTCGTGGATATCGGTGAGTAACTTTTTTTCTATACATGCTAGCGACCTAAAACTTGTTTTATCGCATTCAGCGCGTCAAATTACGCCGGAAACGGCCGTCTTTGTTTTGATATTGCTCGAAACACGAAGTCGAAGTCCGTTTGTTTGTTTTTCAGATATCGGTTGGTAACTTTTTTTCTATACATGCTAGCGACCTGAAACTTGTTTTATCGCATTCAGCGCGTCAAATTACGCCGGAAACGGTCGTCTTTGTTTTGATATTGCTCAAAACACGGAGTCGAATTCCTTTTGTTTGTTTCGTGGATATCGGTAAGTAACTTTTTTTCTATACATGCTAGCGACTTAAAACTTGTTTTATCGCATTCAGCGCGTCAAATTACGTCGGAAACGGTCGTCTTTGTTTTGATATTGCTCAAAACACGGAGTCGAATTCCTTTTGTTTGTTTCGTGGATATCGGTAAGTAACTTTTTTTCTATACATGCTAGCGACCTAAAACTTGTTTTATCGCATTCAGCCCGTCAAATTACGCTGGAAACGGTCGTCTTCGTTTTGATATTGCTTAAAACACGAAGTCGAATTCCGTTCGTTTGTTTCGTGGATATCGGTGAGTAACTTTTTTTCTATACATGCTAGCGACCTAAAACTTGTTTTATCGCATTCAGCGCGTCAAATTACGCCGGAAACGGTCGTCTTTGTTTTGATATTGCTCAAAACACGAAGTCGAATTCCGTACGTTTGTTTCGTGGATATCGGTGAGTAACTTTTTTTCTATACATGCTAGCGACCTAAAACTTGTTTTATCGCATTCAGCGCGTCAAACAACGCCGGAAACGGCCGTCTTTGTTTTGATATTGCTCGAAACACGAAGTCGAAGTCCGTTTGTTTGTTTTTCAGATATCGGTTCGTAACTTTTTTTCTATACATGCTAGCGACCTAAAACTTGTTTTATCGCATACAGCCCGTCAAATTACGCCGGAAACGGTCGTCTTTGTTCTGATATTGCTCGATAGACGAAGTCGGAGTCCGTTTGTTTGTTTTTCAGATATCGGTTAGTAACTTTTTTTCTATACTCGCTAGCGACCTAAAACTTGTTTCATCGCATTCAGCGCGTCAAATTACGCCGGAAACGGTCGTCTTTGTTCTGATATTGCTCAAAACACAGAGTCGAATTCCTTTTGTTTGTTTCGTGAATATCGGTGAGTAACTTTTCTTCTATACATGCTAGCGACCTAAAACTTGTTTTATCGCATTCAGCCCGTCAAATTACGCCGGAAACGGTCGTCTTCGTTTTGATATTGCTTAAAACACGAAGTCGAATTCCGTTCGTTTGTTTCGTGGATATCGGTGAGTAACTTTTTTTCTATACATGCTAGCGACCTAAAACTTGTTTTATCGCATTCAGCGCGTCAAATTACGCCGGAAACGGTCGTCTTCGTTTTGATATTGCTCAAAACACGAAGTCGAATTTCGTACGTTTGTTTCGTGGATATCGGTGAGTAACTTTTTTTCTATACATGCTAGCGACCTAAAACTTGTTTTATCGCATTCAGCGCGTCAAATTACGCCGGAGACGGCCGTCTTTGTTTTGATATTGCTCGAAACACGAAGTCGAAGTCCGTTTGTTTGTTTTTCAGATATCGGTTGGTAACTTTTTTTCTATACATGCTAGCGACCTAAAACTTGTTTTATCGCATTCAGCGCGTCAAATTACGCCGGAGACAGCCGTCTTTGTTTTGATATTGCTCGAAACACGAAGTCGAAGTCCGTTTGTTTGTTTTTCAGATATCGGTTGGTAACTTTTTTTCTATACATGCTAGCGACCTAAAACTTGTTTTATCGCATTCAGCGCGTCAAATTACGCCGGAAACGGTCGTCTTTGTTTTGATATTGCTCAAAACACGGAGTCAATTTCCGTTCGTTTGCTTCGTGGATATCGGTGAGTAACTTTTTTTCTATACATGCTAGCGACCTAAAACTTGTTTCATCGCATTCAGCCCGTCAAATTACGCCGGAAACGGTCGTCTTTGTTCTGATATTGCTCAAAACACGGAGTCGAATTCCGTTTGTTTGTTTCGTGGATATCGGTGAGTAACTTTTTTTCTCTACATGCTAGCGACTTAAAACTTGTTTTATCGCATTCAGCGCGTCAAATTACGCCGGAAACGGCCGTCTTTGTTTTGATATTGCTCGATAGACGAAGTCGGAGTCCGTTCGTTTGTTTTTCAGATATCGGTTGGTAACTTTTTTTCTATACATGCTAGCGACCTAAAACTTGTTTTATCGCATTCAGCGCGTCAAATTACGCCGGAAACGGTCGTCTTTGTTCTGATATTGCTCAAAACACAGAGTCGAATTCCTTTTGTTTGTTTCGTGGATATCGGTGAGTAACTTTTTTTCTATACATGCTAGCGACCTAAAACTTGTTTTATCGCATTCAGCCCGTCAAATTACGCCGCAAACGGTCGTCTTCGTTTTGATATTGCTTAAAACACGAAGTCGAATTCCGTTCGTTTGTTTCGTGGATATCGGTGAGTAACTTTTTTTCTATACATGCTAGCGACCTAAAACTTGTTTTATCGCATTCAGCGCGTCAAATTACGCCGGAAACGGTCGTCTTCGTTTTGATATTGCTCAAAACACGAAGTCGAATTCCGTACGTTTGTTTCGTGGATATCGGTGAGTAACTTTTTTTCCATACATGCTAGGGACCTAAAACTTGTTTTATCGCATTCAGCGCGTCAAATCACGCCGGAAACGGTCGTCTTCGTTTTGATATTGCTCAAAACACGAAGTCGAATTCCGTACGTTTGTTTCGTGGATATCGGTGAGTAACTTTTTTTCCATACATGCTAGGGACCTAAAACTTGTTTTATCGCATTCAGCGCGTCAAATTACGCCGGAAACGGCCGTCTTTGTTTTGATATTGCTCGAAACACGAAGTCGAAGTCCGTTTGTTTGTTTTTCAGATATCGGTTGGTAACTTTTTTTCTATACATGCTAGCGACCTAAAACTTGTTTTATCGCATTCAGCGCTTCAAATTACGCCGGAAACGGCCGTCTTTGTTTTGATATTGCTCGAAACACGGAGTCGAAGTCCGTTTGTTTGTTTTTCAGATATCGGTTGGTAACTTTTTTTCTATACATGCTAGCGACCTAAAACTTGTTTTATCGCATACAGCCCGTCAAATTACGCCGGAAACGGTCGTCTTTGTTCTGATATTGCTCGATAGACGAAGTCGGAGTCCGTTTGTTTGTTTTTCAGATATCGGTTAGTAACTTTTTTTCTATACTCGCTAGCGACCTAAAACTTGTTTCATCGCATTCAGCGCGTCAAATTACGCCGGAAACGGTCGTCTTCGTTTTGATATCGCTCAAAACACGAAGTCGAATTTCGTACGTTTGTTTCGTGGATATCGGTGAGTAACTTTTTTTCTATACATGCTAGCGACCTAAAACATGTTTTATCGCATTCAGCGCGTCAAATTACGCCGGAAACGGCCGTCTTTGTTCTGATATTGCTCGATAGACGAAGTCGGAGTCCGTTCGTTTGTTTTTCAGATATCGGTTGGTAACTTTTTTTCTATACATGCTAGCGACCTAAAACTTGTTTTATCGCATTCAGCGCGTCAAATTACGCCGGAAACGGTCGTCTTTGTTCTGATATTGCTCAAAACACAGAGTCGAATTCCTTTTGTTTGTTTCGTGGATATCGGTGAGTAACTTTTTTTCTATACATGCTAGCGACCTAAAACTTGTTTTATCGCATTCAGCCCGTCAAATTACGCCGCAAACGGTCGTCTTCGTTTTGATATTGCTTAAAACACGAAGTCGAATTCCGTTCGTTTGTTTCGTGGATATCGGTGAGTAACTTTTTTTCTATACATGCTAGCGACCTAAAACTTGTTTTATCGCATTCAGCGCGTCAAATCACGCCGGAAACGGTCGTCTTCGTTTTGATATTGCTCAAAACACGAAGTCGAATTCCGTACGTTTGTTTCGTGGATATCGGTGAGTAACTTTTTTTCCATACATGCTAGGGACCTAAAACTTGTTTTATCGCATTCAGCGCGTCAAATTACGCCGGAAACGGCCGTCTTTGTTTTGATATTGCTCGAAACACGAAGTCGAAGTCCGTTTGTTTGTTTTTCAGATATCGGTTGGTAACTTTTTTTCTATACATGCTAGCGACCTAAAACTTGTTTTATCGCATTCAGCGCGTCAAATTACGCCGGAAACGGTCGTCTTTGTTTTGATATTGCTCAAAACACGGAGTCAATTTCCGTTCGTTTGCTTCGTGGATATCGGTGAGTAACTTTTTTTCTATACATGCTAGCGACCTAAAACTTGTTTCATCGCATTCAGCCCGTCAAATTACGCCGGAAACGGTCGTCTTTGTTCTGATATTGCTCAAAACACGGAGTCGAATTCCGTTTGTTTGTTTCGTGGATATCGGTGAGTAACTTTTTTTCTCTACATGCTAGCGACTTAAAACTTGTTTTATCGCATTCAGCGCGTCAAATTACGCCGGAAACGGCCGTCTTTGTTTTGATATTGCTCGATAGACGAAGTCGGAGTCCGTTCGTTTGTTTTTCAGATATCGGTTGGTAACTTTTTTTCTATACATGCTAGCGACCTAAAACTTGTTTTATCGCATTCAGCGCGTCAAATTACGCCGGAAACGGTCGTCTTTGTTCTGATATTGCTCAAAACACACAGTCGAATTCCTTTTGTTTGTTTCGTGGATATCGGTGAGTAACTTTTTTTCTATACATGCTAGCGACCTAAAACTTGTTTTATCGCATTCAGCCCGTCAAATTACGCCGCAAACGGTCGTCTTCGTTTTGATATTGCTTAAAACACGAAGTCGAATTCCGTTCGTTTGTTTCGTGGATATCGGTGAGTAACTTTTTTTCTATACATGCTAGCGACCTCAAACTTGTTTTATCGCATTCAGCGCGTCAAATTACGCCGGAAACGGTCGTTTTTGTTTTGATATTGCTCAAAACACGAAGTCGAATTCCGTACGTTTGTTTCGTGGATATCGGTGAGTAACTTTTTTTCCATACATGCTAGGGACCTAAAACTTGTTTTATCGCATTCAGCGCGTCAAATCACGCCGGAAACGGTCGTCTTTGTTTTGATATTGCTCAAAACACGGAGTCAATTTCCGTTCGTTTGCTTCGTGGATATCGGTGAGTAACTTTTTTTCTATACATGCTAGCGACCTAAAACTTGTTTCATCGCATTCAGCCCGTCAAATTACGCCGGAAACGGTCGTCTTTGTTCTGATATTGCTCAAAACACGGAGTCGAATTCCGTTTGTTTGTTTCGTGGATATCGGTGAGTAACTTTTTTTCTCTACATGCTAGCGACCTAAAACTTGTTTTATCGCATTCAGCGCGTCAAATTACGCCGGAAACGGCCGTCTTTGTTTTGATATTGCTCGATAGACGAAGTCGGAGTCCGTTTGTTTGTTTTTCAGATATCGGTTAGTAACTTTTTTTCTATACATGCTAGCGACCTAAAACTTGTTTGATCGCATTCAGCGCGTCAAATTACGCCGGAAACGGTCGTCTTTGTTCTGATATTGCTCAAAACACAGAGTCGAATTCCTTTTGTTTGTTTCGTGGATATCGGTGAGTAACTTTTTTTCTATACATGCTAGCGACCTAAAACTTGTTTTATCGCATTCAGCCCGTCAAATTACGCCGCAAACGGTCGTCTTCGTTTTGATATTGCTTAAAACACGAAGTCGAATTCCGTTCGTTTGTTTCGTGGATATCGGTGAGTAACTTTTTTTCTATACATGCTAGCGACCTAAAACTTGTTTTATCGCATTCAGCGCGTCAAATTACGCCGGAAACGGTCGTCTTCGTTTTGATATTGCTCAAAACACGAAGTCGAATTCCGTACGTTTGTTTCGTGGATATCGGTGAGTAACTTTTTTTCCATACATGCTAGGGACCTAAAACTTGTTTTATCGCATTCAGCGCGTCAAATTACGCCGGAAACGGCCGTCTTTGTTTTGATATTGCTCGAAACACGAAGTCGAAGTCCGTTTGTTTGTTTTTCAGATATCGGTTGGTAACTTTTTTTCTATACATGCTAGCGACCTAAAACTTGTTTTATCGCATTCAGCGCGTCAAATTACGCCGGAAACGGCCGTCTTTGTTTTGATATTGCTCGAAACACGAAGTCGAAGTCCGTTTGTTTGTTTTTCAGATATCGGTTGGTAACTTTTTTTCTATACATGCTAGCGACCTAAAACTTGTTTTATCGCATACAGCCCGTCAAATTACGCCGGAAACGGTCGTCTTTGTTCTGATATTGCTCGATAGACGAAGTCGGAGTCCGTTTGTTTGTTTTTCAGATATCGGTTAGTAACTTTTTTTCTATACTCGCTAGCGACCTAAAACTTGTTTCATCGCATTCAGCGCGTCAAATTACGCCGGAAACGGTCGTCTTCGTTTTGATATCGCTCAAAACACGAAGTCGAATTCCGTACGTTTGTTTCGTGGATATCGGTGAGTAACTTTTTTTCTATACATGCTAGCGACCTAAAACATGTTTTATCGCATTCAGCGCGTCAAATTACGCCGGAGACGGCCGTCTTTGTTTTGATATTGCTCGAAACACGAAGTCGAAGTCCGTTTGTTTGTTTTTCAGATATCGGTTGGTAACTTTTTTTCTATACATGCTAGCGACCTAAAACTTGTTTTATCGCATTCAGCGCGTCAAATTACGCCGGAAACGGTCGTCTTTGTTTTGATATTGCTCAAAACACGGAGTCAATTTCCGTTCGTTTGCTTCGTGGATATCGGTGAGTAACTTTTTTTCTATACATGCTAGCGACCTGAAACTTGTTTTATCGCATTCAGCGCGTCAAATTACGCCGGAAACGGTCGTCTTCGTTTTGATATTGCTCAAAACACGAAGTCGAATTCCGTTCGTTTGTTTCGTGGATATCGGTGAGTAACTTTTTTTCCATACATGCTAGCGACCTAAAACTTGTTTTATCGCATTCAGCGCGTCAAATTACGCCGGAAACGGTCGTCTTCGTTTTGATATTGCTCAAAACACGAAGTCGAATTCCGTACGTTTGTTTCGTGGATATCGGTGAGTAACTTTTTTTCCATACATGCTAGGGACCTAAAACTTGTTTTATCGCATTCAGCGCGTCAAATCACGCCGGAAACGGTCGTCTTTGTGTTGATATTGCTCAAAACACGGAGTCAATTTCCGTTCGTTTGCTTCGTGGATATCGGTGAGTAACTTTTTTTCTATACATGCAAGCGACCTAAAACTTGTTGCATCGCATTCAGCCCGTCAAATTACGCCGGAAACGGTCGTCTTTGTTCTGATATTGCTCGAAACACGGAGTCGAATTCCGTTTGTTTGTTTCGTGGATATCGGTGAGTAACTTTTTTTCTCTACATGCTAGCGACCTAAAACTTGTTTTATCGCATTCAGCGCGTCAAATTACGCCGGAAACGGTCGTCTTCGTTTTGATATTGCTCAAAACACGAAGTCGAATTCCGTTCGTTTGTTTCGTGGATATCGGTGAGTAACTTTTTTTCCATACATGCTAGCGACCTAAAACTTGTTTTATCGCATTCAGCGCGTCAAATTACGCCGGAAACGGTCGTCTTCGTTTTGATATTGCTCAAAACACGAAGTCGAATTCCGTACGTTTGTTTCGTGGAAATCGGTGAGTAACTTTTTTTCCATACATGCTAGGGACCTAAAACTTGTTTTATCGCATTCAGCGCGTCAAATCACGCCGGAAACGGTCGTCTTTGTTTTGATATTGCTCAAAACACGGAGTCAATTTCCGTTCGTTTGCTTCGTGGATATCGGTGAGTAACTTTTTTTCTATACATGCTAGCGACCTAAAACTTGTTTTATCGCATTCAGCGCGTCAAATTACGCCGGAAACGGTCGTCTTCGTTTTGATATTGCTCAAAACACGAAGTCGAATTCCGTACGTTTGTTTCGTGGATATCGGTGAGTAACTTTTTTTCCATACATGCTAGGGACCTAAAACTTGTTTTATCGCATACAGCCCGTCAAATTACGCCGGAAACGGCCGTCTTTGTTTTGATATTGCTCGAAACACGAAGTCGAAGTCCGTTTGTTTGTTTTTCAGATATCGGTTGGTAACTTTTTTTCTATACATGCTAGCGACCTAAAACTTGTTTTATCGCATTCAGCGCGTCAAATTACGCCGGAAACGGTCGTCTTTGTTTTGATATTGCTCAAAACACGGAGTCAATTTCCGTTCGTTTGCTTCGTGGATATCGGTGAGTAACTTTTTTTCTATACATGCTAGCGACCTAAAACTTGTTTCATCGCATTCAGCCCGTCAAATTACGCCGGAAACGGTCGTCTTTGTTCTGATATTGCTCAAAACACGGAGTCGAATTCCGTTTGTTTGTTTCGTGGATATCGGTGAGTAACTTTTTTTCTCTACATGCTAGCGACTTAAAACTTGTTTTATCGCATTCAGCGCGTCAAATTACGCCGGAAACGGCCGTCTTTGTTTTGATATTGCTCGATAGACGAAGTCGGAGTCCGTTCGTTTGTTTTTCAGATATCGGTTGGTAACTTTTTTTCTATACATGCTAGCGACCTAAAACTTGTTTTATCGCATTCAGCGCGTCAAATTACGCCGGAAACGGTCGTCTTTGTTCTGATATTGCTCAAAACACACAGTCGAATTCCTTTTGTTTGTTTCGTGGATATCGGTGAGTAACTTTTTTTCTATACATGCTAGCGACCTAAAACTTGTTTTATCGCATTCAGCCCGTCAAATTACGCCGCAAACGGTCGTCTTCGTTTTGATATTGCTTAAAACACGAAGTCGAATTCCGTTCGTTTGTTTCGTGGATATCGGTGAGTAACTTTTTTTCTATACATGCTAGCGACCTAAAACTTGTTTTATCGCATTCAGCGCGTCAAATTACGCCGGAAACGGTCGTTTTTGTTTTGATATTGCTCAAAACACGAAGTCGAATTCCGTACGTTTGTTTCGTGGATATCGGTGAGTAACTTTTTTTCCATACATGCTAGGGACCTAAAACTTGTTTTATCGCATTCAGCGCGTCAAATCACGCCGGAAACGGTCGTCTTTGTTTTGATATTGCTCAAAACACGGAGTCAATTTCCGTTCGTTTGCTTCGTGGATATCGGTGAGTAACTTTTTTTCTATACATGCTAGCGACCTAAAACTTGTTTCATCGCATTCAGCCCGTCAAATTACGCCGGAAACGGTCGTCTTTGTTCTGATATTGCTCAAAACACGGAGTCGAATTCCGTTTGTTTGTTTCGTGGATATCGGTGAGTAACTTTTTTTCTCTACATGCTAGCGACCTAAAACTTGTTTTATCGCATTCAGCGCGTCAAATTACGCCGGAAACGGCCGTCTTTGTTTTGATATTGCTCGATAGACGAAGTCGGAGTCCGTTTGTTTGTTTTTCAGATATCGGTTAGTAACTTTTTTTCTATACATGCTAGCGACCTAAAACTTGTTTGATCGCATTCAGCGCGTCAAATTACGCCGGAAACGGTCGTCTTTGTTCTGATATTGCTCAAAACACAGAGTCGAATTCCTTTTGTTTGTTTCGTGGATATCGGTGAGTAACTTTTTTTCTATACATGCTAGCGACCTAAAACTTGTTTTATCGCATTCAGCCCGTCAAATTACGCCGCAAACGGTCGTCTTCGTTTTGATATTGCTTAAAACACGAAGTCGAATTCCGTTCGTTTGTTTCGTGGATATCGGTGAGTAACTTTTTTTCTATACATGCTAGCGACCTAAAACTTGTTTTATCGCATTCAGCGCGTCAAATTACGCCGGAAACGGTCGTCTTCGTTTTGATATTGCTCAAAACACGAAGTCGAATTCCGTACGTTTGTTTCGTGGATATCGGTGAGTAACTTTTTTTCCATACATGCTAGGGACCTAAAACTTGTTTTATCGCATTCAGCGCGTCAAATTACGCCGGAAACGGCCGTCTTTGTTTTGATATTGCTCGAAACACGAAGTCGAAGTCCGTTTGTTTGTTTTTCAGATATCGGTTGGTAACTTTTTTTCTATACATGCTAGCGACCTAAAACTTGTTTTATCGCATTCAGCGCGTCAAATTACGCCGGAAACGGCCGTCTTTGTTTTGATATTGCTCGAAACACGAAGTCGAAGTCCGTTTGTTTGTTTTTCAGATATCGGTTGGTAACTTTTTTTCTATACATGCTAGCGACCTAAAACTTGTTTTATCGCATACAGCCCGTCAAATTACGCCGGAAACGGTCGTCTTTGTTCTGATATTGCTCGATAGACGAAGTCGGAGTCCGTTTGTTTGTTTTTCAGATATCGGTTAGTAACTTTTTTTCTATACTCGCTAGCGACCTAAAACTTGTTTCATCGCATTCAGCGCGTCAAATTACGCCGGAAACGGTCGTCTTCGTTTTGATATCGCTCAAAACACGAAGTCGAATTCCGTACGTTTGTTTCGTGGATATCGGTGAGTAACTTTTTTTCTATACATGCTAGCGACCTAAAACATGTTTTATCGCATTCAGCGCGTCAAATTACGCCGGAGACGGCCGTCTTTGTTTTGATATTGCTCGAAACACGAAGTCGAAGTCCGTTTGTTTGTTTTTCAGATATCGGTTGGTAACTTTTTTTCTATACATGCTAGCGACCTAAAACTTGTTTTATCGCATTCAGCGCGTCAAATTACGCCGGAAACGGTCGTCTTTGTTTTGATATTGCTCAAAACACGGAGTCAATTTCCGTTCGTTTGCTTCGTGGATATCGGTGAGTAACTTTTTTTCTATACATGCTAGCGACCTGAAACTTGTTTTATCGCATTCAGCGCGTCAAATTACGCCGGAAACGGTCGTCTTCGTTTTGATATTGCTCAAAACACGAAGTCGAATTCCGTTCGTTTGTTTCGTGGATATCGGTGAGTAACTTTTTTTCCATACATGCTAGCGACCTAAAACTTGTTTTATCGCATTCAGCGCGTCAAATTACGCCGGAAACGGTCGTCTTCGTTTTGATATTGCTCAAAACACGAAGTCGAATTCCGTACGTTTGTTTCGTGGATATCGGTGAGTAACTTTTTTTCCATACATGCTAGGGACCTAAAACTTGTTTTATCGCATTCAGCGCGTCAAATCACGCCGGAAACGGTCGTCTTTGTGTTGATATTGCTCAAAACACGGAGTCAATTTCCGTTCGTTTGCTTCGTGGATATCGGTGAGTAACTTTTTTTCTATACATGCAAGCGACCTAAAACTTGTTGCATCGCATTCAGCCCGTCAAATTACGCCGGAAACGGTCGTCTTTGTTCTGATATTGCTCGAAACACGGAGTCGAATTCCGTTTGTTTGTTTCGTGGATATCGGTGAGTAACTTTTTTTCTCTACATGCTAGCGACCTAAAACTTGTTTTATCGCATTCAGCGCGTCAAATTACGCCGGAAACGGTCGTCTTCGTTTTGATATTGCTCAAAACACGAAGTCGAATTCCGTTCGTTTGTTTCGTGGATATCGGTGAGTAACTTTTTTTCCATACATGCTAGCGACCTAAAACTTGTTTTATCGCATTCAGCGCGTCAAATTACGCCGGAAACGGTCGTCTTCGTTTTGATATTGCTCAAAACACGAAGTCGAATTCCGTACGTTTGTTTCGTGGATATCGGTGAGTAACTTTTTTTCCATACATGCTAGGGACCTAAAACTTGTTTTATCGCATTCAGCGCGTCAAATCACGCCGGAAACGGTCGTCTTTGTTTTGATATTGCTCAAAACACGGAGTCAATTTCCGTTCGTTTGCTTCGTGGATATCGGTGAGTAACTTTTTTTCTATACATGCTAGCGACCTAAAACTTGTTTTATCGCATTCAGCGCGTCAAATTACGCCGGAAACGGTCGTCTTCGTTTTGATATTGCTCAAAACACGAAGTCGAATTCCGTACGTTTGTTTCGTGGATATCGGTGAGTAACTTTTTTTCCATACATGCTAGGGACCTAAAACTTGTTTTATCGCATACAGCCCGTCAAATTACGCCGGAAACGGCCGTCTTTGTTTTGATATTGCTCGAAACACGAAGTCGAAGTCCGTTTGTTTGTTTTTCAGATATCGGTTGGTAACTTTTTTTCTATACATGCTAGCGACCTAAAACTTGTTTTATCGCATTCAGCGCGTCAAATTACGCCGGAAACGGCCGTCTTTGTTTTGATATTGCTCGAAACACGAAGTCGAAGTCCGTTTGTTTGTTTTTCAGATATCGGTTGGTAACTTTTTTTCTATACATGCTAGCGACCTCAAACTTGTTTTATCGCATACAGCCCGTCAAATTACGCCGGAAACGGTCGTCTTTGTTCTGATATTGCTCGATAGACGAAGTCGGAGTCCGTTTGTTTGTTTTTCAGATATCGGTTAGTAACTTTTTTTCTATACTCGCTAGCGACCTAAAACTTGTTTCATCGCATTCAGCGCGTCAAATTACGCCGGAAACGGTCGTCTTCGTTTTGATATCGCTCAAAACACGAAGTCGAATTCCGTACGTTTGTTTCGTGGATATCGGTGAGTAACTTTTTTTCTATACATGCTAGCGACCTAAAACATGTTTTATCGCATTCAGCGCGTCAAATTACGCCGGAGACGGCCGTCTTTGTTTTGATATTGCTCGAAACACGAAGTCGAAGTCCGTTTGTTTGTTTTTCAGATATCGGTTGGTAACTTTTTTTCTATACATGCTAGCGACCTAAAACTTGTTTTATCGCATTCAGCGCGTCAAATTACGCCGGAAACGGTCGTCTTTGTTCTGATATTGCTCAAAACACAGAGTCGAATTCCTTTTGTTTGTTTCGTGGATATCGGTGAGTAACTTTTTTTCTATACATGCTAGCGACCTAAAACTTGTTTTATCGCATTCAGCCCGTCAAATTACGCTGCAAACGGTCGTCTTCGTTTTGATATTGCTTAAAACACGAAGTCGAATTCCGTTCGTTTGTTTCGTGGATATCGGTGAGTAACTTTTTTTCTATACATGCTAGCGACCTGAAACTTGTTTTATCGCATTCAGCGCGTCAAATCACGCCGGAAACGGTCGTCTTCGTTTTGATATTGCTCAAAACACGAAGTCGAATTCCGTACGTTTGTTTCGTGGATATCGGTGAGTAACTTTTTTTCCATACATGCTAGGGACCTAAAACTTGTTTTATTGCATTCAGCGCGTCAAATTACGCCGGAAACGGCCGTCTTTGTTTTGATATTGCTCGAAACACGAAGTCGAAGTCCGTTTGTTTGTTTTTCAGATATCGGTTGGTAACTTTTTTTCTATACATGCTAGCGACCTAAAACTTGTTTTATCGCATTCAGCGCGTCAAATTACGCCGGAAACGGTCGTCTTCGTTTTGATATTGCTCAAAACACGAAGTCGAATTCCGTACGTTTGTTTCGTGGATATCGGTGAGTAACTTTTTTTCCATACATGCTAGGGACCTAAAACTTGTTTTATCGCATTCAGCGCGTCAAATCACGCCGGAAACGGTCGTCTTTGTGTTGATATTGCTCAAAACACGGAGTCAATTTCCGTTCGTTTGCTTCGTGGATATCGGTGAGTAACTTTTTTTCTATACATGCTAGCGACCTAAAACTTGTTGCATCGCATTCAGCCCGTCAAATTACGCCGGAAACGGTCGTCTTTGTTCTGATATTGCTCGAAACACGGAGTCGAATTCCGTTTGTTTGTTTCGTGGATATCGGTGAGTAACTTTTTTTCTCTACATGCTAGCGACCTAAAACTTGTTTTATCGCATTCAGCGCGTCAAATTACGCCGGAAACGGTCGTCTTCGTTTTGATATTGCTCAAAACACGAAGTCGAATTCCGTTCGTTTGTTTCGTGGATATCGGTGAGTAACTTTTTTTCCATACATGCTAGCGACCTAAAACTTGTTTTATCGCATTCAGCGCGTCAAATTACGCCGGAAACGGTCGTCTTCGTTTTGATATTGCTCAAAACACGAAGTCGAATTCCGTACGTTTGTTTCGTGGATATCGGTGAGTAACTTTTTTTCCATACATGCTAGGGACCTAAAACTTGTTTTATCGCATTCAGCGCGTCAAATCACGCCGGAAACGGTCGTCTTTGTTTTGATATTGCTCAAAACACGGAGTCAATTTCCGTTCGTTTGCTTCGTGGATATCGGTGAGTAACTTTTTTTCTATACATGCTAGCGACCTAAAACTTGTTTTATCGCATTCAGCGCGTCAAATTACGCCGGAAACGGTCGTCTTCGTTTTGATATTGCTCAAAACACGAAGTCGAATTCCGTACGTTTGTTTCGTGGATATCGGTGAGTAACTTTTTTTCCATACATGCTAGGGACCTAAAACTTGTTTTATCGCATACAGCCCGTCAAATTACGCCGGAAACGGCCGTCTTTGTTTTGATATTGCTCGAAACACGAAGTCGAAGTCCGTTTGTTTGTTTTTCAGATATCGGTTGGTAACTTTTTTTCTATACATGCTAGCGACCTAAAACTTGTTTTATCGCATTCAGCGCGTCAAATTACGCCGGAAACGGCCGTCTTTGTTTTGATATTGCTCGAAACACGAAGTCGAAGTCCGTTTGTTTGTTTTTCAGATATCGGTTGGTAACTTTTTTTCTATACATGCTAGCGACCTAAAACTTGTTTTATCGCATACAGCCCGTCAAATTACGCCGGAAACGGTCGTCTTTGTTCTGATATTGCTCGATAGACGAAGTCGGAGTCCGTTTGTTTGTTTTTCAGATATCGGTTAGTAACTTTTTTTCTATACTCGCTAGCGACCTAAAACTTGTTTCATCGCATTCAGCGCGTCAAATTACGCCGGAAACGGTCGTCTTCGTTTTGATATCGCTCAAAACACGAAGTCGAATTCCGTACGTTTGTTTCGTGGATATCGGTGAGTAACTTTTTTTCTATACATGCTAGCGACCTAAAACATGTTTTATCGCATTCAGCGCGTCAAATTACGCCGGAGACGGCCGTCTTTGTTTTGATATTGCTCGAAACACGAAGTCGAAGTCCGTTTGTTTGTTTTTCAGATATCGGTTGGTAACTTTTTTTCTATACATGCTAGCGACCTAAAACTTGTTTTATCGCATTCAGCGCGTCAAATTACGCCGGAAACGGTCGTCTTTGTTTTGATATTGCTCAAAACACGGAGTCAATTTCCGTTCGTTTGCTTCGTGGATATCGGTGAGTAACTTTTTTTCTATACATGCTAGCGACCTAAAACTTGTTTTATCGCATTCAGCGCGTCAAATTACGCCGGAAACGGTCGTCTTCGTTTTGATATTGCTCAAAACACGAAGTCGAATTCCGTTCGTTTGTTTCGTGGATATCGGTGAGTAACTTTTTTTCCATACATGCTAGCGACCTAAAACTTGTTTTATCGCATTCAGCCCGTCAAATTACGCCGGAAACGGTCGTCTTCGTTTTGATATTGCTTAAAACACGAAGTCGAATTCCGTTCGTTTGTTTCGTGGATATCGGTAAGTAACTTTTTTTCTATACATGCTAACGACCTAAAACTTGTTTTATCGCATTCAGCGCGTCAAATTACGCCGGAAACGGTCGTCTTCGTTTTGATATTGCTCAAAACACGAAGTCGAATTCCGTACGTTTGTTTCGTGGATATCGGTGAGTAACTTTTTTTCCATACATGCTAGAGACCTAAAACTTGTTTTATCGCATTCAGCGCGTCAAATTACGCCGGAAACGGCCGTCTTTGTTTTGATATTGCTCGAAACACGAAGTCGAAGTCCGTTTGTTTGTTTTTCAGATATCGGTTGGTAACTTTTTTTCTATACATGCTAGCGACCTAAAACTTGTTTTATCGCATTCAGCGCGTCAAATTACGCCGGAAACGGTCGTCTTTGTTTTGATATTGCTCAAAACACGGAGTCGAATTCCTTTTGTTTGTTTAGTGGATATCGGTGAGTAACTTTTTTTCTATACATGCTAGCGACCTAAAACTTGTTTTATCGCATTCAGCCCGTCAAATTACGCTGGAAACGGTCGTCTTCGTTTTGATATTGCTTGAAACACGAAGTCGAATTCCGTTCGTTTGTTTCGTGGATATCGGTGAGTAACTTTTTTTCTATACATGCTAGCGACCTAAAACTTGTTTTATCGCATTCAGCGCGTCAAATTACGCCGGAAACGGTCGTCTTTGTTTTGATATTGCTCAAAACACGAAGTCGAATTCCGTACGTTTGTTTCGTGGATATTGGTGAGTAACTTTTTTTCTATACATGCTAGCGACCTAAAACTTGTTTTCTCGCATTCAGCGCGTCAAATTACGCCGGAAACGGCCGTCTTTGTTTTGATATTGCTCGAAACACGAAGTCGAAGTCCGTTTGTTTGTTCTTCAGATATCGGTTGGTAACTTTTTTTCTATACATGCTAGCGACCTAAAACTTGTTTTATCGCATACAGCCCGTCAAATTACGCCGAAAACGGTCGTCTTTGTTCTGATATTGCTCGATAGACGAAGTCGGAGTCCGTTTGTTTGTTTTTCAGATATCGGTTAGTAACTTTTTTTCTATACTCGCTAGCGACCTAAAACTTGTTTCATCGCATTCAGCGCGTCAAATTACGCCGGAAACGGTCGTCTTTGTTTTGATATTGCTCAAAACACGAAGTCGAATTCCGTGCGTTTGTTTCGTGGATATCGGTGAGTAACTTTTTTTCCATACATGCTAGCGACCTAAAACTTGTTTTATCGCATTCAGCGCGTCAAATTACGCCGGAAACGGCCGTCTTTGTTTTGATATTGCTCGATAGACGAATTCGGAGTCCGTTTGTTCGTTTTTCAGATATCGGTGAGTAACTTTTTTTCTATACATGCTAGCGACCTAAAACTTGTTTTATCGCATTCAGCGCGTCAAATTACGCCGAAAACGGTCGTCTTTGTTTTGACATTGCTCAAAACACGAAGTCGAATTCCGTACGTTTGTTTCGTGGATATCGGTGAGTAACTTTTTTTCTATACATGCTAGCGACCTAAAACTTGTTTTATCGCATTCAGCGCGTCAAATTACGCCGGAAACGGTCGTCTTTGTTTTGATATTGCTCAAAACACGAAGTCGAATTCCGTACGTTTGTTTCGTGGATATCGGTGAGTAACTTTTTTTCCATACATGCTAGGGACCTAAAACTTGTTTTATCGCATTCAGCGCGTCAAATTACGCCGGAAACGGCCGTCTTTGTTTTGATATTGCTCGAAACACGAAGTCGAAGTCCGTTTGTTTGTTTTTCAGATATCGGTTGGTAACTTTTTTTCTATACATGCTAGCGACCTAAAACTTGTTTTATCGCATTCAGCGCGTCAAATTACGCCGGAAACGGTCGTCTTTGTTTGGATATTGCTCAAAACACGGAGTCGAATTCCTTTTGTTTGTTTAGTGGATATCGGTGAGTAACTTTTTTTCTATACATGCTAGCGACCTAAAACTTGTTTTATCGCATTCAGCCCGTCAAATTACGCTGGAAACGGTCGTCTTCGTTTTGATATTGCTTAAAACACGAAGTCGAATTCCGTTCGTTTGTTTCGTGGATATCGGTGAGTAACTTTTTTTCTATACATGCTAGCGACCTAAAACTTGTTTTATCGCATTCAGCGCGTCAAATTACGCCGGAAACGGCCGTCTTTGTTTTGATATTGCTCAAAACACGAAGTCGAATTCCGTACGTTTGTTTCGTGGATATCGGTGAGTAACTTTTTTTCTATACATGCTAGCGACCTAAAACTTGTTTTCTCGCATTCAGCGCGTCAAATTACGCCGGAAACGGCCGTCTTTGTTTTGATATTGCTCGAAACACGAAGTCGAAGTCCGTTTGTTTGTTCTTCAGATATCGGTTGGTAACTTTTTTTCTATACATGCTAGCGACCTAAAACTTGTTTTTTCGCATACAGCCCGTCAAATTACGCCGGAAACGGTCGTCTTTGTTCTGATATTGCTCGATAGACGAAGTCGGAGTCCGTTTGTTTGTTTTTCAGATATCGGTTAGTAACTTTTTTTCTATACTCGCTAGCGACCTAAAACTTGTTTCATCGCATTCAGCGCTTCAAATTACGCCGGAAACGGTCGTCTTTGTTCTGATATTGCTCAAAACACAGAGTCGAATTCCTTTTGTTTGTTTCGTGGATATCGGTGAGTAACTTTTTTTCTATACATGCTAGCGACCTAAAACTTGTTTCATCGCATTCAGCCCGTCAAATTACGCCGGAAACGGTCGTCTTCGTTTTGATATTGCTTGAAACACGAAGTCGAATTCCGTTCGTTTGTTTCGTGGATATCGGTGAGTAACTTTTTTTCCATACATGCTAGCGACCTAAAACTTGTTTTATCGCATTCAGCGCGTCAAATTACGCCGGAAACGGTCGTCTTCGTTTTGATATTGCTCAAAACACGAAGTCGAATTCCGTACGTTTGTTTCGTGGATATCGGTGAGTAACTTTTTTTCTATACATGCTAGCGACCTAAAACTTGTTTTATCGCATTCAGCGCGTCAAATTACGCCGGAAACGGCCGTCTTTGTTTTGATATTGCTCGAAACACGAAGTCGAAGTCCGTTTGTTTGTTTTTCAGATATCGGTTGGTAACTTTTTTTCTATACATGCTAGCGACCTAAAACTTGTTTTATCGCATTCAGCGCGTCAAATTACGCCGGAAACGGTCGTCTTTGTTCTGATATTGCTCAAAACACAGAGTCGAATTCCTTTTGTTTGTTTCGTGGATATCGGTGAGTAACTTTTTTTCTATACATGCTAGCGACCTAAAACTTGTTTTATCGCATTCAGCCCGTCAAATTACGCCGGAAACGGTCGTCTTCGTTTTGATATTGCTTAAAACACGAAGTCGAATTCCGTTCGTTTGTTTCGTGGATATCGGTGAGTAACTTTTTTTCTATACATGCTAGCGACCTAAAACTTGTTTTATCGCATTCAGCGCGTCAAATTACGCCGGAAACGGTCGTCTTCGTTTTGATATTGCTCAAAACACGAAGTCGAATTCCGTACGTTTGTTTCGTGGATATCGGTGAGTAACTTTTTTTCCATACATGCTAGGGACCTAAAACTTGTTTTATCGCATTCAGCGCGTCAAATTACGCCGGAAACGGCCGTCTTTGTTTTGATATTGCTCGAAACACGAAGTCGAAGTCCGTTTGTTTGTTTTTCAGATATCGGTTGGTAACTTTTTTTCTATACATGCTAGCGACCTAAAACTTGTTTTATCGCATTCAGCGCGTCAAATTACGCCGGAAACGGTCGTCTTTGATTTGATATTGCTCAAAACACGGAGTCGAATTCCTTTTGTTTGTTTAGTGGATATCGGTGAGTAACTTTTTTTCTATACATGCTAGCGACCTAAAACTTGTTTTATCGCATTCAGCCCGTCAAATTACGCTGGAAACGGTCGTCTTCGTTTTGATATTGCTTGAAACACGAAGTCGAATTCCGTTCGTTTGTTTCGTGGATATCGGTGAGTAACTTTTTTTCTATACATGCTAGCGACCTAAAACTTGTTTTATCGCATTCAGCGCGTCAAATTACGCCGGAAACGGTCGTCTTTGTTTTGATATTGCTCAAAACACGAAGTCGAATTCCGTACGTTTGTTTCGTGGATATCGGTGAGTAACTTTTTTTCTATACATGCTAGCGACCTAAAACTTGTTTTCTCGCATTCAGCGCGTCAAATTACGCCGGAAACGGCCGTCTTTGTTTTGATATTGCTCGAAACACGAAGTCGAAGTCCGTTTGTTTGTTCTTCAGATATCGGTTGGTAACTTTTTTTCTATACATGCTAGCGACCTAAAACTTGTTTTATCGCATACAGCCCGTCAAATTACGCCGGAAACGGTCGTCTTTGTTCTGATATTGCTCGATAGACGAAGTCGGAGTCCGTTTGTTTGTTTTTCAGATATCGGTTAGTAACTTTTTTTCTATACTCGCTAGCGACCTAAAACTTGTTTCATCGCATTCAGCGCGTCAAATTACGCCGGAAACGGTCGTCTTTGTTTTGATATTGCTCAAAACACGAAGTCGAATTCCGTGCGTTTGTTTCGTGGATATCGGTGAGTAACTTTTTTTCCATACATGCTAGCGACCTAAAACTTGTTTTATCGCATTCAGCGCGTCAAATTACGCCGGAAACGGCCGTCTTTGTTTTGATATTGCTCGATAGACGAATTCGGAGTCCGTTTGTTCGTTTTTCAGATATCGGTGAGTAACTTTTTTTCTATACATGCTAGCGACCTAAAACTTGTTTTATCGCATTCAGCGCGTCAAATTACGCCGAAAACGGTCGTCTTTGTTTTGACATTGCTCAAAACACGAAGTCGAATTCCGTACGTTTGTTTCGTGGATATCGGTGAGTAACTTTTTTTCTATACATGCTAGCGACCTAAAACTTGTTTTATCGCATTCAGCGCGTCAAATTACGCCGGAAACGGTCGTCTTTGTTTTGATATTGCTCAAAACACGAAGTCGAATTCCGTACGTTTGTTTCGTGGATATCGGTGAGTAACTTTTTTTCCATACATGCTAGGGACCTAAAACTTGTTTTATCGCATTCAGCGCGTCAAATTACGCCGGAAACGGCCGTCTTTGTTTTGATATTGCTCGAAACACGAAGTCGAAGTCCGTTTGTTTGTTTTTCAGATATCGGTTGGTAACTTTTTTTCTATACATGCTAGCGACCTAAAACTTGTTTTATCGCATTCAGCGCGTCAAATTACGCCGGAAACGGTCGTCTTTGTTTGGATATTGCTCAAAACACGGAGTCGAATTCCTTTTGTTTGTTTAGTGGATATCGGTGAGTAACTTTTTTTCTATACATGCTAGCGACCTAAAACTTGTTTTATCGCATTCAGCCCGTCAAATTACGCTGGAAACGGTCGTCTTCGTTTTGATATTGCTTAAAACACGAAGTCGAATTCCGTTCGTTTGTTTCGTGGATATCGGTGAGTAACTTTTTTTCTATACATGCTAGCGACCTAAAACTTGTTTGATCGCATTCAGCGCGTCAAATTACGCCGGAAACGGCCGTCTTTGTTTTGATATTGCTCAAAACACGAAGTCGAATTCCGTACGTTTGTTTCGTGGATATCGGTGAGTAACTTTTTTTCTATACATGCTAGCGACCTAAAACTTGTTTTCTCGCATTCAGCGCGTCAAATTACGCCGGAAACGGCCGTCTTTGTTTTGATATTGCTCGAAACACGAAGTCGAAGTCCGTTTGTTTGTTCTTTAGATATCGGTTGGTAACTTTTTTTCTATACATGCTAGCGACCTAAAACTTGTTTTATCGCATACAGCCCGTCAAATTACGCCGGAAACGGTCGTCTTTGTTCTGATATTGCTCGATAGACGAAGTCGGAGTCCGTTTGTTTGTTTTTCAGATATCGGTTAGTAACTTTTTTTCTATACTCGCTAGCGACCTAAAACTTGTTTCATCGCATTCAGCGCTTCAAATTACGCCGGAAACGGTCGTCTTTGTTCTGATATTGCTCAAAACACAGAGTCGAATTCCTTTTGTTTGTTTCGTGGATATCGGTGAGTAACTTTTTTTCTATACATGCTAGCGACCTAAAACTTGTTTCATCGCATTCAGCCCGTCAAATTACGCCGGAAACGGTCGTCTTCGTTTTGATATTGCTTGAAACACGAAGTCGAATTCCGTTCGTTTGTTTCGTGGATATCGGTGAGTAACTTTTTTTCCATACATGCTAGCGACCTAAAACTTGTTTTATCGCATTCAGCGCGTCGCATTACGCCGGAAACGGTCGTCTTCGTTTTGATATTGCTCAAAACACGAAGTCGAATTCCGTACGTTTGTTTCGTGGATATCGGTGAGTAACTTTTTTTCTATACATGCTAGCGACCTAAAACTTGTTTTATCGCATTCAGCGCGTCAAATTACGCCGGAAACGGCCGTCTTTGTTTTGATATTGCTCGAAACACGAAGTCGAAGTCCGTTTGTTTGTTTTTCAGATATCGGTTGGTAACTTTTTTTCTATACATGCTAGCGACCTGAAACTTGTTTTATCGCATTCAGCGCGTCAAATTACGCCGGAAACGGTCGTCTTTGTTTTGATATTGCTCGAAACACGAAGTCGAAGTCCGTTTGTTTGTTTTTCAGATATCGGTTGGTAACTTTTTTTCTATACATGCTAGCGACCTAAAACTTGTTTTATCGCATTCAGCGCGTCAAATTACGCCGGAAACGGTCGTCTTTGTTCTGATATTGCTCAAAACACAGAGTCGAATTCCTTTTGTTTGTTTCGTGGATATCGGTGAGTAACTTTTTTTCTATACATGCTAGCGACCTAAAACTTGTTTTATCGCATTCAGCCCGTCAAATTACGCCGGAAACGGTCGTCTTCGTTTTGATATTGCTTAAAACACGAAGTCGAATTCCGTTCGTTTGTTTCGTGGATATCGGTGAGTAACTTTTTTTCTATACATGCTAGCGACCTAAAACTTGTTTTATCGCATTCAGCGCGTCAAATTACGCCGGAAACGGTCGTCTTCGTTTTGATATTGCTCAAAACACGAAGTCGAATTCCGTACGTTTGTTTCGTGGATATCGGTGAGTAACTTTTTTTCCATACATGCTAGGGACCTAAAACTTGTTTTATCGCATACAGCCCGTCAAATTACGCCGGAAACGGTCGTCTTTGTTCTGATATTGCTCGATAGACGAAGTCGAAGTCCGTTTGTTTGTTTTTCAGATATCGGTTAGTAACTTTTTTTCTATACTCGCTAGCGACCTAAAACTTGTTTTATCGCATTCAGCGCGTCAAATTACGCCGGAAACGGTCGTCTTTGTTTTGATATTGCTCAAAACACGAAGTCGAATTCCGTACGTTTGTTTCGTGGATATCGGTGAGTAACTTTTTTTCTATACATGCTAGCGACCTAAAACTTGTTTTCTCGCATTCAGCGCGTCAAATTACGCCGGAAACGGCCGTCTTTGTTTTGATATTGCTCGAAACACGAAGTCGAAGTCCGTTTGTTTGTTCTTCAGATATCGGTTGGTAACTTTTTTTCTATACATGCTAGCGACCTAAAACTTGTTTTATCGCATACAGCCCGTCAAATTACGCCGGAAACGGTCGTCTTTGTTCTGATATTGCTCGATAGACGAAGTCGGAGTCCGTTTGTTTGTTTTTCAGATATCGGTTAGTAACTTTTTTTCTATACTCGCTAGCGACCTAAAACTTGTTTCATCGCATTCAGCGCGTCAAATTACGCCGGAAACGGTCGTCTTTGTTTTGATATTGCTCAAAACACGAATTCGAATTCCGTACGTTTGTTTCGTGGATATCGGTGAGTAACTTTTTTTCCATACATGCTAGCGACCTAAAACTTGTTTTATCGCATTCAGCGCGTCAAATTACGCCGGAAACGGCCGTCTTCGTTTTGATATTGCTCGAAACACGAAGTCGAAGTCCGTTTGTTTGTTTTTCAGATATCGGTTGGTAACTTTTTTTCTATACATGCTAGCGACCTAAAACTTGTTTTATCGCATTCAGCGCGTCAAATTACGCCGGAAACGGTCGTCTTTGTTTGGATATTGCTCAAAACACGGAGTCGAATTCCTTTTGTTTGTTTAGTGGATATCGGTGAGTAACTTTTTTTCTATACATGCTAGCGACCTAAAACTTGTTTTATCGCATTCAGCCCGTCAAATTACGCTGGAAACGGTCGTCTTCGTTTTGATATTGCTTAAAACACGAAGTCGAATTCCGTTCGTTTGTTTCGTGGATATCGGTGAGTAACTTTTTTTCTATACATGCTAGCGACCTAAAACTTGTTTTATCGCATTCAGCGCGTCAAATTACGCCGGAAACGGCCGTCTTTGTTTTGATATTGCTCAAAACACGAAGTCGAATTCCGTACGTTTGTTTCGTGGATATCGGTGAGTAACTTTTTTTCTATACATGCTAGCGACCTAAAACTTGTTTTCTCGCATTCAGCGCGTCAAATTACGCCGGAAACGGCCGTCTTTGTTTTGATATTGCTCGAAACACGAAGTCGAAGTCCGTTTGTTTGTTCTTCAGATATCGGTTGGTAACTTTTTTTCTATACATGCTAGCGACCTAAAACTTGTTTTATCGCATACAGCCCGTCAAATTACGCCGGAAACGGTCGTCTTTGTTCTGATATTGCTCGATAGACGAAGTCGGAGTCCGTTTGTTTGTTTTTCAGATATCGGTTAGTAACTTTTTTTCTATACTCGCTAGCGACCTAAAACTTGTTTTATCGCATTCAGCGCTTCAAATTACGCCGGAAACGGTCGTCTTTGTTCTGATATTGCTCAAAGCACAGAGTCGAATTCCTTTTGTTTGTTTCGTGGATATCGGTGAGTAACTTTTTTTCTATACATGCTAGCGACCTAAAACTTGTTTTATCGCATTCAGCCCGTCAAATTACGCCGGAAACGGTCGTCTTCGTTTTGATATTGCTTGAAACACGAAGTCGAATTCCGTTCGTTTGTTTCGTGGATATCGGTGAGTAACTTTTTTTCCATACATGCTAGCGACCTAAAACTTGTTTTATCGCATTCAGCGCGTCAAATTACGCCGGAAACGGTCGTCTTCGTTTTGATATTGCTCAAAACACGAAGTCGAATTCCGTACGTTTGTTTCGTGGATATCGGTGAGTAACTTTTTTTCTATACATGCTAGCGACCTAAAACTTGTTTTATCGCATTCAGCGCGTCAAATTACGCCGGAAACGGCCGTCTTTGTTTTGATATTGCTCGAAACACGAAGTCGAAGTCCGTTTGTTTGTTTTTCAGATATCGGTTGGTAACTTTTTTTCTATACATGCTAGCGACCTAAAACTTGTTTTATCGCATTCAGCGCGTCAAATTACGCCGGAAACGGTCGTCTTTGTTTTGATATTGCTCGAAACACGAAGTCGAAGTCCGTTTGTTTGTTTTTCAGATATCGGTTGGTAACTTTTTTTCTATACATGCTAGCGACCTAAAACTTGTTTTATCGCATTCAGCGCGTCAAATTACGCCGGAAACGGTCGTCTTTGTTCTGATATTGCTCAAAACACAGAGTCGAATTCCTTTTGTTTGTTTCGTGGATATCGGTGAGTAACTTTTTTTCTATACATGCTAGCGACCTGAAACTTGTTTTATCGCATTCAGCCCGTCAAATTACGCCGGAAACGGTCGTCTTCGTTTTGATATTGCTTAAAACACGAAGTCGAATTCCGTTCGTTTGTTTCGTGGATATCGGTGAGTAACTTTTTTTCTATACATGCTAGCGACCTAAAACTTGTTTTATCGCATTCAGCGCGTCAAATTACGCCGGAAACGGTCGTCTTCGTTTTGATATTGCTCAAAACACGAAGTCGAATTCCGTACGTTTGTTTCGTGGGTATCGGTGAGTAACTTTTTTTCCATACATGCTAGGGACCTAAAACTTGTTTTATCGCATACAGCCCGTCAAATTACGCCGGAAACGGTCGTCTTTGTTCTGATATTGCTCGATAGACGAAGTCGAAGTCCGTTTGTTTGTTTTTCAGATATCGGTTAGTAACTTTTTTTCTATACTCGCTAGCGACCTAAAACTTGTTTTATCGCGTTCAGCGCGTCAAATTACGTCGGAAACGGCCGTCTTTGTTTTGATATTGCTCGAAACACGAAGTCGAAGTCCATTTGTTTGTTTTTCAGATATCGGTTGGTAACTTTTTTTCTATACATGCTAGCGACCTAAAACTTGTTTTATCGCATTCAGCGCGTCAAATTACGCCGGAAACGGTCGTCTTTGTTTTGATATTGCTCAAAACACGGAGTCGAATTCCTTTTGTTTGTTTCGTGGATATCGGTGAGTAACTTTTTTTCTATACATGCTAGCGACCTAAAACTTGTTTTATCGCATTCAGCCCGTCAAATCACGCTGGAAACGGTCGTCTTCGTTTTGATATTGCTTGAAACACGAAGTCGAATTCCGTTCGTTTGTTTCGTGGATATCGGTGAGTAACTTTTTTTCTATACATGCTAGCGACCTAAAACTTGTTTTATCGCATTCAGCGCGTCAAATTACGCCGGAAACGGTCGTCTTTGTTTTGATATTGCTCAAAACACGAAGTCGAATTTCGTACGTTTGTTTCGTGGATATCGGTGAGTAACTTTTTTTCTATACATGCTAGCGACCTCAAACTTGTTTTCTCGCATTCAGCGCGTCAAATTACGCCGGAAACGGCCGTCTTTGTTTTGATATTGCTCGAAACACGAAGTCGAAGTCCGTTTGTGTGTTTTTCAGATATCGGTTGGTAACTTTTTTTTCATACATGCTAGCGACCTAAAACTTGTTTTATCGCATACAGCCCGTCAAATTACGCCGGAAACGGTCGTCTTTGTTCTGATATTGCTCGATAGACGAAGTCGGAGTCCGTTTGTTTGTTTTTCAGATATCGGTTAGTAACTTTTTTTCTATACTCGCTAGCGACCTAAAACTTGTTTCATCGCATTCGGCGCGTCAAATTACGCCGGAAACGGTCGTCTTTGTTCCGATATTGCTCAAAACACAGAGTCGAATTCCTTTTGTTTGTTTCGTGGATATCGGTGAGTAACTTTTTTTCTATACATGCTAGCGACCTAAAACTTGTTTTATCGCATTCAGCCCGTCAAATTACGCCGGAAACGGTCGTCTTCGTTTTGATATTGCTTAAAACACGAAGTCGAATTCCGTTCGTTTGTTTCGTGGATATCGGTGAGTAACTTTTTTTCTATACATGCTAGCGACCTAAAACTTGTTTTATCGCATTCAGCGCGTCAAATTACGCCGGAAACGGTCGTCTTCGTTTTGATATTACTCAAAACACGAAGTCGAATTCCGTACGTTTGTTTCGTGGATATCGGTGAGTAACTTTTTTTCTATACAAGCTAGCGACCTAAAACTTGTTTTATCGCATTCAGCGCGTCAAATTACGCCGGAAACGGTCGTCTTTGTTCTGATATTGCTCAAAACACAGAGTCGAATTCCTTTTGTTTGTTTCGTGGATATCGGTGAGTAACTTTTTTTCTATACATGCTAGCGACCTAAAACTTGTTTTATCGCATTCAGCCCGTCAAATTACGCCGGAAACGGTCGTCTTCGTTTTGATATTGCTTAAAACACGAAGTCGAATTCCGTTCGTTTGTTTCGTGGATATCGGTGAGTAACTTTTTTTCTATACATGCTAGCGACCTAAAACTTGTTTTATCGCATTCAGCGCGTCAAATTACGCCGGAAACGGTCGTCTTCGTTTTGATATTGCTCAAAACACGAAGTCGAATTCCGTACGTTTGTTTCGTGGATATCGGTGAGTAACTTTTTTTCCATACATGCTAGGGACCTAAAACTTGTTTTATCGCATTCAGCGCGTCAAATCACGCCGGAAACGGCCGTCTTTGTTTTGATATTGCTCGAAACACGAAGTCGAAGTCCGTTTGTTTGTTTTTCAGATATCAGTTGGTAACTTTTTTTCTATACATGCTAGCGACCTAAAACTTGTTTTATCGCATTCAGCGCGTCAAATTACGCCGGAAACGGCCGTCTTTGTTTTGATATTGCTCGAAACACGAAGTCGAAGTCCGTTTGTTTGTTTTTCAGATATCGGTTGGTAACTTTTTTTCTATACATGCTAGCGACCTAAAACTTGTTTTATCGCATTCAGCGCGTCAAATTACGCCGGAAACGGTCGTCTTTGTTTTGATATTGCTCGAAACACGAAGTCGAAGTCCATTTGTTTGTTTTTCAGATATCGGTTGGTAACTTTTTTTCTATACATGCTAGCGACCTAAAACTTGTTTTATCGCATTCAGCGCGTCAAATTACGCCGGAAACGGTCGTCTTTGTTTTGATATTGCTCAAAACACGGAGTCGAATTCCTTTTGTTTGTTTCGTGGATATCGGTGAGTAACTTTTTTTCTATACATGCTAGCGACCTAAAACTTGTGTTATCGCATTCAGCCCGTCAAATTACGCTGGAAACGGTCGTCTTCGTTTTGATATTGCTTGAAACACGAAGTCGAATTCCGTTCGTTTGTTTCGTGGATATCGGTGAGTAACTTTTTTTCTATACATGCTAGCGACCTAAAACTTGTTTTATCGCATTCAGCGCGTCAAATTACGCCGGAAACGGCCGTCTTTGTTTTGATATTGCTCGAAACACGAAGTCGAAGTCCGTTTGTTTGTTTCGTGGATATCGGTGAGTAACTTTTTTTCTATACATGCTAGCGACCTAAAACTTGTTTTATCGCATTCAGCGCGTCAAATTACGCCGGAAACGGTCGTCTTTGTTTTGATATTGCTCGAAACACGAAGTCGAAGTCCATTTGTTTGTTTTTCAGATATCGGTTGGTAACTTTTTTTCTATACATGCTAGCGACCTAAAACTTGTTTTATCGCATTCAGCGCGTCAAATTACGCCGGAAACGGTCGTCTTTGTTTTGATATTGCTCAAAACACGGAGTCGAATTCCTTTTGTTTGTTTCGTGGATATCGGTGAGTAACTTTTTTTCTATACATGCTAGCGACCTAAAACTTGTGTTATCGCATTCAGCCCGTCAAATTACGCTGGAAACGGTCGTCTTCGTTTTGATATTGCTTGAAACACGAAGTCGAATTCCGTTCGTTTGTTTCGTGGATATCGGTGAGTAACTTTTTTTCTATACATGCTAGCGACCTAAAACTTGTTTTATCGCATTCAGCGCGTCAAATTACGCCGGAAACGGTCGTCTTTGTTTTGATATTGCTCAAAACACGAAGTCGAATTTCGTACGTTTGTTTCGTGGATATCGGTGAGTAACTTTTTTTCTATACATGCTAGCGACCTCAAACTTGTTTTCTCGCATTCAGCGCGTCAAATTACGCCGGAAACGGCCGTCTTTGTTTTGATATTGCTCGAAACACGAAGTCGAAGTCCGTTTGTGTGTTTTTCAGATATCGGTTGGTAACTTTTTTTTCATACATGCTAGCGACCTAAAACTTGTTTTATCGCATACAGCCCGTCAAATTACGCCGGAAACGGTCGTCTTTGTTCTGATATTGCTCGATAGACGAAGTCGGAGTCCGTTTGTTTGTTTTTCAGATATCGGTTAGTAACTTTTTTTCTATACTCGCTAGCGACCTAAAACTTGTTTCATCGCATTCGGCGCGTCAAATTACGCCGGAAACGGTCGTCTTTGTTCCGATATTGCTCAAAACACAGAGTCGAATTCCTTTTGTTTGTTTCGTGGATATCGGTGAGTAACTTTTTTTCTATACATGCTAGCGACCTAAAACTTGTTTTATCGCATTCAGCCCGTCAAATTACGCCGGAAACGGTCGTCTTCGTTTTGATATTGCTTAAAACACGAAGTCGAATTCCGTTCGTTTGTTTCGTGGATATCGGTGAGTAACTTTTTTTCTATACATGCTAGCGACCTAAAACTTGTTTTATCGCATTCAGCGCGTCAAATTACGCCGGAAACGGTCGTCTTCGTTTTGATATTACTCAAAACACGAAGTCGAATTCCGTACGTTTGTTTCGTGGATATCGGTGAGTAACTTTTTTTCTATACAAGCTAGCGACCTAAAACTTGTTTTATCGCATTCAGCGCGTCAAATTACGCCGGAAACGGTCGTCTTTGTTCTGATATTGCTCAAAACACAGAGTCGAATTCCTTTTGTTTGTTTCGTGGATATCGGTGAGTAACTTTTTTTCTATACATGCTAGCGACCTAAAACTTGTTTTATCGCATTCAGCCCGTCAAATTACGCCGGAAACGGTCGTCTTCGTTTTGATATTGCTTAAAACACGAAGTCGAATTCCGTTCGTTTGTTTCGTGGATATCGGTGAGTAACTTTTTTTCTATACATGCTAGCGACCTAAAACTTGTTTTATCGCATTCAGGGCGTCAAATTACGCCGGAAACGGTCGTCTTCGTTTTGATATTGCTCAAAACACGAAGTCGAATTCCGTACGTTTGTTTCGTGGATATCGGTGAGTAACTTTTTTTCCATACATGCTAGGGACCTAAAACTTGTTTTATCGCATTCAGCGCGTCAAATCACGCCGGAAACGGCCGTCTTTGTTTTGATATTGCTCGAAACACGAAGTCGAAGTCCGTTTGTTTGTTTTTCAGATATCAGTTGGTAACTTTTTTTCTATACATGCTAGCGACCTAAAACTTGTTTTATCGCATTCAGCGCGTCAAATTACGCCGGAAACGGCCGTCTTTGTTTTGATATTGCTCGAAACACGAAGTCGAAGTCCGTTTGTTTGTTTTTCAGATATCGGTTGGTAACTTTTTTTCTATACATGCTAGCGACCTAAAACTTGTTTTATCGCATTCAGCGCGTCAAATTACGCCGGAAACGGTCGTCTTTGTTTTGATATTGCTCAAAACACGGAGTCGAATTCCTTTTGTTTGTTTCGTGGATATCGGTGAGTAACTTTTTTTCTATACATGCTAGCGACCTAAAACTTGTTTTATCGCATTCAGCCCGTCAAATTACGCTGGAAACGGTCGTCTTCGTTTTGATATTGCTTGAAACACGAAGTCGAATTCCGTTCGTTTGTTTCGTGGATATCGGTGAGTAACTTTTTTTCTATACATGCTAGCGACCTAAAACTTGTTTTATCGCATTTAGCGCGTCGTATTACGCCGGAAACGGTCGTCTTTGTTTTGATATTGCTCAAAACACGAAGTCAAATTCCGTACGTTTGTTTCGTGGATATCGGTGAGTAACTTTTTTTCTATACATGCTAGCGACCTAAAACTTGTTTTCTCGCATTCAGCGCGTCAAATTACGCCGGAAACGGCCGTCTTTGTTTTGATATTGCTCGAAACACGAAGTCGAAGTCCGTTTGTTTGTTTTTCAGATATCGGTTGGTAACTTTTTTTCTATACATGCTAGCGACCTAAAACTTGTTTTATCGCATTCAGCGCGTCAAATTACGCCGGAAACGGTCGTCTTTGTTTTGATATTGCTCGAAACACGAAGTCGAAGTCCGTTTGTTTGTTTTTCAGATATCGGTTGGTAACTTTTTTTCTATACATGCTAGCGACCTAAAACTTGTTTTATCGCATTCAGCGCGTCAAATTACGCCGGAAACGGTCGTCTTTGTTTTGATATTGCTCGAAACACGAAGTCGAAGTCCGTTTGTTTGTTTTTCAGATATCGGTTGGTAACTTTTTTTCTATACATGCTAGCGACCTAAAACTTGTTTTATCGCATTCAGCGCGTCAAATTACGCCGGAAACGGTCGTCTTTGTTCTGATATTGCTCAAAACACAGAGTCGAATTCCTTTTGTTTGTTTCGTGGATATCGGTGAGTAACTTTTTTTCTATACATGCTAGCGACCTAAAACTTGTTTTATCGCATTCAGCCCGTCAAATTACGCCGGAAACGGTCGTCTTCGTTTTGATATTGCTTAAAACACGAAGTCGAATTCCGTTCGTTTGTTTCGTGGATATCGGTGAGTAACTTTTTTTCTATACATGCTAGCGACCTAAAACTTGTTTTATCGCATTCAGCGCGTCAAATTACGCCGGAAACGGTCGTCTTTGTTTTGATATTGCTCAAAACACGGAGTCAATTTCCGTTCGTTTGTTTCGTGGATATCGGTGAGTAACTTTTTTTCTATACATGCTAGCGACCTAAAACTTGTTGTATCGCATTCAGCGCGTCAAATTACGCCGGAAACGGCCGTCTTTGTTTTGATATTGCTCGAAACACGAAGTCGAAGTCCGTTTGTTTGTTTTTCAGATATCGGTTGGTAACTTTTTTTCTATACATGCTAGCGACCTAAAACTTGTTTTATCGCATTCAGCGCGTCAAATTACGCCGGAAGCGGTCGTCTTTGTTTTGATATTGCTCAAAACACGGAGTCAATTTCCGTTCGTTTGTTTCGTGGATATCGGTGAGTAACTTTTTTTCTATACATGCTAGCGACCTAAAACTTGTTTTATCGCATTTAGCGCGTCAAATTACGCCGGAAACGGTCGTCTTTGTTTTGATATTGCTCAAAACACGAAGTCGAATTCCGTTCGTTTGTTTCGTGGATATCGGTGAGTAACTTTTTTTCTATACATGCTAGCGACCTAAAACTTGTTTTATCGCATTCAGCGCGTCAAATTACGCCGGAAACGGCCGTCTTTGTTTTGATATTGCTCGAAACACGAAGTCGAAGTCCGTTTGTTTGTTTTTCAGATATCGGTTGATAACTTTTTTTCTATACATGCTAGCGACCTAAAACTTGTTTTATCGCATTCAGCGCGTCAAATTACGCCGGAAACGGTCGTCTTTGTTTTGATATTGCTCAAAACACGGAGTCAATTTCCGTTCGTTTGTTTTGTGGATATCGGTGAGTAACTTTTTTTCTATACATGCTAGCGACCTAAAACTTGTATTATCGCATTCAGCCCGTCAAATTACGCCGGAAACGGTCGTCTTTGTTCTGATATTGCTCGATAGACGAAGTCGGAGTCCGTTTGTTTGTTTTTCAGATATCGGTTAGTAACTTTTTTTCTATACATGCTAGCGACCTAAAACTTGTTTCATCGCATTCAGCGCGTCAAATTACGCCGGAAACGGTCGTCTTTGTTCTGATATTGCTCAAAACACGGAGTCGAATTCCGTTTGTTTGTTTCGTGGATATCGGTGAGTAACTTTTTTTCTATACATGCTAGCGACCTAAAACTTGTTTTATCGCATTCAGCCCGTCAAATTACGCCGGAAACGGTCGTCTTCGTTTTGATATTGCTCGAAACACGAAGTCGAATTCCGTTCGTTTGTTTCGTGGATATCGGTGAGTAACTTTTTTTCTATACATGCTAGCGACCTAAAACTTGTTTTATCGCATTCAGCGCGTCAAATTACGCCGGAAACGGTCGTCTTTGTTTTGATATTGCTCAAAACACGAAGTCGAATTCCGTTCGTTTGTTTCGTGGATATCGGTGAGTAACTTTTTTTCTATACATGCTAGCGACCTAAAACTTGTTGTATCGCATTCAGCGCGTCAAATTACGCCGGAAACGGCCGTCTTTGTTTTGATATTGCTCGAAACACGAAGTCGAAGTCCGTTTGTTTGTTTTTCAGATATCGGTTGGTAACTTTTTTTCTATACATGCTAGCGACCTAAAACTTGTTTTATCGCATTCAGCGCGTCAAATTACGCCGGAAACGGTCGTCTTTGTTTTGATATTGCTCAAAACACGGAGTCAATTTCCGTTCGTTTGTTTCGTGGATATCGGTGAGTAACTTTTTTTCTATACATGCTAGCGACCTAAAACTTGTTGTATCGCATTCAGCGCGTCAAATTACGCCGGAAACGGCCGTCTTTGTTTTGATATTGCTCGAAACACGAAGTCGAAGTCCGTTTGTTTGTTTTTCAGATATCGGTTGGTAACTTTTTTTCTATACATGCTAGCGACCTAAAACTTGTTTTATCGCATTCAGCGCGTCAAATTACGCCGGAAGCGGTCGTCTTTGTTGTGATATTGCTCAAAACACGGAGTCAATTTCCGTTCGTTTGTTTCGTGGATATCGGTGAGTAACTTTTTTTCTATACATGCTAGCGACCTAAAACTTGTTTTATCGCATTTAGCGCGTCAAATTACGCCGGAAACGGTCGTCTTTGTTTTGATATTGCTCAAAACACGAAGTCGAATTCCGTTCGTTTGTTTCGTGGATATCGGTGAGTAACTTTTTTTCTATACATGCTAGCGACCTAAAACTTGTTTTATCGCATTCAGCGCGTCAAATTACGCCGGAAACGGCCGTCTTTGTTTTGATATTGCTCGAAACACGAAGTCGAAGTCCGTTTGTTTGTTTTTCAGATATCGGTTGATAACTTTTTTTCTATACATGCTAGCGACCTAAAACTTGTTTTATCGCATTCAGCGCGTCAAATTACGCCGGAAACGGTCGTCTTTGTTTTGATATTGCTCAAAACACGGAGTCAATTTCCGTTCGTTTGTTTTGTGGATATCGGTGAGTAACTTTTTTTCTATACATGCTAGCGACCTAAAACTTGTATTATCGCATTCAGCCCGTCAAATTACGCCGGAAACGGTCGTCTTTGTTCTGATATTGCTCGATAGACGAAGTCGGAGTCCGTTTGTTTGTTTTTCAGATATCGGTTAGTAACTTTTTTTCTATACATGCTAGCGACCTAAAACTTGTTTCATCGCATTCAGCGCGTCAAATTACGCCGGAAACGGTCGTCTTTGTTCTGATATTGCTCAAAACACGGAGTCGAATTCCGTTTGTTTGTTTCGTGGATATCGGTGAGTAACTTTTTTTCTATACATGCTAGCGACCTAAAACTTGTTTTATCGCATTCAGCCCGTCAAATTACGCCGGAAACGGTCGTCTTCGTTTTGATATTGCTCGAAACACGAAGTCGAATTCCGTTCGTTTGTTTCGTGGATATCGGTGAGTAACTTTTTTTCTATACATGCTAGCGACCTAAAACTTGTTTTATCGCATTCAGCGCGTCAAATTACGCCGGAAACGGTCGTCTTTGTTTTGATATTGCTCAAAACACGAAGTCGAATTCCGTTCGTTTGTTTCGTGGATATCGGTGAGTAACTTTTTTTCTATACATGCTAGCGACCTAAAACTTGTTTTATCGCATTCAGCGCGTCAAATTACGCCGGAAACGGCCGTCTTTGTTTTGATATTGCTCGAAACACGAAGTCGAAGTCCGTTTGTTTGTTTTTCAGATATCGGTTGGTAACTTTTTTTCTATACATGCTAGCGACCTAAAACTTGTTTTATCGCATTCAGCGCGTCAAATTACGCCGGAAACGGTCGTCTTTGTTTTGATATTGCTCAAAACACGGAGTCAATTTCCGTTCGTTTGTTTCGTGGATATCGGTGAGTAACTTTTTTTCTATACATGCTAGCGACCTAAAACTTGTTGTATCGCATTCAGCGCGTCAAATTACGCCGGAAACGGCCGTCTTTGTTTTGATATTGCTCGAAACACGAAGTCGAAGTCCGTTTGTTTGTTTTTCAGATATCGGTTGGTAACTTTTTTTCTATACATGCTAGCGACCTAAAACTTGTTTTATCGCATTCAGCGCGTCAAATTACGCCGGAAGCGGTCGTCTTTGTTTTGATATTGCTCAAAACACGGAGTCAATTTCCGTTCGTTTGTTTCGTGGATATCGGTGAGTAACTTTTTTTCTATACATGCTAGCGACCTAAAACTTGTTTTATCGCATTTAGCGCGTCAAATTACGCCGGAAACGGTCGTCTTTGTTTTGATATTGCTCAAAACACGAAGTCGAATTCCGTACGTATGTTTCGTGGATATCGGTGAGTAACTTTTTTTCTATACATGCTAGCGACCTAAAACTTGTTTTATCGCATTCAGCGCGTCAAATTACGCCGGAAACGGCCGTCTTTGTTTTGATATTGCTCAAAACACGAAGTCGAATTCCGTACGTTTGTTTCATGGATATCGGTGAGTAACTTTTTTTCTATACATGCTAGCGACCTAAAACTTGTTTTATCGCATTCAGCGCGTCAAATTACGCCGGAAACGGTCGTCTTTGTTTTGATATTGCTCAAAACACGAAGTCGAATTCCGTACGTTTGTTTCGTGGATATCGGTGAGTAACTTTTTTACTATACATGCTAGCGACCTAAAACTTGTTTTATCGCATTCAGCGCGTCAAATTACGCCGGAAACGGCCGTCTTTGTTTTGATATTGCTCAAAACACGGAGTCGAATTCCGTACGTTTGTTTCATGGATATCGGTGAGTAACTTTCTTTCTATACATGCTAGCGACCTAAAACTTGTTTTATCGCATTCAGCGCGTCAAATTACGCCGGAAACGGTCGTCTTTGTTTTGATATTGCTCAAAACACGGAGTCAATTTCCGTTCGTTTGTTTTGTGGATATCGGTGAGTAACTTTTTTTCTATACATGCTAGCGACCTAAAACTTGTTTTATCGCATTCAGCCCGTCAAATTACGCCGGAAACGGTCGTCTTTGTTCTGATATTGCTCGATAGACGAAGTCGAAGTCCGTTTGTTTGTTTTTCAGATATCGGTTAGTAACTTTTTTTCTATACATGCTAGCGACCTAAAACTTGTTTCATCGCATTTAGCCCGTCAAATTACGCCGGAAACGGTCGTCTTTGTTCTGATATTGCTCAAAACACGGAGTCGAATTCCGTTTGTTTGTTTCGTGGATATCGGTGAGTAACTTTTTTTCTATACATGCTAGCGACCTAAAACTTGTTTTATCGCATTCAGCCCGTCAAATTACGCCGGAAACGGTCGTCTTCGTTTTGATATTGCTCAAAACACGAAGTCGAATTCCGTTCGTTTGTTTCGTGGATATCGGTGAGTAACTTTTTTTCTATACATGCTAGCGACCTAAAACTTGTTTTATCGCATTCAGCGCGTCAAATTACGCCGGAAACGGCCGTCTTTGTTTTGATATTGCTCGAAACACGAAGTCGAAGTCCGTTTGTTTGTTTTTCAGATATCGGTTGGTAACTTTTTTTCTATACATGCTAGCGACCTAAAACTTGTTTTATCGCATTCAGCGCGTCAAATTACGCCGGAAACGGTCGTCTTTGTTTTGATATTGCTCAAAACACGGAGTCAATTTCCGTTCGTTTGTTTCGTGGATATCGCTGAATAACTTTTTTTCTATACATGCTAGCGACCTAAAACTTGTTTTATCGCATTCAGCGCGTCAAATTACGCCGGAAACGGCCGTCTTTGTTCTGATATTGCTCGAAACACGAAGTCGAAGTCCGTTTGTTTGTTTTTTAGATATCGGTTGGTAACTTTTTTTCTATACATGCTAGCGACCTAAAACTTGTTTTATCGCATTCAGCGCGTCAAATTACGCCGGAAGCGGTCGTCTTTGTTTTGATATTGCTCAAAACACGGAGTCAATTTCCGTTCGTTTGTTTCGTGGATATCGGTGAGTAACTTTTTTTCTATACATGCTAGCGACCTGAAACTTGTTTTATCGCATTTAGCGCGTCAAATTACGCCGGAAACGGTCGTCTTTGTTTTGATATTGCTCAAAACACGAAGTCGAATTCCGTTCGTTTGTTTCGTGGATATCGGTGAGTAACTTTTTTTCTATACATGCTAGCGACCTAAAACTTGTTTTATCGCATTCAGCGCGTCAAATTACGCCGGAAACGGCCGTCTTTGTTTTGATATTGCTCAAAACACGGAGTCAATTTCCGTTCGTTTGTTTCGTGGATATCGGTGAGTAACTTTTTTTCTATACATGCTAGCGACCTAAAACTTGTTGTATCGCATTCAGCGCGTCAAATTACGCCGGAAACGGCCGTCTTTGTTTTGATATTGCTCGAAACACGAAGTCGAAGTCCGTTTGTTTGTTTTTCAGATATCGGTTGGTAACTTTTTTTCTATACATGCTAGCGACCTAAAACTTGTTTTATCGCATTCAGCGCGTCAAATTACGCCGGAAGCGGTCGTCTTTGTTTTGATATTGCTCAAAACACGGAGTCAATTTCCGTTCGTTTGTTTCGTGGATATCGGTGAGTAACTTTTTTTCTATACATGCTAGCGACCTAAAACTTGTTTTATCGCATTTAGCGCGTCAAATTACGCCGGAAACGGTCGTCTTTGTTTTGATATTGCTCAAAACACGAAGTCGAATTCCGTTCGTTTGTTTCGTGGATATCGGTGAGTAACTTTTTTTCTATACATGCTAGCGACCTAAAACTTGTTTTATCGCATTCAGCGCGTCAAATTACGCCGGAAACGGCCGTCTTTGTTTTGATATTGCTCGAAACACGAAGTCGAAGTCCGTTTGTTTGTTTCTCAGATATCGGTTGATAACTTTTTTTCTATACATGCTAGCGACCTAAAACTTGTTTTATCGCATTCAGCGCGTCAAATTACGCCGGAAACGGTCGTCTTTGTTTTGATATTGCTCAAAACACGGAGTCAATTTCCGTTCGTTTGTTTTGTGGATATCGGTGAGTAACTTTTTTTCTATACATGCTAGCGACCTAAAACTTGTTTTATCGCATTCAGCCCGTCAAATTACGCCGGAAACGGTCGTCTTTGTTTTGATATTGCTCAAAACACGAAGTCGAATTCCGTACGTTTGTTTCGTGGATATCGGTGAGTAACTTTTTTTCTATACATGCTAGCGACCTAAAACTTGTTTTATCGCATTCAGCGCGTCAAATTACGCCGGAAACGGCCGTCTTTGTTTTGATATTGCTCAAAACACGAAGTCGAATTCCGTACGTTTGTTTCATGGATATCGGTGAGTAACTTTTTTTCTATACATGCTAGCGACCTGAAACTTGTTTTATCGCATTCAGCGCGTCAAATTACGCCGGAAACGGTCGTCTTTGTTTTGATATTGCTCAAAACACGAAGTCGAATTCCGTACGTTTGTTTTGTGGATATCGGTGAGTAACTTTTTTACTATACATGCTAGCGACCTAAAACTTGTTTTATCGCATTCAGCGCGTCAAATTACGCCGGAAACGGCCGTCTTTGTTTTGATATTGCTCAAAACACGGAGTCGAATTCCGTACGTTTGTTTCATGGATATCGGTGAGTAACTTTCTTTCTATACATGCTAGCGACCTAAAACTTGTTTTATCGCATTCAGCGCGTCAAATTACGCCGGAAACGGTCGTCTTTGTTTTGATATTGCTCAAAACACGGAGTCAATTTCCGTTCGTTTGTTTTGTGGATATCGGTGAGTAACTTTTTTTCTATACATGCTAGCGACCTAAAACTTGTTTTATCGCATTCAGCCCGTCAAATTACGCCGGAAACGGTCGTCTTTGTTCTGATATTGCTCGATAGACGAAGTCGAAGTCCGTTTGTTTGTTTTTCAGATATCGGTTAGTAACTTTTTTTCTATACATGCTAGCGACCTAAAACTTGTTTCATCGCATTTAGCCCGTCAAATTACGCCGGAAACGGTCGTCTTTGTTCTGATATTGCTCAAAACACGGAGTCGAATTCCGTTTGTTTGTTTCGTGGATATCGGTGAGTAACTTTTTTTCTATACATGCTAGCGACCTAAAACTTGTTTTATCGCATTCAGCCCGTCAAATTACGCCGGAAACGGTCGTCTTCGTTTTGATATTGCTCAAAACACGAAGTCGAATTCCGTTCGTTTGTTTCGTGGATATCGGTGAGTAACTTTTTTTCTATACATGCTAGCGACCTAAAACTTGTTTTATCGCATTCAGCGCGTCAAATTACGCCGGAAACGGCCGTCTTTGTTTTGATATTGCTCGAAACACGAAGTCGAAGTCCGTTTGTTTGTTTTTCAGATATCGGTTGGTAACTTTTTTTCTATACATGCTAGCGACCTAAAACTTGTTTTATCGCATTCAGCGCGTCAAATTACGCCGGAAACGGTCGTCTTTGTTTTGATATTGCTCAAAACACGGAGTCAATTTCCGTTCGTTTGTTTCGTGGATATCGCTGAATAACTTTTTTTCTATACATGCTAGCGACCTAAAACTTGTTTTATCGCATTCAGCGCGTCAAATTACGCCGGAAACGGCCGTCTTTGTTCTGATATTGCTCGAAACACGAAGTCGAAGTCCGTTTGTTTGTTTTTTAGATATCGGTTGGTAACTTTTTTTCTATACATGCTAGCGACCTAAAACTTGTTTTATCGCATTCAGCGCGTCAAATTACGCCGGAAGCGGTCGTCTTTGTTTTGATATTGCTCAAAACACGGAGTCAATTTCCGTTCGTTTGTTTCGTGGATATCGGTGAGTAACTTTTTTTCTATACATGCTAGCGACCTGAAACTTGTTTTATCGCATTTAGCGCGTCAAATTACGCCGGAAACGGTCGTCTTTGTTTTGATATTGCTCAAAACACGAAGTCGAATTCCGTTCGTTTGTTTCGTGGATATCGGTGAGTAACTTTTTTTCTATACATGCTAGCGACCTAAAACTTGTTTTATCGCATTCAGCGCGTCAAATTACGCCGGAAACGGCCGTCTTTGTTTTGATATTGCTCGAAACACGAAGTCGAAGTCCGTTTGTTTGTTTTTCAGATATCGGTTGATAACTTTTTTTCTATACATGCTAGCGACCTAAAACTTGTTTTATCGCATTCAGCGCGTCAAATTACGCCGGAAACGGTCGTCTTTGTTTTGATATTGCTCAAAACACGGAGTCAATTTCCGTTCGTTTGTTTTGTGGATATCGGTGAGTAACTTTTTTTCTATACATGCTAGCGACCTAAAACTTGTTTTATCGCATTCAGCCCGTCAAATTACGCCGGAAGCGGTCGTCTTTGTTCTGATATTGCTCGATAGACGAAGTCGGAGTCCGTTTGTTTGTTTTTCAGATATCGGTTAGTAACTTTTTTTCTATACATGCTAGCGACCTAAAACTTGTTTCATCGCATTCAGCGCGTCAAATTACGCCGGAAACGGTCGTCTTTGTTCTGATATTGCTCAAAACACGGAGTCGAATTCCGTTTGTTTGTTTCGTGGATATCGGTGAGTAACTTTTTTTCTATACATGCTAGCGACCTAAAACTTGTTTTATCGCATTCAGCCCGTCAAGTTACGCCGGAAACGGTCGTCTTCGTTTTGATATTGCTCGAAACACGAAGTCGAATTCCGTTCGTTTGTTTCGTGGATATCGGTGAGTAACATTTTTTCTATACATGCTAGCGACCTAAAACTTGTTTTATCGCATTCAGCGCGTCAAATTACGCCGGAAACGGTCGTCTTTGTTTTGATATTGCTCAAAACACGAAGTCGAATTCCGTTCGTTTGTTTCGTGGATATCGGTGAGTAACTTTTTTTCTATACATGCTAGCGACCTAAAACTTGTTTTATCGCATTCAGCGCGTCAAATTACGCCGGAAACGGCCGTCTTTGTTTTGATATTGCTCGAAACACGAAGTCGAAGTCCGTTTGTTTGTTTTTCAGATATCGGTTGATAACTTTTTTTCTATACATGCTAGCGACCTAAAACTTGTTTTATCGCATTCAGCGCGTCAAATTACGCCGGAAACGGTCGTCTTTGTTTTGATATTGCTCGAAACACGGAGTCAATTTCCGTTCGTTTGTTTTGTGGATATCGGTGAGTAACTTTTTTTCTATACATGCTAGCGACCTAAAACTTGTTTTATCGCATTCAGCCCGTCAAATTACGCCGGAAGCGGTCGTCTTTGTTCTGATATTGCTCGATAGACGAAGTCGGAGTCCGTTTGTTTGTTTTTCAGATATCGGTTAGTAACTTTTTTTCTATACATGCTAGCGACCTAAAACTTGTTTCATCGCATTCAGCGCGTCAAATTACGCCGGAAACGGTCGTCTTTGTTCTGATATTGCTCAAAACACGGAGTCGAATTCCGTTTGTTTGTTTCGTGGATATCGGTGAGTAACTTTTTTTCTATACATGCTAGCGACCTAAAACTTGTTTTATCGCATTCAGCCCGTCAAATTACGCCGGAAACGGTCGTCTTCGTTTTGATATTGCTCGAAACACGAAGTCGAATTCCGTTCGTTTGTTTCGTGGATATCGGTGAGTAACATTTTTTCTATACATGCTAGCGACCTAAAACTTGTTTTATCGCATTCAGCGCGTCAAATTACGCCGGAAACGGTCGTCTTTGTTTTGATATTGCTCAAAACACGAAGTCGAATTCCGTTCGTTTGTTTCGTGGATATCGGTGAGTAACTTTTTTTCTATACATGCTAGCGACCTAAAACTTGTTTTATCGCATTCAGCGCGTCAAATTACGCCGGAAACGGCCGTCTTTGTTTTGATATTGCTCGAAACACGAAGTCGAAGTCCGTTTGTTTGTTTTTCAGATATCGGTTGGTAACTTTTTTTCTATACATGCTAGCGACCTAAAACTTGTTTTATCGCATTCAGCGCGTCAAATTACGCCGGAAACGGTCGTCTTTGTTTTGATATTGCTCAAAACACGGAGTCAATTTCCGTTCGTTTGTTTCGTGGATATCGGTGAGTTACTTTTTTTCTATACATGCTAGCGACCTAAAACTTGTTTTATCGCATTCAGCGCGTCAAATTACGCCGGAAACAGTCGTCTTTGTTTTGATATTGCTCAAAACACGAAGTCGAATCCCGTTCGTTTGTTTCGTGGATATCGGTGAGTAACTTTTTTTCTATACATGCTAGCGACCTAAAACTTGTTTTATCGCATTCAGCCCGTCAAATTACGCCGGAAACGGTCGTCTTTGTTCTGATATTGCTCGATAGACGAAGTCGGAGTCCGTTTGTTTGTTTTTCAGATATCGGTTAGTAACTTTTTTTCTATACATGCTAGCGACCTAAAACTTGTTTCATCGCATTCAGCGCGTCAAATTACGCCGGAAACGGTCGTCTTTGTTCTGATATTGCTCAAAACACGGAGACGAATTACGTTTGTTTGTTTCGTGGATATCGGTGAGTAACTTTTTTTCTATACATGCTAGCGACCTAAAACTTGTTTTATCGCATTCAGCCCGTCAAATTACGCCGGAAACGGTCGTCTTCGTTTTGATATTGCTCGAAACACGAAGTCGAATTCCGTTCGTTTGTTTCGTGGATATCGGTGAGTAACTTTTTTTCTATACATGCTAGCGACCTAAAACTTGTTTTATCGCATTCAGCGCGTCAAATTACGCCGGAAACGGTCGTCTTTGTTTTGATATTGCTCAAAACACGAAGTCGAATTCCGTTCGTTTGTTTCGTGGATATCGGTGAGTAACTTTTTTTCTATACATGCTAGCGACCTAAAACTTGTTTCATCGCATTCAGCGCGTCAAATTACGCCGGAAACGGTCGTCTTTGTTCTGATATTGCTCAAAACACGGAGACGAATTACGTTTGTTTGTTTCGTGGATATCGGTGAGTAACTTTTTTTCTATACATGCTAGCGACCTAAAACTTGTTTTATCGCATTCAGCCCGTCAAATTACGCCGGAAACGGTCGTCTTCGTTTTGATATTGCTCGAAACACGAAGTCGAATTCCGTTCGTTTGTTTCGTGGATATCGGTGAGTAACTTTTTTTCTATACATGCTAGCGACCTAAAACTTGTTTTATCGCATTCAGCGCGTCAAATTACGCCGGAAACGGTCGTCTTTGTTTTGATATTGCTCAAAACACGAAGTCGAATTCCGTTCGTTTGTTTCGTGGATATCGGTGAGTAACTTTTTTTCTATACATGCTAGCGACCTAAAACTTGTTTTATCGCATTCAGCGCGTCAAATTACGCCGGAAACGGCCGTCTTTGTTTTGATATTGCTCGAAACACGAAGTCGAAGTCCGTTTGTTTGTTTTTCAGATATCGGTTGGTAACTTTTTTTCTATACATGCTAGCGACCTAAAACTTGTTTTATCGCATTCAGCGCGTCAAATTACGCCGGAAACGGTCGTCTTTGTTTTGATATTGCTCAAAACACGGAGTCAATTTCCGTTCGTTTGTTTCGTGGATATCGGTGAGTAACTTTTTTTCTATACATGCTAGCGACCTAAAACTTGTTGTATCGCATTCAGCGCGTCAAATTACGCCGGAAACGGCCGTCTTTGTTTTGATATTGCTCGAAACACGAAGTCGAAGTCCGTTTGTTTGTTTTTCAGATATCGGTTGGTAACTTTTTTTCTATACATGCTAGCGACCTAAAACTTGTTTTATCGCATTCAGCGCGTCAAATTACGCCGGAAACGGTCGTCTTTGTTTTGATATTGCTCAAAACACGAAGTCAATTTCCGTTCGTTTGTTTCGTGGATATCGGTGAGTAACTTTTTTTCTATACATGCTAGCGACCTAAAACTTGTTTTATCGCATTCAGCGCGTCAAATTACGCCGGAAACGGCCGTCTTTGTTCTGATATTGATCGAAACACGAAGTCGAAGTCCGTTTGATTGTTTTTCAGATATCGGTTGGTAACTTTTTTTCTATACACGCTAGCGACCTAAAACTTGTTTTATCGCATTCAGCGCGTCAAATTACGCCGGAAACGGTCGTCTTTGTTTTGATATTGCTCAAAACACGGAGTCAATTTCCGTTCGTTTGTTTTGTGGATATCGGTGAGTAACTTTTTTTCTATACATGCTAGCGACCTAGAACTTGTTTTATCGCATTCAGCCCGTCAAATTACGCCGGAAACGGTCGTCTTTGTTCTGATATTGCTCGATAGACGAAGTCGGAGTCCGTTTGTTTGTTTTTCAGATATCGGTTAGTAACTTTTTTTCTATACATGCTAGCGACCTAAACTTGTTTCATCGCATTCAGCGCGTCAAATTACGCCGGAAACGGTCGTCTTTGTTCTGATATTGCTCAAAACACGGAGACGAATTACGTTTGTTTGTTTCGTGGATATCGGTGAGTAACTTTTTTTCTATACATGCTAGCGACCTAAAACTTGTTTTATCGCATTCAGCCCGTCAAATTACGCCGGAAACGGTCGTCTTCGTTGTGATATTGCTCGAAACACGAAGTCGAATTCCGTTCGTTTGTTTCGTGGATATCGGTGAGTAACTTTTTTTCTATACATGCTAGCGACCTAAAACTTGTTTTATCGCATTCAGCGCGTCAAATTACGCCGGAAACGGTCGTCTTTGTTTTGATATTGCTCAAAACACGAAGTCGAATTCCGTTCGTTTGTTTCGTGGATATCGGTGAGTAACTTTTTTTCTATACATGCTAGCGACCTAAAACTTGTTTCATCGCATTCAGCGCGTCAAATTACGCCGGAAACGGTCGTCTTTGTTCTGATATTGCTCAAAACACGGAGACGAATTACGTTTGTTTGTTTCGTGGATATCGGTGAGTAACTTTTTTTCTATACATGCTAGCGACCTAAAACTTGTTTTATCGCATTCAGCCCGTCAAATTACGCCGGAAACGGTCGTCTTCGTTTTGATATTGCTCGAAACACGAAGTCGAATTCCGTTCGTTTGTTTCGTGGATATCGGTGAGTAACTTTTTTTCTATACATGCTAGCGACCTAAAACTTGTTTTATCGCATTCAGCGCGTCAAATTACGCCGGAAACGGTCGTCTTTGTTTTGATATTGCTCAAAACACGAAGTCGAATTCCGTTCGTTTGTTTCGTGGATATCGGTGAGTAACTTTTTTTCTATACATGCTAGCGACCTAAAACTTGTTTTATCGCATTCAGCGCGTCAAATTACGCCGGAAACGGCCGTCTTTGTTTTGATATTGCTCGAAACACGAAGTCGAAGTCCGTTTGTTTGTTTTTCAGATATCGGTTGGTAACTTTTTTTCTATACATGCTAGCGACCTAAAACTTGTTTTATCGCATTCAGCGCGTCAAATTACGCCGGAAACGGTCGTCTTTGTTTTGATATTGCTCAAAACACGGAGTCAATTTCCGTTCGTTTGTTTCGTGGATATCGGTGAGTAACTTTTTTTCTATACATGCTAGCGACCTAAAACTTGTTGTATCGCATTCAGCGCGTCAAATTACGCCGGAAACGGCCGTCTTTGTTTTGATATTGCTCGAAACACGAAGTCGAAGTCCGTTTGTTTGTTTTTCAGATATCGGTTGGTAACTTTTTTTCTATACATGCTAGCGACCTAAAACTTGTTTTATCGCATTCAGCGCGTCAAATTACGCCGGAAACGGTCGTCTTTGTTTTGATATTGCTCAAAACACGAAGTCAATTTCCGTTCGTTTGTTTCGTGGATATCGGTGAGTAACTTTTTTTCTATACATGCTAGCGACCTAAAACTTGTTTTATCGCATTCAGCGCGTCAAATTACGCCGGAAACGGCCGTCTTTGTTCTGATATTGATCGAAACACGAAGTCGAAGTCCGTTTGATTGTTTTTCAGATATCGGTTGGTAACTTTTTTTCTATACACGCTAGCGACCTAAAACTTGTTTTATCGCATTCAGCGCGTCAAATTACGCCGGAAACGGTCGTCTTTGTTTTGATATTGCTCAAAACACGGAGTCAATTTCCGTTCGTTTGTTTTGTGGATATCGGTGAGTAACTTTTTTTCTATACATGCTAGCGACCTAGAACTTGTTTTATCGCATTCAGCCCGTCAAATTACGCCGGAAACGGTCGTCTTTGTTCTGATATTGCTCGATAGACGAAGTCGGAGTCCGTTTGTTTGTTTTTCAGATATCGGTTAGTAACTTTTTTTCTATACATGCTAGCGACCTAAACTTGTTTCATCGCATTCAGCGCGTCAAATTACGCCGGAAACGGTCGTCTTTGTTCTGATATTGCTCAAAACACGGAGTCAATTTCCGTTCGTTTGTTTCGTGGATATCGCTGAGTAACTTTTTTTCTATACATGCTAGCGACCTAAAACTTGTTTTATCGCATTCAGCCCGTCAAATTACGCCGGAAACGGTCGTCTTTGTTCTGATATTGCTCGATAGACGAAGTCGGAGTCCGTTTGTTTGTTTTTCAGATATCGGTTAGTAACTTTTTTTCTATACATGCTAGCGACCTAAAACTTGTTTCATCGCATTCAGCGCGTCAAATTACGCCGGAAACGGTCGTCTTTGTTCTGATATTGCTCAAAACACGGAGTCGAATTCCGTTTGTTTGTTTCGTGGATATCGGTGAGTAACTTTTTTTCTATACATGCTAGCGACCTAAAACTTGTTTTATCGCATTCAGCCCGTCAAATTACGCCGGAAACGGTCGTCTTCGTTTTGATATTGCTCAAAACACGAAGTCGAATTCCGTTCGTTTGTTTCGTGGATATCGGTGAGTAACTTTTTTTCTATACATGCTAGCGACCTAAAACTTGTTTTATCGCATTCAGCGCGTCAAATTACGCCGGAAACGGTCGTCTTTGTTTTGATATTGCTTAAAACACGAAGTCGAATTCCGTTCGTTTGTTTCGTGGATATCGGTGAGTAACTTTTTTTCTATACATGCTAGCGACCTAAAACTTGTTTTATCGCATTCAGCGCGTCAAATTACGCCGGAAACGGCCGTCTTTGTTTTGATATTGCTCAAAACACGGAGTCGAATTCCGTACGTTTGTTTCATGGATATCGGTGAGTAACTTTTTTTCTATACATGCTAGCGACCTAAAACTTGTTTTATCGCATTCAGCGCGTCAAATTACGCCGGAAACGGTCGTCTTTGTTTTGATATTGCTCAAAACACGGAGTCAATTTCCGTTCGTTTGTTTTGTGGATATCGGTGAGTAACTTTTTTTCTATACATGCTAGCGACCTAAAACTTGTTTTATCGCATTCAGCCCGTCAAATTACGCCGGAAACGGTTGTCTTTGTTCTGATATTGCTCGATAGACGAAGTCGGAGTCCGTTTGTTTGTTTTTCAGATATCGGTTAGTAACTTTTTTTCTATACATGCTAGCGACCTAAAACTTGTTTTATCGCATACAGCCCGTCAAATTACGCCGGAAACGGTCGTCTTTGTTTTGATATTGCTCGATGGACGAAGTCGGAGTCCGTTTGTTTGTTTTTCAGATATCGGTTAGTAACTTTTTTTCTATACATGCTAGCGACCTCAAACTTGTTTTATCGCATTCAGCGCGTCAAATTACGCCGGAAACAGTCGTCTTTGTTTTGATATTGCTCAAAACACGAAGTCGAATTCCGTTCGTTTGTTTCGTGGATATCGGTGAGTAACTTTTTTTCTATACATGCTAGCGACCTAAAACTTGTTTTATCGCATTCAGCGCGTCAAATTACGCCGGAAACGGCCGTCTTTGTTTTGATATTGCTCGAAACACGAAGTCGAAGTCCGTTTGTTTGTTTTTCAGATATCGGTTGGTAACTTTTTTTCTATACATGCTAGCGACCTAAAACTTGTTTTATCGCATTCAGCGCGTCAAATTACGCCGGAAACGGTCGTCTTTGTTTTGATATTGCTCGAAACACGGAGTCAATTTCCGTTCGTTTGTTTTGTGGATATCGGTGAGTAACTTTTTTTCTATACATGCTAGCGACCTAGAACTTGTTTTATCGCATTCAGCCCGTCAAATTACGCCGGAAACGGTCGTCTTTGTTCTGATATTGCTCGATAGACGAAGTCGGAGTCCGTTTGTTTGTTTTTCAGATATCGGTTAGTAACTTTTTTTCTATACATGCTAGCGACCTAAACTTGTTTCATCGCATTCAGCGCGTCAAATTACGCCGGAAACGGTCGTCTTTGTTCTGATATTGCTCAAAACACGGAGTCAATTTCCGTTCGTTTGTTTCGTGGATATCGCTGAGTAACTTTTTTTCTATACATGCTAGCGACCTAAAACTTGTTTTATCGCATTCAGCCCGTCAAATTACGCCGGAAACGGTCGTCTTTGTTCTGATATTGCTCGATAGACGAAGTCGGAGTCCGTTTGTTTGTTTTTCAGATATCGGTTAGTAACTTTTTTTCTATACATGCTAGCGACCTAAAACTTGTTTCATCGCATTCAGCGCGTCAAATTACGCCGGAAACGGTCGTCTTTGTTCTGATATTGCTCAAAACACGGAGTCGAATTCCGTTTGTTTGTTTCGTGGATATCGGTGAGTAACTTTTTTTCTATACATGCTAGCGACCTAAAACTTGTTTTATCGCATTCAGCCCGTCAAATTACGCCGGAAACGGTCGTCTTCGTTTTGATATTGCTCAAAACACGAAGTCGAATTCCGTTCGTTTGTTTCGTGGATATCGGTGAGTAACTTTTTTTCTATACATGCTAGCGACCTAAAACTTGTTTTATCGCATTCAGCGCGTCAAATTACGCCGGAAACGGTCGTCTTTGTTTTGATATTGCTTAAAACACGAAGTCGAATTCCGTTCGTTTGTTTCGTGGATATCGCTGAGTAACTTTTTTTCTATACATGCTAGCGACCTAAAACTTGTTTTATCGCATTCAGCCCGTCAAATTACGCCGGAAACGGTCGTCTTTGTTCTGATATTGCTCGATAGACGAAGTCGGAGTCCGTTTGTTTGTTTTTCAGATATCGGTTAGTAACTTTTTTTCTATACATGCTAGCGACCTAAAACTTGTTTCATCGCATTCAGCGCGTCAAATTACGCCGGAAACGGTCGTCTTTGTTCTGATATTGCTCAAAACACGGAGTCGAATTCCGTTTGTTTGTTTCGTGGATATCGGTGAGTAACTTTTTTTCTATACATGCTAGCGACCTAAAACTTGTTTTATCGCATTCAGCCCGTCAAATTACGCCGGAAACGGTCGTCTTCGTTTTGATATTGCTCAAAACACGAAGTCGAATTCCGTTCGTTTGTTTCGTGGATATCGGTGAGTAACTTTTTTTCTATACATGCTAGCGACCTAAAACTTGTTTTATCGCATTCAGCGCGTCAAATTACGCCGGAAACGGTCGTCTTTGTTTTGATATTGCTTAAAACACGAAGTCGGATTCCGTTCGTTTGTTTCGTGGATATCGGTGAGTAACTTTTTTTCTATACATGCTAGCGACCTAAAACTTGTTTTATCGCATTCAGCGCGTCAAATTACGCCGGAAACGGCCGTCTTTGTTTTGATATTGCTCGAAACACGAAGTCGAAGTCCGTTTGTTTGTTTTTCAGATATCGGTTGGTAACTTTTTTTCTATACATGCTAGCGACCTAAAACTTGTTTCATCGCATACAGCCCGTCAAATTACGCCGGAAACGGTCGTCTTTGTTTTGATATTGCTCGATGGACGAAGTCGGAGTCCGTTTGTTTGTTTTTCAGATATCGGTTAGTAACTTTTTTTCTATACATGCTAGCGACCTAAAACTTGTTTCATCGCATTCAGCGCGTCAAATTACGCCGGAAACGGTCGTCTTTGTTTTGATATTGCTCAAAACACGAAGTCGAATTCCGTACGTTTGTTTCGTGGATATCGGTGAGTAACTTTTTTTCTATACATGCTAGCGACCTAAAACTTGTTTTATCGCATTCAGCGCGTCAAATTACGCCGGAAACGGCCGTCTTTGTTTTGATATTGCTCGAAACACGAAGTCGAAGTCCGTTTGTTTGTTTTTCATATATCGGTTGGTAACTTTTTTTCTATACATGCTAGCGACCTAAAACTTGTTTCATCGCATACAGCCCGTCAAATTACGCCGGAAACGGTCGTCTTTGTTTTGATATTGCTCGATGGACGAAGTCGGAGTCCGTTTGTTTGTTTTTCAGATATCGGTTAGTAACTTTTTTTCTATACATGCTAGCGACCTAAAACTTGTTTCATCGCATTCAGCGCGTCAAATTACGCCGGAAACGGTCGTCTTTGTTTTGATATTGCTCAAAACACGAAGTCGAATTCCGTACGTTTGTTTCGTGGATATCGGTGAGTAACTTTTTTTCTATACATGCTAGCGACCTAAAACTTGTTTTATCGCATTCAGCGCGTCAAATTACGCCGGAAACGGCCGTCTTTGGTTTGATATTGCTCAAAACACGAAGTCGAATTCCGTACGTTTGTTTCATGGATATCGGTGAGTAACTTTTTTTCTATACATGCTAGCGACCTAAAACTTGTTTTATCGCATTCAGCGCGTCAAATTACGCCGGAAACGGTCGTCTTTGTTTTGATATTGCTCAAAACACGAAGTCGAATTCCGTACGTTTGTTTCGTGGATATCGGTGAGTAACTTTTTTACTATACATGCTAGCGACCTAAAACTTGTTTTATCGCATTCAGCGCGTCAAATTACGCCGAAAACGGCCGTCTTTGTTTTGATATTGCTCAAAACACGGAGTCGAATTCCGTACGTTTGTTTCATGGATATCGGTGAGTAACTTTTTTTCTATACATGCTAGCGACCTAAAACTTGTTTTATCGCATTCAGCGCGTCAAATTACGCCGGAAACGGTCGTCTTTGTTTTGATATTGCTCAAAACACGGAGTCAATTTCCGTTCGTTTGTTTTGTGGATATCGGTGAGTAACTTTTTTTCTATACATGCTAGCGACCTAAAACTTGTATTATCGCATTCAGCCCGTCAAATTACGCCGGAAACGGTTGTCTTTGTTCTGATATTGCTCGATAGACGAAGTCGGAGTCCGTTTGTTTGTTTTTCAGATATCGGTTAGTAACTTTTTTTCTATACATGCTAGCGACCTAAAACTTGTTTTATCGCATACAGCCCGTCAAATTACGCCGGAAACGGTCGTCTTTGTTTTGATATTGCTCGATGGACGAAGTCGGAGTCCGTTTGTTTGTTTTTCAGATATCGGTTAGTAACTTTTTTTCTATACATGCTAGCGACCTAAAACTTGTTTTATCGCATTCAGCGCGTCAAATTACGCCGGAAACAGTCGTCTTTGTTTTGATATTGCTCAAAACACGAAGTCGAATTCCGTTCGTTTGTTTCGTGGATATCGGTGAGTAACTTTTTTTCTATACATGCTAGCGACCTAAAACTTGTTTTATCGCATTCAGCGCGTCAAATTACGCCGGAAACGGCCGTCTTTGTTTTGATATTGCTCGAAACACGAAGTCGAAGTCCGTTTGTTTGTTTTTCAGATATCGGTTGGTAACTTTTTTTCTATACATGCTAGCGACCTAAAACTTGTTTTATCGCATTCAGCGCGTCAAATTACGCCGGAAACGGTCGTCTTTGTTTTGATATTGCTCAAAACACGGAGTCAATTTCCGTTCGTTTGTTTCGTGGATATCGCTGAGTAACTTTTTTTCTATACATGCTAGCGACCTGAAACTTGTTTTATCGCATTCAGCGCGTCAAATTACGCCGGAAACGGCCGTCTTTGTTCTGATATTGCTCGAAACACGAAGTCGAAGTCCGTTTGTTTGTTTTTTAGATATCGGTTGGTAACTTTTTTTCTATACATGCTAGCGACCTAAAACTTGTTTTATCGCATTCAGCGCGTCAAATTACGCCGGAAGCGGTCGTCTTTGTTTTGATATTGCTCAAAACACGGAGTCAATTTCCGTTCGTTTGTTTCGTGGATATCGGTGAGTAACTTTTTTTCTATACATGCTAGCGACCTAAAACTTGTTTTATCGCATTTAGCGCGTCAAATTACGCCGGAAACGGTCGTCTTTGTTTTGATATTGCTCAAAACACGAAGTCGAATTCCGTTCGTTTGTTTCGTGGATATCGGTGAGTAACTTTTTTTCTATACATGCTAGCGACCTAAAACTTGTTTTATCGCATTTAGCGCGTCAAATTACGCCGGAAACGGCCGTCTTTGTTTTGATATTGCTCGAAACACGAAGTCGAAGTCCGTTTGTTTGTTTTTCAGATATCGGTTAGTAACTTTTTTTCTATACATGCTAGCGACCTAAAACTTGTTTCATCGCATTCAGCGCGTCAAATTACGCCGGAAACGGTCGTCTTTGTTCTGATATTGCTCAAAACACGGAGTCGAATTCCGTTTGTTTGTTTCGTGGATATCGGTGAGTAACTTTTTTTCTATACATGCTAGCGACCTAAAACTTGTTTTATCGCATTCAGCCCGTCAAATTACGCCGGAAACGGTCGTCTTCGTTTTGATATTGCTCGAAACACGAAGTCGAATTCCGTTCGTTTGTTTCGTGGATATCGGTGAGTAACATTTTTTCTATACATGCTAGCGACCTAAAACTTGTTTTATCGCATTCAGCGCGTCAAATTACGCCGGAAACGGCCGTCTTTGTTCTGATATTGCTCGAAACACGAAGTCGAAGTCCGTTTGTTTGTTTTTTAGATATCGGTTGGTAACTTTTTTTCTATACATGCTAGCGACCTAAAACTTGTTTTATCGCATTCAGCGCGTCAAATTACGCCGGAAGCGGTCGTCTTTGTTTTGATATTGCTCAAAACACGGAGTCAATTTCCGTTCGTTTGTTTCGTGGATATCGGTGAGTAACTTTTTTTCTATACATGCTAGCGACCTAAAACTTGTTTTATCGCATTTAGCGCGTCAAATTACGCCGGAAACGGTCGTCTTTGTTTTGATATTGCTCAAAACACGAAGTCGAATTCCGTTCGTTTGTTTCGTGGATATCGGTGAGTAACTTTTTTTCTATACATGCTAGCGACCTAAAACTTGTTTTATCGCATTCAGCGCGTCAAATTACGCCGGAAACGGCCGTCTTTGTTTTGATATTGCTCGAAACACGAAGTCGAAGTCCGTTTGTTTGTTTTTCAGATATCGGTTGATAACTTTTTTTCTATACATGCTAGCGACCTAAAACTTGTTTTATCGCATTCACCGCGTCAAATTACGCCGGAAACGGTTGTCTTTGTTTTGATATTGCTCAAAACACGGAGTCAATTTCCGTTCGTTTGTTTCGTGGATATCGCTGAGTAACTTTTTTTCTATACATGCTAGCGACCTAAAACTTGTTTTATCGCATTCAGCGCGTCAAATTACGCCGGAAACGGCCGTCTTTGTTCTGATATTGCTCGAAACACGAAGTCGAAGTCCGTTTGTTTGTTTTTTAGATATCGGTTGGTAACTTTTTTTCTATACATGCTAGCGACCTAAAACTTGTTTTATCGCATTCAGCGCGTCAAATTACGCCGGAAGCGGTCGTCTTTGTTCTGATATTGCTCAAAACACGGAGTCAATTTCCGTTCGTTTGTTTCGTGGATATCGGTGAGTAACTTTTTTTCTATACATGCTAGCGACCTAAAACTTGTTTTATCGCATTTAGCGCGTCAAATTACGCCGGAAACGGTCGTCTTTGTTTTGATATTGCTCAAAACACGAAGTCGAATTCCGTTCGTTTGTTTCGTGGATATCGGTGAGTAACTTTTTTTCTATACATGCTAGCGACCTAAAACTTGTTTGATCGCATTCAGCGCGTCAAATTACGCCGGAAACGGCCGTCTTTGTTTTGATATTGCTCGAAACACGAAGTCGAAGTCCGTTTGTTTGTTTTTCAGATATCGGTTGATTACTTTTTTTCTATACATGCTAGCGACCTAAAACTTGTTTTATCGCATTCAGCGCGTCAAATTACGCCGGAAACGGTCGTCTTTGTTTTGATATTGCTCAAAACACGGAGTCAATTTCCGTTCGTTTGTTTTGTGGATATCGGTGAGTAACTTTTTTTCTATACATGCTAGCGACCTAAAACTTGTTTCATCGCATTCAGCCCGTCAAATTACGCCGGAAACGGTCGTCTTTGTTCTGATATTGCTCGATAGACGAAGTCGGAGTCCGTTTGTTTGTTTTTCAGATATCGGTTAGTAACTTTTTTTCTATACATGCTAGCGACCTAAAACTTGTTTCATCGCATTCAGCGCGTCAAATTACGCCGGAAACGGTCGTCTTTGTTCTGATATTGCTCAAAACACGGAGTCGAATTCCGTTTGTTTGTTTCGTGGATATCGGTGAGTAACTTTTTTTCTATACATGCTAGCGACCTAAAACTTGTTTCATCGCATTCAGCGCGTCAAATTACGCCGGAAACGGTCGTCTTTGTTCTGATATTGCTCAAAACACGGAGTCGAATTCCGTTTGTTTGTTTCGTGGATATCGGTGAGTAACTTTTTTTCTATACATGCTAGCGACCTAAAACTTGTTTTATCGCATTCAGCCCGTCAAATTACGCCGGAAACGGTCGTCTTCGTTTTGATATTGCTCGAAACACGAAGTCGAATTCCGTTCGTTTGTTTCGTGGATATCGGTGAGTAACATTTTTTCTATACATGCTAGCGACCTAAAACTTGTTTTATCGCATTCAGCGCGTCAAATTACGCCGGAAACGGCCGTCTTTGTTCTGATATTGCTCGAAACACGAAGTCGAAGTCCGTTTGTTTGTTTTTTAGATATCGGTTGGTAACTTTTTTTCTATACATGCTAGCGACCTAAAACTTGTTTTATCGCATTCAGCGCGTCAAATTACGCCGGAAGCGGTCGTCTTTGTTTTGATATTGCTCAAAACACGGAGTCAATTTCCGTTCGTTTGTTTCGTGGATATCGGTGAGTAACTTTTTTTCTATACATGCTAGCGACCTAAAACTTGTTTTATCGCATTTAGCGCGTCAAATTACGCCGGAAACGGTCGTCTTTGTTTTGATATTGCTCAAAACACGAAGTCGAATTCCGTTCGTTTGTTTCGTGGATATCGGTGAGTAACTTTTTTTCTATACATGCTAGCGACCTAAAACTTGTTTTATCGCATTCAGCGCGTCAAATTACGCCGGAAACGGCCGTCTTTGTTTTGATATTGCTCGAAACACGAAGTCGAAGTCCGTTTGTTTGTTTTTCAGATATCGGTTGATAACTTTTTTTCTATACATGCTAGCGACCTAAAACTTGTTTCATCGCATTCAGCGCGTCAAATTACGCCGGAAACGGTCGTCTTTGTTCTGATATTGCTCAAAACACGGAGTCGAATTCCGTTTGTTTGTTTCGTGGATATCGGTGAGTAACTTTTTTTCTATACATGCTAGCGACCTAAAACTTGTTTCATCGCATTCAGCGCGTCAAATTACGCCGGAAACGGTCGTCTTTGTTCTGATATTGCTCAAAACACGGAGTCGAATTCCGTTTGTTTGTTTCGTGGATATCGGTGAGTAACTTTTTTTCTATACATGCTAGCGACCTAAAACTTGTTTTATCGCATTCAGCCCGTCAAATTACGCCGGAAACGGTCGTCTTCGTTTTGATATTGCTCAAAACACGGAGTCGAATTCCGTTTGTTTGTTTCGTGGATATCGGTGAGTAACTTTTTTTCTATACATGCTAGCGACCTAAAACTTGTTTTATCGCATTCAGCCCGTCAAATTACGCCGGAAACGGTCGTCTTCGTTTTGATATTGCTCGAAACACGAAGTCGAATTCCGTTCGTTTGTTTCGTGGATATCGGTGAGTAACATTTTTTCTATACATGCTAGCGACCTAAAACTTGTTTTATCGCATTCAGCGCGTCAAATTACGCCGGAAACGGCCGTCTTTGTTCTGATATTGCTCGAAACACGAAGTCGAAGTCCGTTTGTTTGTTTTTTAGATATCGGTTGGTAACTTTTTTTCTATACATGCTAGCGACCTAAAACTTGTTTTATCGCATTCAGCGCGTCAAATTACGCCGGAAGCGGTCGTCTTTGTTTTGATATTGCTCAAAACACGGAGTCAATTTCCGTTCGTTTGTTTCGTGGATATCGGTGAGTAACTTTTTTTCTATACATGCTAGCGACCTAAAACTTGTTTTATCGCATTTAGCGCGTCAAATTACGCCGGAAACGGTCGTCTTTGTTTTGATATTGCTCAAAACACGAAGTCGAATTCCGTTCGTTTGTTTCGTGGATATCGGTGAGTAACTTTTTTTCTATACATGCTAGCGACCTAAAACTTGTTTTATCGCATTCAGCGCGTCAAATTACGCCGGAAACGGCCGTCTTTGTTTTGATATTGCTCGAAACACGAAGTCGAAGTCCGTTTGTTTGTTTTTCAGATATCGGTTGATAACTTTTTTTCTATACATGCTAGCGACCTAAAACTTGTTTTATCGCATTCACCGCGTCAAATTACGCCGGAAACGGTTGTCTTTGTTTTGATATTGCTCAAAACACGGAGTCAATTTCCGTTCGTTTGTTTCGTGGATATCGCTGAGTAACTTTTTTTCTATACATGCTAGCGACCTAAAACTTGTTTTATCGCATTCAGCGCGTCAAATTACGCCGGAAACGGCCGTCTTTGTTCTGATATTGCTCGAAACACGAAGTCGAAGTCCGTTTGTTTGTTTTTTAGATATCGGTTGGTAACTTTTTTTCTATACATGCTAGCGACCTAAAACTTGTTTTATCGCATTCAGCGCGTCAAATTACGCCGGAAGCGGTCGTCTTTGTTCTGATATTGCTCAAAACACGGAGTCAATTTCCGTTCGTTTGTTTCGTGGATATCGGTGAGTAACTTTTTTTCTATACATGCTAGCGACCTAAAACTTGTTTTATCGCATTTAGCGCGTCAAATTACGCCGGAAACGGTCGTCTTTGTTTTGATATTGCTCAAAACACGAAGTCGAATTCCGTTCGTTTGTTTCGTGGATATCGGTGAGTAACTTTTTTTCTATACATGCTAGCGACCTAAAACTTGTTTGATCGCATTCAGCGCGTCAAATTACGCCGGAAACGGCCGTCTTTGTTTTGATATTGCTCGAAACACGAAGTCGAAGTCCGTTTGTTTGTTTTTCAGATATCGGTTGATTACTTTTTTTCTATACATGCTAGCGACCTAAAACTTGTTTTATCGCATTCAGCGCGTCAAATTACGCCGGAAACGGTCGTCTTTGTTTTGATATTGCTCAAAACACGGAGTCAATTTCCGTTCGTTTGTTTTGTGGATATCGGTGAGTAACTTTTTTTCTATACATGCTAGCGACCTAAAACTTGTTTCATCGCATTCAGCCCGTCAAATTACGCCGGAAACGGTCGTCTTTGTTCTGATATTGCTCGATAGACGAAGTCGGAGTCCGTTTGTTTGTTTTTCAGATATCGGTTAGTAACTTTTTTTCTATACATGCTAGCGACCTAAAACTTGTTTCATCGCATTCAGCGCGTCAAATTACGCCGGAAACGGTCGTCTTTGTTCTGATATTGCTCAAAACACGGAGTCGAATTCCGTTTGTTTGTTTCGTGGATATCGGTGAGTAACTTTTTTTCTATACATGCTAGCGACCTAAAACTTGTTTCATCGCATTCAGCGCGTCAAATTACGCCGGAAACGGTCGTCTTTGTTCTGATATTGCTCAAAACACGGAGTCGAATTCCGTTTGTTTGTTTCGTGGATATCGGTGAGTAACTTTTTTTCTATACATGCTAGCGACCTAAAACTTGTTTTATCGCATTCAGCCCGTCAAATTACGCCGGAAACGGTCGTCTTCGTTTTGATATTGCTCGAAACACGAAGTCGAATTCCGTTCGTTTGTTTCGTGGATATCGGTGAGTAACATTTTTTCTATACATGCTAGCGACCTAAAACTTGTTTTATCGCATTCAGCGCGTCAAATTACGCCGGAAACGGCCGTCTTTGTTCTGATATTGCTCGAAACACGAAGTCGAAGTCCGTTTGTTTGTTTTTTAGATATCGGTTGGTAACTTTTTTTCTATACATGCTAGCGACCTAAAACTTGTTTTATCGCATTCAGCGCGTCAAATTACGCCGGAAGCGGTCGTCTTTGTTTTGATATTGCTCAAAACACGGAGTCAATTTCCGTTCGTTTGTTTCGTGGATATCGGTGAGTAACTTTTTTTCTATACATGCTAGCGACCTAAAACTTGTTTTATCGCATTTAGCGCGTCAAATTACGCCGGAAACGGTCGTCTTTGTTTTGATATTGCTCAAAACACGAAGTCGAATTCCGTTCGTTTGTTTCGTGGATATCGGTGAGTAACTTTTTTTCTATACATGCTAGCGACCTAAAACTTGTTTTATCGCATTCAGCGCGTCAAATTACGCCGGAAACGGCCGTCTTTGTTTTGATATTGCTCGAAACACGAAGTCGAAGTCCGTTTGTTTGTTTTTCAGATATCGGTTGATAACTTTTTTTCTATACATGCTAGCGACCTAAAACTTGTTTCATCGCATTCAGCGCGTCAAATTACGCCGGAAACGGTCGTCTTTGTTCTGATATTGCTCAAAACACGGAGTCGAATTCCGTTTGTTTGTTTCGTGGATATCGGTGAGTAACTTTTTTTCTATACATGCTAGCGACCTAAAACTTGTTTCATCGCATTCAGCGCGTCAAATTACGCCGGAAACGGTCGTCTTTGTTCTGATATTGCTCAAAACACGGAGTCGAATTCCGTTTGTTTGTTTCGTGGATATCGGTGAGTAACTTTTTTTCTATACATGCTAGCGACCTAAAACTTGTTTTATCGCATTCAGCCCGTCAAATTACGCCGGAAACGGTCGTCTTCGTTTTGATATTGCTCGAAACACGAAGTCGAATTCCGTTCGTTTGTTTCGTGGATATCGGTGAGTAACATTTTTTCTATACATGCTAGCGACCTAAAACTTGTTTTATCGCATTCAGCGCGTCAAATTACGCCGGAAACGGCCGTCTTTGTTCTGATATTGCTCGAAACACGAAGTCGAAGTCCGTTTGTTTGTTTTTTAGATATCGGTTGGTAACTTTTTTTCTATACATGCTAGCGACCTAAAACTTGTTTTATCGCATTCAGCGCGTCAAATTACGCCGGAAGCGGTCGTCTTTGTTTTGATATTGCTCAAAACACGGAGTCAATTTCCGTTCGTTTGTTTCGTGGATATCGGTGAGTAACTTTTTTTCTATACATGCTAGCGACCTAAAACTTGTTTTATCGCATTTAGCGCGTCAAATTACGCCGGAAACGGTCGTCTTTGTTTTGATATTGCTCAAAACACGAAGTCGAATTCCGTTCGTTTGTTTCGTGGATATCGGTGAGTAACTTTTTTTCTATACATGCTAGCGACCTAAAACTTGTTTTATCGCATTCAGCGCGTCAAATTACGCCGGAAACGGCCGTCTTTGTTTTGATATTGCTCGAAACACGAAGTCGAAGTCCGTTTGTTTGTTTTTCAGATATCGGTTGATAACTTTTTTTCTATACATGCTAGCGACCTAAAACTTGTTTTATCGCATTCACCGCGTCAAATTACGCCGGAAACGGTCGTCTTTGTTTTGATATTGCTCAAAACACGGAGTCAATTTCCGTTCGTTTGTTTCGTGGATATCGCTGAGTAACTTTTTTTCTATACATGCTAGCGACCTAAAACTTGTTTTATCGCATTCAGCGCGTCAAATTACGCCGGAAACGGCCGTCTTTGTTCTGATATTGCTCGAAACACGAAGTCGAAGTCCGTTTGTTTGTTTTTTAGATATCGGTTGGTAACTTTTTTTCTATACATGCTAGCGACCTAAAACTTGTTTTATCGCATTCAGCGCGTCAAATTACGCCGGAAGCGGTCGTCTTTGTTTTGATATTGCTCAAAACACGGAGTCAATTTCCGTTCGTTTGTTTCGTGGATATCGGTGAGTAACTTTTTTTCTATACATGCTAGCGACCTAAAACTTGTTTTATCGCATTTAGCGCGTCAAATTACGCCGGAAACGGTCGTCTTTGTTTTGATATTGCTCAAAACACGAAGTCGAATTCCGTTCGTTTGTTTCGTGGATATCGGTGAGTAACTTTTTTTCTATACATGCTAGCGACCTAAAACTTGTTTGATCGCATTTAGCGCGTCAAATTACGCCGGAAACGGCCGTCTTTGTTTTGATATTGCTCGAAACACGAAGTCGAAGTTCGTTTGTTTGTTTTTCAGATATCGGTTGATTACTTTTTTTCTATACATGCTAGCGACCTAAAACTTGTTTTATCGCATTCAGCGCGTCAAATTACGCCGGAAACGGTCGTCTTTGTTTTGATATTGCTCAAAACACGGAGTCAATTTCCGTTCGTTTGTTTTGTGGATATCGGTGAGTAACTTTTTTTCTATACATGCTAGCGACCTAAAACTTGTTTTATCGCATTCAGCCCGTCAAATTACGCCGGAAACGGTCGTCTTTGTTCTGATATTGCTCGATAGACGAAGTCGGAGTCCGTTTGTTTGTTTTTCAGATATCGGTTAGTAACTTTTTTTCTATACATGCTAGCGACCTAAAACTTGTTTCATCGCATTCAGCGCGTCAAATTACGCCGGAAACGGTCGTCTTTGTTCTGATATTGCTCAAAACACGGAGTCGAATTCCGTTTGTTTGTTTCGTGGATATCGGTGAGTAACTTTTTTTCTATACATGCTAGCGACCTAAAACTTGTTTTATCGCATTCAGCCCGTCAAATTACGCCGGAAACGGTCGTCTTCGTTTTGATATTGCTCGAAACACGAAGTCGAATTCCGTTCGTTTGTTTCGTGGATATCGGTGAGTAACATTTTTTCTATACATGCTAGCGACCTAAAACTTGTTTTATCGCATTCAGCGCGTCAAATTACGCCGGAAACGGCCGTCTTTGTTCTGATATTGCTCGAAACACGAAGTCGAAGTCCGTTTGTTTGTTTTTTAGATATCGGTTGGTAACTTTTTTTCTATACATGCTAGCGACCTAAAACTTGTTTTATCGCATTCAGCGCGTCAAATTACGCCGGAAGCGGTCGTCTTTGTTTTGATATTGCTCAAAACACGGAGTCAATTTCCGTTCGTTTGTTTCGTGGATATCGGTGAGTAACTTTTTTTCTATACATGCTAGCGACCTAAAACTTGTTTTATCGCATTTAGCGCGTCAAATTACGCCGGAAACGGTCGTCTTTGTTTTGATATTGCTCAAAACACGAAGTCGAATTCCGTTCGTTTGTTTCGTGGATATCGGTGAGTAACTTTTTTTCTATACATGCTAGCGACCTAAAACTTGTTTTATCGCATTCAGCGCGTCAAATTACGCCGGAAACGGCCGTCTTTGTTTTGATATTGCTCGAAACACGAAGTCGAAGTCCGTTTGTTTGTTTTTCAGATATCGGTTGATAACTTTTTTTCTATACATGCTAGCGACCTAAAACTTGTTTTATCGCATTCACCGCGTCAAATTACGCCGGAAACGGTCGTCTTTGTTTTGATATTGCTCAAAACACGGAGTCAATTTCCGTTCGTTTGTTTTGTGGATATCGGTGAGTAACTTTTTTTCTATACATGCTAGCGACCTAAAACTTGTTTTATCGCATTCAGCCCGTCAAATTACGCCGGAAACGGTCGTCTTTGTTCTGATATTGCTCGATAGACGAAGTCGGAGTCCGTTTGTTTGTTTTTCAGATATCGGTTAGTAACTTTTTTTCTATACATGCTAGCGACCTAAAACTTGTTTCATCGCATTCAGCGCGTCAAATTACGCCGGAAACGGTCGTCTTTGTTCTGATATTGCTCAAAACACGGAGTCGAATTCCGTTTGTTTGTTTCGTGGATATCGGTGAGTAACTTTTTTTCTATACATGCTAGCGACCTAAAACTTGTTTTATCGCATTTAGCCCGTCAAATTACGCCGGAAACGGTCGTCTTCGTTTTGATATTGCTCGAAACACGAAGTCGAATTCCGTTCGTTTGTTTCGTGGATATCGGTGAGTAACATTTTTTCTATACATGCTAGCGACCTAAAACTTGTTTTATCGCATTCAGCGCGTCAAATTACGCCGGAAACGGTCGTCTTTGTTTTGATATTGCTCAAAACACGAAGTCGAATTCCGTTCGTTTGTTTCGTGGATATCGGTGAGTAACTTCTTTTCTATACATGCTAGCGACCTAAAACTTGTTTTATCGCATTCAGCGCGTCAAATTACGCCGGAAACGGCCGTCTTTGTTTTGATATTGCTCGAAACACGAAGTCGAAGTCCGTTTGTTTGTTTTTCAGATATCGGTTGGTAACTTTTTTTCTATACATGCTAGCGACCTAAAACTTGTTTTATCGCATTCAGCGCGTCAAATTACGCCGGAAACGGTCGTCTTTGTTTTGATATTGCTCAAAACACGAAGTCGAATTCCGTTCGTTTGTTTCGTGGATATCGGTGAGTAACTTTTTTTCTATACATGCTAGCGACCTAAAACTTGTTTTATCGCATTCAGCGCGTCAAATTACGCCGGAAACGGCCGTCTTTGTTTTGATATTGCTCGAAACACGAAGTCGAAGTCCGTTTGTTTGTTTTTCAGATATCGGTTGGTAACTTTTTTTCTATACATGCTAGCGACCTAAAACTTGTTTTATCGCATTCAGCGCGTCAAATTACGCCGGAAACGGTCGTCTTTGTTTTGATATTGCTCAAAACACGGAGTCAATTTCCGTTCGTTTGTTTCGTGGATATCGGTGAGTAACTTTTTTTCTATACATGCTAGCGACCTAAAACTTGTTGTATCGCATTCAGCGCGTCAAATTACGCCGGGAACGGCCGTCTTTGTTTTGATATTGCTCGAAACACGAAGTCGAAGTCCGTTTGTTTGTTTTTCAGATATCGGTTGGTAACTTTTTTTCTATACATGCTAGCGACCTAAAACTTGTTTTATCGCATTCAGCGCGTCAAATTACGCCGGAAACGGTCGTCTTTGTTTTGATATTGCTCAAAACACGAAGTCAATTTCCGTTCGTTTGTTTCGTGGATATCGGTGAGTAACTTTTTTTCTATACATGCTAGCGACCTAAAACTTGTTTTATCGCATTCAGCGCGTCAAATTACGCCGGAAACGGCCGTCTTTGTTCTGATATTGATCGAAACACGAAGTCGAAGTCCGTTTGATTGTTTTTCAGATATCGGTTGGTAACTTTTTTTCTATACACGCTAGCGACCTAAAACTTGTTTTATCGCATTCAGCGCGTCAAATTACGCCGGAAACGGTCGTCTTTGTTTTGATATTGCTCAAAACACGGAGTCAATTTCCGTTCGTTTGTTTTGTGGATATCGGTGAGTAACTTTTTTTCTATACATGCTAGCGACCTAGAACTTGTTTTATCGCATTCAGCCCGTCAAATTACGCCGGAAACGGTCGTCTTTGTTCTGATATTGCTCGATAGACGAAGTCGGAGTCCGTTTGTTTGTTTTTCAGATATCGGTTAGTAACTTTTTTTCTATACATGCTAGCGACCTAAACTTGTTTCATCGCATTCAGCGCGTCAAATTACGCCGGAAACGGTCGTCTTTGTTCTGATATTGCTCAAAACACGGAGTCCATTTCCGTTCGTTTGTTTCGTGGATATCGCTGAGTAACTTTTTTTCTATACATGCTAGCGACCTAAAACTTGTTTTATCGCATTCAGCCCGTCAAATTACGCCGGAAACGGTCGTCTTTGTTCTGATATTGCTCGATAGACGAAGTCGGAGTCCGTTTGTTTGTTTTTCAGATATCGGTTAGTAACTTTTTTTCTATACATGCTAGCGACCTAAACTTGTTTCATCGCATTCAGCGCGTCAAATTACGCCGGAAACGGTCGTCTTTGTTCTGATATTGCTCAAAACACGGAGTCGAATTCCGTTTGTTTGTTTCGTGGATATCGGTGAGTAACTTTTTTTCTATACATGCTAGCGACCTAAAACTTGTTTTATCGCATTCAGCCCGTCAAATTACGCCGGAAACGGTCGTCTTCGTTTTGATATTGCTTAAAACACGAAGTCGAATTCCGTTCGTTTGTTTCGTGGATATCGGTGAGTAACTTTTTTTCTATACATGCTAGCGACCTAAAACTTGTTTTATCGCATTCAGCCCGTCAAATTACGCCGGAAACGGTCGTCTTTGTTCTGATATTGCTCAAAACACGGAGTCGAATTCCGTTCGTTTGTTTCGTGGATATCGCTGAGTAACTTTTTTTCTATACATGCTAGCGACCTAAAACTTGTTTTATCGCATTCAGCCCGTCAAATTACGCCGGAAACGGTCGTCTTTGTTCTGATATTGCTCGATAGACGAAGTCGGAGTCCGTTTGTTTGTTTTTCAGATATCGGTTAGTAACTTTTTTTCTATACATGCTAGCGACCTAAACTTGTTTCATCGCATTCAGCGCGTCAAATTACGCCGGAAACGGTCGTCTTTGTTCTGATATTGCTCAAAACACGGAGTCGAATTCCGTTTGTTTGTTTCGTGGATATCGGTGAGTAACTTTTTTTCTATACATGCTAGCGACCTAAAACTTGTTTTATCGCATTCAGCCCGTCAAATTACGCCGGAAACGGTCGTCTTCGTTTTGATATTGCTTAAAACACGAAGTCGAATTCCGTTCGTTTGTTTCGTGGATATCGGTGAGTAACTTTTTTTCTATACATGCTAGCGACCTAAAACTTGTTTTATCGCATTCAGCCCGTCAAATTACGCCGGAAACGGTCGTCTTCGTTTTGATATTGCTCAAAACACGAAGTCGAATTCCGTTCGTTTGTTTCGTGGATATCGGTGAGTAACTTTTTTTCTATACATGCTAGCGACCTAAACTTGTTTCATCGCATTCAGCGCGTCAAATTACGCCGGAAACGGTCGTCTTTGTTCTGATATTGCTCAAAACACGGAGTCGAATTCCGTTTGTTTGTTTCGTGGATATCGGTGAGTAACTTTTTTTCTATACATGCTAGCGACCTAAAACTTGTTTTATCGCATTCAGCCCGTCAAATTACGCCGGAAACGGTCGTCTTCGTTTTGATATTGCTCAAAACACGGAGTCGAATTCCGTTTGTTTGTTTTTCAGATATCGGTAAGTAACTTTTTTTCTATACATGCTAGCGACCTAAAACTTGTTTTATCGCATTCAGCGCGTCAAATTACGCCGGAAACGGTCGTCTTTGTTTTGATATTGCTCAAAACACGAAGTCGAATTCCGTTCGTTTGTTTCGTGGATATCGGTAAGTAACTTTTTTTCTATACATGCTAGCGACCTGAAACTTGTTTTATCGCATTCAGCGCGTCAAATTACGCCGGAAACGGCCGTCTTTGTTTTGATATTGCTCGAAACACGAAGTCGAAGTCCGTTTGTTTGTTTTTCAGATATCGGTTGGTAACTTTTTTTCTATACATGCTAGCGACCTAAAACTTGTTTTATCGCATTCAGCGCGTCAAATTACGCCGGAAACGGCCGTCTTTGTTTTGATATTGCTCGAAACACGAAGTCGAAGTCCGTTTGTTTGTTTTTCAGATATCGGTTGGTAACTTTTTTTCTATACATGCTAGCGACCTAAAACTTGTTTTATCGCATTCAGCGCGTCAAATTACGCCGGAAACGGCCGTCTTTGTTTTGATATTGCTCGAAACACGAAGTCGAAGTCCGTTTGTTTGTTTTTCAGATATCGGTTGGTAACTTTTTTTCTATACATGCTAGCGACCTAAAACTTGTTTTATCGCATTCAGCGCGTCAAATTACGCCGGAAACGGTCGTCTTTGTTTTGATATTGCTCAAAACACGAAGTCAATTTCCGTTCGTTTGTTTCGTGGATATCGGTGAGTAACTTTTTTTCTATACATGCTAGCGACCTAAAACTTGTTTTATCGCATTCAGCGCGTCAAATTACGCCAAAAACGGCCGTCTTTGTTCTGATATTGCTCGAAACACGAAGTCGAAGTCCGTTTGATTGTTTTTCAGATATCGGTTGGTAACTTTTTTTCTATACACGCTAGCGACCTAAAACTTGTTTTATCGCATTCAGCGCGTCAAATTACGCCGGAAACGGTCGTCTTTGTTTTGATATTGCTCAAAACACGGAGTCAATTTCCGTTCGTTTGTTTTGTGGATATCGGTGAGTAACTTTTTTTCTATACATGCTAGCGACCTAAAACTTGTTTTATCGCATTCAGCCCGTCAAATTACGCCGGAAACGGTCGTCTTTGTTCTGATATTGCTCGATAGACAAAGTCGGAGTCCGTTTGTTTGTTTTTCAGATATCGGTTAGTAACTTCTTTTCTATACATGCTCGCGACCTAAACTTGTTTCATCGCATTCAGCCCGTCAAATTACGCCGGAAACGGTCGTCTTCGTTTTGATATTGCTTAAAACACGAAGTCGAATTCCGTTTGTTTGTTTCGTGGATATCGGTGAGTAACTTTTTTTCTATACATGCTAGCGACCTAAAACTTGTTTTATCGCATTCAGCCCGTCAAATTACGCCGGAAACGGTCGTCTTCGTTTTGATATTGCTTAAAACACGAAGTCGAATTCCGTTCGTTTGTTTCGTGGATATCGGTGAGTAACTTTTTTTCTATACATGCTAGCGACCTAAACTTGTTTCATCGCATTCAGCGCGTCAAATTACGCCGGAAACGGTCGTCTTTGTTCTGATATTGCTCAAAACACGGAGTCGAATTCCGTTTGTTTGTTTCGTGGATATCGGTGAGTAACTTTTTTTCTATACATGCTAGCGACCTAAAACTTGTTTTATCGCATTCAGCCCGTCAAATTACGCCGGAAACGGTCGTCTTCGTTTTGATATTGCTTAAAACACGAAGTCGAATTCCGTTCGTTTGTTTCGTGGATATCGGTGAGTAACTTTTTTTCTATACATGCTAGCGACCTAAAACTTGTTTTATCGCATTCAGCGCGTCAAATCACGCCGGAAACGGTCGTCTTTGTTTCGATATTGCTTAAAACACGAAGTCGAATTCTGTTCGTTTGTTTCGTGGATATCGGTGAGTAACTTTTTTTTTATACATGCTAGCGACCTAAAACTTGTTTTATCGCATTCAGCGCGTCAAATTACGCCGGAAACGGCCGTCTTTGTTTTGATATTGCTCGAAACACGAAGTCGAAGTCCGTTTGTTTGTTTTTCAGATGTCGGTTGGTAACTTTTTTTCTATACATGCTAGCGACCTAAAACTTGTTTTATCGCATTCAGCCCGTCAAATTACGCCGGAAACGGTCGTCTTTGTTCTGATATTGCTCGATAGACAAAGTCGGAGTCCGTTTGTTTGTTTTTCAGATATCGGTTAGTAACTTTTTTTCTATACATGCTAGCGACCTAAACTTGTTTCATCGCATTCAGCGCGTCAAATTACGCCGGAAACGGTCGTCTTTGTTTTGATATTGCTCAAAACACGGAGTCGAATTCCGTTTGTTTGTTTCGTGGATATCGGTGAGTAACTTTTTTTCTATACATGCTAGCGACCTAAAACTTGTTTTATCGCATTCAGCCCGTCAAATTACGCCGGAAACGGTCGTCTTTGTTCTGATATTGCTCGATAGACGAAGTCGGAGTCCGTTTGTTTGTTTTTCAGATATCGGTTAGTAACTTTTTTTCTATACATGCTAGCGACCTAAACTTGTTTCATCGCATTCAGCGCGTCAAATTACGCCGGAAACGGTCGTCTTTGTTCTGATATTGCTCGAAACACGGAGTCGAATTCCGTTTGTTTGTTTCGTGGATATCGGTGAGTAACTTTTTTTCTATACATGCTAGCGACCTAAAACTTGTTTTATCGCATTCAGCCCGTCAAATTACGCCGGAAACGGTCGTCTTCGTTTTGATATTGCTTAAAACACGGAGTCGAATTCCGTTCGTTTGTTTCGTGGATATCGGTGAGTAACTTTTTTTCTATACATGCTAGCGACCTAAAACTTGTTTTATCGCATTCAGCGCGTCAAATTACGCCGGAATCGGTCGTCTTTGTTTTGATATTGCTCAAAACACGAAGTCGAATTCCGTTCGTTTGTTTCGTGGATATCGGTGAGTAACTTTTTTTCTATACATGCTAGCGACCTAAAACTTGTTTTATCGCATTCAGCGCGTCAAATTACGCCGGAAACGGCCGTCTTTGTTTTGATATTGCTCAAAACACGAAGTCGAATTCCGTTCGTTTGTTTCGTGGATATCGGTGAGTAACTTTTTTTCTATACATGCTAGCGACCTAAAACTTGTTTTATCGCATTCAGCGCGTCAAATTACGCCGGAAACGGCCGTCTTTGTTTTGATATTGCTCGAAACACGAAGTCGAAGTCCGTTTGTTTGTTTTTCAGATATCGGTTGGTAACTTTTTTTCTATACATGCTAGCGACCTAAAACTTGTTTTATCGCATTCAGCGCGTCAAATTACGCCGGAAACGGTCGTCTTTGTTTTGATATTGCTCAAAACACGGAGTCAATTTCCGTTCGTTTGTTTCGTGGATATCGCTGAGTAACTTTTTTTCTATACATGCTAGCGACCTAAAACTTGTTTTATCGCATTCAGCGCGTCAAATTACGCCGGAAACGGCCGTCTTTGTTTTGATATTGCTCGAAACACGAAGTCGAAGTCCGTTTGTTTGTTTTTTAGATATCGGTTGGTAACTTTTTTTCTATACATGCTAGCGACCTAAAACTTGTTTTATCGCATTCAGCGCGTCAAATTACGCCGGAAACGGTCGTCTTTGTTTTGATATTGCTCAAAACACGGAGTCAATTTCCGTTCGTTTGTTTCGTGGATATCGGTGAGTAACTTTTTTTCTATACATGCTAGCGACCTGAAACTTGTTTTATCGCATTCAGCGCGTCAAATTACGCCGGAAACGGCCGTCTTTCTTTTGATATTGCTCGATAGACGAAGTCGGAGTCCGTTTGTTTGTTTTTCAGATATCGGTTAGTAACTTTTTTTCTATACATGCTAGCGACCTAAAACTTGTTTTATCGCATTCAGCGCGTCAAATTACGCCGGAAACGGTCGTCTTTGTTCTGATATTGCTCAAAACACGGAGTCGAATTCCTTTTGTTTGTTTCGTGGATATCGGTGAGTAACTTTTTTTCTATACATGCTAGCGACCTGAAACTTGTTTTATCGCATTCAGCGCGTCAAATTACGCCGGAAACGGTCGTCTTTGTTCTGATATTGCTCAAAACACGGAGTCGAATTCCGTTTGTTTGTTTTTCAGATATCGGTTAGAAACTTTTTTTCTATACATGCTAGCGACCTAAAACTTGTTTTATCGCATTCAGCCCGTCAAATTACGCCGGAAACGGTCGTCTTTGTTCTGATATTGCTCGATAGACGAAGTCGGAGTCCGTTTGTTTGTTTTTCAGATATCGGTTAGTAACTTTTTTTCTATACATGCTAGCGACCTAAACTTGTTTCATCGCATTCAGCGCGTCAAATTACGCCGGAAACGGTCGTCTTTGTTCTGATATTGCTCAAAACACGGAGTCGAATTCCGTTTGTTTGTTTCGTGGATATCGGTGAGTAACTTTTTTTCTATACATGCTCGCGACCTAAACTTGTTTCATCGCATTCAGCCCGTCAAATTACGCCGGAAACGGTCGTCTTTGTTCTGATATTGCTCGATAGACGAAGTCGGAGTCCGTTTGTTTGTTTTTCAGATATCGGTTAGTAACTTTTTTTCTATACATGCTCGCGACCTAAACTTGTTTCATCGCATTCAGCCCGTCAAATTACGCCGGAAACGGTCGTCTTCGTTTTGATATTGCTTAAAACACGAAGTCGAATTCCGTTTGTTTGTTTCGTGGATATCGGTGAGTAACTTTTTTTCTATACATGCTAGCGACCTAAAACTTGTTTTATCGCATTCAGCCCGTCAAATTACGCCGGAAACGGTCGTCTTCGTTTTGATATTGCTTAAAACACGAAGTCGAATTCCGTTCGTTTGTTTCGTGGATATCGGTGAGTAACTTTTTTTCTATACATGCTAGCGACCTAAACTTGTTTCATCGCATTCAGCGCGTCAAATTACGCCGGAAACGGTCGTCTTTGTTCTGATATTGCTCAAAACACGGAGTCGAATTCCGTTTGTTTGTTTCGTGGATATCGGTGAGTAACTTTTTTTCTATACATGCTAGCGACCTAAAACTTGTTTTATCGCATTCAGCCCGTCAAATTACGCCGGAAACGGTCGTCTTCGTTTTGATATTGCTTAAAACACGAAGTCGAATTCCGTTCGTTTGTTTCGTGGATATCGGTGAGTAACTTTTTTTCTATACATGCTAGCGACCTAAAACTTGTTTTATCGCATTCAGCGCGTCAAATCACGCCGGAAACGGTCGTCTTTGTTTCGATATTGCTTAAAACACGAAGTCGAATTCTGTTCGTTTGTTTCGTGGATATCGGTGAGTAACTTTTTTTTTATACATGCTAGCGACCTAAAACTTGTTTTATCGCATTCAGCGCGTCAAATTACGCCGGAAACGGCCGTCTTTGTTTTGATATTGCTCGAAACACGAAGTCGAAGTCCGTTTGTTTGTTTTTCAGATGTCGGTTGGTAACTTTTTTTCTATACATGCTAGCGACCTAAAACTTGTTTTATCGCATTCAGCCCGTCAAATTACGCCGGAAACGGTCGTCTTTGTTCTGATATTGCTCGATAGACAAAGTCGGAGTCCGTTTGTTTGTTTTTCAGATATCGGTTAGTAACTTTTTTTCTATACATGCTAGCGACCTAAACTTGTTTCATCGCATTCAGCGCGTCAAATTACGCCGGAAACGGTCGTCTTTGTTTTGATATTGCTCAAAACACGGAGTCGAATTCCGTTTGTTTGTTTCGTGGATATCGGTGAGTAACTTTTTTTCTATACATGCTAGCGACCTAAAACTTGTTTTATCGCATTCAGCCCGTCAAATTACGCCGGAAACGGTCGTCTTTGTTCTGATATTGCTCGATAGACGAAGTCGGAGTCCGTTTGTTTGTTTTTCAGATATCGGTTAGTAACTTTTTTTCTATACATGCTAGCGACCTAAACTTGTTTCATCGCATTCAGCGCGTCAAATTACGCCGGAAACGGTCGTCTTTGTTCTGATATTGCTCGAAACACGGAGTCGAATTCCGTTTGTTTGTTTCGTGGATATCGGTGAGTAACTTTTTTTCTATACATGCTAGCGACCTAAAACTTGTTTTATCGCATTCAGCCCGTCAAATTACGCCGGAAACGGTCGTCTTCGTTTTGATATTGCTTAAAACACGGAGTCGAATTCCGTTCGTTTGTTTCGTGGATATCGGTGAGTAACTTTTTTTCTATACATGCTAGCGACCTAAAACTTGTTTTATCGCATTCAGCGCGTCAAATTACGCCGGAATCGGTCGTCTTTGTTTTGATATTGCTCAAAACACGAAGTCGAATTCCGTTCGTTTGTTTCGTGGATATCGGTGAGTAACTTTTTTTCTATACATGCTAGCGACCTAAAACTTGTTTTATCGCATTCAGCGCGTCAAATTACGCCGGAAACGGCCGTCTTTGTTTTGATATTGCTCAAAACACGAAGTCGAATTCCGTTCGTTTGTTTCGTGGATATCGGTGAGTAACTTTTTTTCTATACATGCTAGCGACCTAAAACTTGTTTTATCGCATTCAGCGCGTCAAATTACGCCGGAAACGGCCGTCTTTGTTTTGATATTGCTCGAAACACGAAGTCGAAGTCCGTTTGTTTGTTTTTCAGATATCGGTTGGTAACTTTTTTTCTATACATGCTAGCGACCTAAAACTTGTTTTATCGCATTCAGCGCGTCAAATTACGCCGGAAACGGTCGTCTTTGTTTTGATATTGCTCAAAACACGGAGTCAATTTCCGTTCGTTTGTTTCGTGGATATCGCTGAGTAACTTTTTTTCTATACATGCTAGCGACCTAAAACTTGTTTTATCGCATTCAGCGCGTCAAATTACGCCGGAAACGGCCGTCTTTGTTTTGATATTGCTCGAAACACGAAGTCGAAGTCCGTTTGTTTGTTTTTTAGATATCGGTTGGTAACTTTTTTTCTATACATGCTAGCGACCTAAAACTTGTTTTATCGCATTCAGCGCGTCAAATTACGCCGGAAACGGTCGTCTTTGTTTTGATATTGCTCAAAACACGGAGTCAATTTCCGTTCGTTTGTTTCGTGGATATCGGTGAGTAACTTTTTTTCTATACATGCTAGCGACCTGAAACTTGTTTTATCGCATTCAGCGCGTCAAATTACGCCGGAAACGGCCGTCTTTCTTTTGATATTGCTCGATAGACGAAGTCGGAGTCCGTTTGTTTGTTTTTCAGATATCGGTTAGTAACTTTTTTTCTATACATGCTAGCGACCTAAAACTTGTTTTATCGCATTCAGCGCGTCAAATTACGCCGGAAACGGTCGTCTTTGTTCTGATATTGCTCAAAACACGGAGTCGAATTCCTTTTGTTTGTTTCGTGGATATCGGTGAGTAACTTTTTTTCTATACATGCTAGCGACCTGAAACTTGTTTTATCGCATTCAGCGCGTCAAATTACGCCGGAAACGGTCGTCTTTGTTCTGATATTGCTCAAAACACGGAGTCGAATTCCGTTTGTTTGTTTTTCAGATATCGGTTAGGAACTTTTTTTCTATACATGCTAGCGACCTAAAACTTGTTTTATCGCATTCAGCGCGTCAAATTACGCCGGAAACGGTCGTCTTTGTTTTGATATTGCTCAAAACACGAAGTCGAATTCCGTTCGTTTGTTTCGTGGATATCGGTAAGTAACTTTTTTTCTATACATGCTAGCGACCTGAAACTTGTTTTATCGCATTCAGCGCGTCAAATTACGCCGGAAACGGCCGTCTTTGTTTTGATATTGCTCGATAGACGAAGTCGGAGTCCGTTTGTTTGTTTTTCAGATATCGGTTAGTAACTTTTTTTCTATACATGCTAGCGACCTCAAACTTGTTTTATCGCATTCAGCGCGTCAAATTACGCCGGAAACGGCCGTCTTTGTTTTGATATTGCTCGAAACACGGAGTCGAAGTCCGTTTGTTTGTTTTTCAGATATCGGTTGGTAACTTTTTTTCTATACATGCTAGCGACCTCAAACTTGTTTTATCGCATTCAGCGCGTCAAATTACGCCGGAAACGGTTGTCTTTGTTTTGATATTGCTCAAAACACGAAGTCGAATTCCGTTCGTTTGTTTCGTGGATATCGGTGAGTAACTTTTTTTCTATACATGCTAGCGACCTAAAACTTGTTTTATCGCATTCAGCGCGTCAAATTACGCCGGAAACGGCCGTCTTTGTTTTGATATTGCTCGAAACACGAAGTCGAAGTCCGTTTGTTTGTTTTTCAGATATCGGTTGGTAACTTTTTTTCTATACATGCTAGCGACCTAAAACTTGTTTTATCGCATTCAGCGCGTCAAATTACGCCGGAAACGGTCGTCTTTGTTTTGATATTGCTCAAAACACGGAGTCAATTTCCGTTCGTTTGTTTCGTGGATATCGGTGAGTAACTTTTTTTCTATACATGCTAGCGACCTGAAACTTGTTTTATCGCATTCAGCGCGTCAAATTACGCCGGAAACGGCCGTCTTTCTTTTGATATTGCTCGATAGACGAAGTCGGAGTCCGTTTGTTTGTTTTTCAGATATCGGTTAGTAACTTTTTTTCTATACATGCTAGCGACCTAAAACTTGTTTTATCGCATTCAGCGTGTCAAATTACGCCGGAAGCGGTCGTCTTTGTTTTGATATTGCTCAAAACACGGAGTCAATTTCCGTTCGTTTGTTTCGTGGATATCGGTGAGTAACTTTTTTTCTATACATGCTAGCGACCTGAAACTTGTTTTATCGCATTCAGCGCGTCAAATTACGCCGGAAACGGCCGTCTTTCTTTTGATATTGCTCGATAGACGAAATCGGAGTCCGTTTGTTTGTTTTTCAGATATCGGTTAGTAACTTTTTCTCTACACATGCTAGCGACCTAAAACTTGTTTCATCGCATTCAGCGCGTCAAATTACGCCGGAAACGGTCGTCTTTGTTTTGATATTGCTCAAAACACGAAGTCGAATTCCGTTCGTTTGTTTCGTGGATATCGGTGAGTAACTTTTTTTCTATACATGCTAGCGACCTAAAACTTGTTTTATCGCATTCAGCGCGTCAAATTACGCCGGAAACGGCCGTCTTTGTTGTGATATTGCTCGAAACACGAAGTCGAAGTCCGTTTGATTGTTTTTCAGATATCGGTTGGTAACTTTTTTTCTATACACGCTAGCGACCTAAAACTTGTTTCATCGCATTCAGCGCGTCAAATTACGCCGGAAACGGTCGTCTTTGTTCTGATATTGCTCAAAACACGGAGTCGAATTCCGTTTGTTTGTTTCGTGGATATCGGTGAGTAACTTTTTTTCTATACATGCTAGCGACCTCAAACTTGTTTTATCGCATTCAGCCCGTCAAATTACGCCGGAAACGGTCGTCTTCGTTTTGATATTGCTTAAAACACGAAGTCGCATTCCGTTCGTTTGTTTCGTGGATATCGGTGAGTAACTTTTTTTCTATACATGCTAGCGACCTAAAACTTGTTTTATCGCATTCAGCGCGTCAAATTACGCCGGAAACGGTCGTCTTTGTTTTGATATTGCTCAAAACACGAAGTCGAATTCCGTTCGTTTGTTTCGTGGATATCGGTGAGTAACTTTTTTTCTATACATGCTAGCGACCTAAAACTTGTTTTATCGCATTCAGCGCGTCAAATTACGCCGGAAACGGCCGTCTTTGTTTCGATATTGCTCGAAACACGAAGTCGAAGTCCGTTTGTTTGTTTTTCAGATATCGGTTGGTAACTTTTTTTCTATACATGCTAGCGACCTAAAACTTGTTTTATCGCTTTCAGCGCGTCAAATTACGCCGGAAACGGTCGTCTTTGTTTTGATATTGCTCAAAACACGGAGTCAATTTCCGTTCGTTTGTTTCGTGGATATCGCTGAGTAACTTTTTTTCTATACATGCTAGCGACCTAAAACTTGTTTTATCGCATTCAGCGCGTCAAATTACGCCGGAAACGGCCGTCTTTGTTTTGATATTGCTCGAAACACGAAGTCGAAGTCCGTATGTTTGTTTTTCAGATATCGGTTGGTAACTTTTTTTCTATACATGCTAGCGACCTAAAACTTGTTTTATCGCATTCAGCGCATCAAATTACGCCGGAAGCGGTCGTCTTTGTTTTGATATTGCTCAAAACACGGAGTCAATTTCCGTTCGTTTGTTTCGTGGATATCGGTGAGTAACTTTTTTTCTATACATGCTAGCGACCTGAAACTTGTTTTATCGCATTCAGCGCGTCAAATTACGCCGGAAACGGCCGTCTTTCTTTCGATATTGCTCGATAGACGAAGTCGGAGTCCGTTTGTTTGTTTTTCAGATATCGGTTGGTAACTTTTTTTCTATACATGCTAGCGACCTAAAACTTGTTTCATCGCATTCAGCGCGTCAAATTACGCCGGAAACGGTCGTCTTTGTTTTGATATTGCTCAAAACACGAAGTCGAATTCCGTTCGTTTGTTTCGTGGATATCGGTGAGTAACTTTTTTTCTATACATGCTAGCGACCTAAAACTTGTTTTATCGCATTCAGCGCGTCAAATTACGCCGGAAACGGCCCTCTTTGTTGTGATATTGCTCGAAACACGAAGTCGAAGTCCGTTTGATTGTTTTTCAGATATCGGTTGGTAACTTTTTTTCTATACACGCTAGCGACCTAAAACTTGTTTGATCGCATTCAGCGCGTCAAATTACGCCGGGAACGGTCGTCTTTGTTTTGATATTGCTCAAAACACGGAGTCAATTTCCGTTCGTTTGTTTCGTGGATATCGGTGAGTAACTTTTTTTCTATACATGCTAGCGACCTAAAACTTGTTTTATCGCATTCAGCGCGTCAAATTACGCCGGAAACGGTCGTCTTTGTTTTAATATTGCTCAAAACACGAAGTCGAATTCCGTTCGTTTGTTTCGTGGATATCGGTGAGTAACTTTTTTTCTATACACGCTAGCGACCTAAAACTTGTTTTATCGCATTCAGCGCGTCAAATTACGCCGGAAGCGGCTGTCTTTGTTTTGATATTGCTCGAAACACGAAGTCGAAGTCCGTTTGTTTGTTTTTCAGATATCGGTTGGAAACTTTTTTTCTATACATGCTAGCAACCTAAAACCTGTTTCATCGCATTCAGCGCGTCCAATTACGCCGGAAACGGTCGTCTTTGTTCTGATATTGCTCAAAACACGGAGTCGAATTCCGTTTGTTTGTTTTTCAGATATCGGTTAGTAACTTTTTTTCTATACAAGCTAGCGACCTGAAACTTGTTTTATCGCATTCAGCGCGTCAAATTACGCCGGAAACGGTCGTCTTTGTTTTGATATTGCTCAAAACACGAAGTCGAATTCCGTTCGTTTGTTTCGTGGATATCGGTGAGTAACTTTTTTTCTATACATGCTAGCGACCTAAAACTTGTTTTATCGCATTCAGCGCGTCAAATTACGCCGGAAACGGCCGTCTTTGTTTTGATATTGCTCGAAACACGAAGTCGAAGTCCGTTTGTTTGTTTTTCAGATATCGGTTGGTAACTTTTTTTCTATACATGCTAGCGACCTAAAACTTGTTTTATCGCATTCAGCGCGTCAAATTACGCCGGAAACGGTCGTCTTTGTTTTGATATTGCTCAAAACACGGAGTCAATTTCCGTTCGTTTGTTTCGTGGATATCGGTGAGTAACTTTTTTTCTATACATGCTAGCGACCTGAAACTTGTTTTATCGCATTCAGCGCGTCAAATTACGCCGGAAACGGCCGTCTTTCTTTTGATATTGCTCGATAGACGAAGTCGGAGTCCGTTTGTTTGTTTTTCAGATATCGGTTAGTAACTTTTTTTCTATACATGCTAGCGACCTAAAACTTGTTTTATCGCATTCAGCGTGTCAAATTACGCCGGAAGCGGTCGTCTTTGTTTTGATATTGCTCAAAACACGGAGTCAATTTCCGTTCGTTTGTTTCGTGGATATCGGTGAGTAACTTTTTTTCTATACATGCTAGCGACCTGAAACTTGTTTTATCGCATTCAGCGCGTCAAATTACGCCGGAAACGGCCGTCTTTCTTTTGATATTGCTCGATAGACGAAATCGGAGTCCGTTTGTTTGTTTTTCAGATATCGGTTAGTAACTTTTTCTCTACACATGCTAGCGACCTAAAACTTGTTTCATCGCATTCAGCGCGTCAAATTACGCCGGAAACGGTCGTCTTTGTTTTGATATTGCTCAAAACACGAAGTCGAATTCCGTTCGTTTGTTTCGTGGATATCGGTGAGTAACTTTTTTTCTATACATGCTAGCGACCTAAAACTTGTTTTATCGCATTCAGCGCGTCAAATTACGCCGGAAACGGCCGTCTTTGTTGTGATATTGCTCGAAACACGAAGTCGAAGTCCGTTTGATTGTTTTTCAGATATCGGTTGGTAACTTTTTTTCTATACACGCTAGCGACCTAAAACTTGTTTCATCGCATTCAGCGCGTCAAATTACGCCGGAAACGGTCGTCTTTGTTCTGATATTGCTCAAAACACGGAGTCGAATTCCGTTTGTTTGTTTCGTGGATATCGGTGAGTAACTTTTTTTCTATACATGCTAGCGACCTCAAACTTGTTTTATCGCATTCAGCCCGTCAAATTACGCCGGAAACGGTCGTCTTCGTTTTGATATTGCTTAAAACACGAAGTCGCATTCCGTTCGTTTGTTTCGTGGATATCGGTGAGTAACTTTTTTTCTATACATGCTAGCGACCTAAAACTTGTTTTATCGCATTCAGCGCGTCAAATTACGCCGGAAACGGTCGTCTTTGTTTTGATATTGCTCAAAACACGAAGTCGAATTCCGTTCGTTTGTTTCGTGGATATCGGTGAGTAACTTTTTTTCTATACATGCTAGCGACCTAAAACTTGTTTTATCGCATTCAGCGCGTCAAATTACGCCGGAAACGGCCGTCTTTGTTTCGATATTGCTCGAAACACGAAGTCGAAGTCCGTTTGTTTGTTTTTCAGATATCGGTTGGTAACTTTTTTTCTATACATGCTAGCGACCTAAAACTTGTTTTATCGCTTTCAGCGCGTCAAATTACGCCGGAAACGGTCGTCTTTGTTTTGATATTGCTCAAAACACGGAGTCAATTTCCGTTCGTTTGTTTCGTGGATATCGCTGAGTAACTTTTTTTCTATACATGCTAGCGACCTAAAACTTGTTTTATCGCATTCAGCGCGTCAAATTACGCCGGAAACGGCCGTCTTTGTTTTGATATTGCTCGAAACACGAAGTCGAAGTCCGTATGTTTGTTTTTCAGATATCGGTTGGTAACTTTTTTTCTATACATGCTAGCGACCTAAAACTTGTTTTATCGCATTCAGCGCATCAAATTACGCCGGAAGCGGTCGTCTTTGTTTTGATATTGCTCAAAACACGGAGTCAATTTCCGTTCGTTTGTTTCGTGGATATCGGTGAGTAACTTTTTTTCTATACATGCTAGCGACCTGAAACTTGTTTTATCGCATTCAGCGCGTCAAATTACGCCGGAAACGGCCGTCTTTCTTTCGATATTGCTCGATAGACGAAGTCGGAGTCCGTTTGTTTGTTTTTCAGATATCGGTTGGTAACTTTTTTTCTATACATGCTAGCGACCTAAAACTTGTTTCATCGCATTCAGCGCGTCAAATTACGCCGGAAACGGTCGTCTTTGTTTTGATATTGCTCAAAACACGAAGTCGAATTCCGTTCGTTTGTTTCGTGGATATCGGTGAGTAACTTTTTTTCTATACATGCTAGCGACCTAAAACTTGTTTTATCGCATTCAGCGCGTCAAATTACGCCGGAAACGGCCCTCTTTGTTGTGATATTGCTCGAAACACGAAGTCGAAGTCCGTTTGATTGTTTTTCAGATATCGGTTGGTAACTTTTTTTCTATACACGCTAGCGACCTAAAACTTGTTTGATCGCATTCAGCGCGTCAAATTACGCCGGGAACGGTCGTCTTTGTTTTGATATTGCTCAAAACACGGAGTCAATTTCCGTTCGTTTGTTTCGTGGATATCGGTGAGTAACTTTTTTTCTATACATGCTAGCGACCTAAAACTTGTTTTATCGCATTCAGCGCGTCAAATTACGCCGGAAACGGTCGTCTTTGTTTTAATATTGCTCAAAACACGAAGTCGAATTCCGTTCGTTTGTTTCGTGGATATCGGTGAGTAACTTTTTTTCTATACACGCTAGCGACCTAAAACTTGTTTTATCGCATTCAGCGCGTCAAATTACGCCGGAAGCGGCTGTCTTTGTTTTGATATTGCTCGAAACACGAAGTCGAAGTCCGTTTGTTTGTTTTTCAGATATCGGTTGGAAACTTTTTTTCTATACATGCTAGCAACCTAAAACCTGTTTCATCGCATTCAGCGCGTCCAATTACGCCGGAAACGGTCGTCTTTGTTCTGATATTGCTCAAAACACGGAGTCGAATTCCGTTTGTTTGTTTTTCAGATATCGGTTAGTAACTTTTTTTCTATACAAGCTAGCGACCTGAAACTTGTTTTATCGCATTCAGCGCGTCAAATTACGCCGGAAACGGTCGTCTTTGTTTTGATATTGCTCAAAACACGAAGTCGAATTCCGTTCGTTTGTTTCGTGGATATCGGTAAGTAACTTTTTTTCTATACATGCTAGCGACCTGAAACTTGTTTTATCGCATTCAGCGCGTCAAATTACGCCGGAAACGGCCGTCTTTCTTTTGATTTTGCTTGATAGACGAAGTCGGAGTCCGTTTGTTTGTTTTTCAGATATCGGTTAGTAACTTTTTTTCTATACATGCTAGCGACCTAAAACTTGTTTTATCGCATTCAGCGCGTCAAATTACGCCGGAAACGGTCGTCTTTGTTTTGATATTGCTTAAAACACGAAGTCGAATTCCGTTCGTTTGTTTCGTGGATATCGTTAGTAACTTTTTTTTTATACATGCTAGCGACCTAAAACTTGTTTCATCGCATTCAGCGCGTCAAATTACGCCGGAAACGGCCGTCTTTGTTTTGATATTGCTCGAAACACGAAGTCGAAGTCCGTTTGTTTGTTTTTCAGATGTCGGTTGGTAACTTTTTTTCTATACATGCTAGCGACCTAAAACTCGTTTTATCGCATTCAGCGCGTCAAATTACGCCGGAAACGGTCGTCTTTGTTTTCATATTGCTCAAAACACGAAGTCGAATTCCGTTCGTTTGTTTCGTGGATATCGGTGAGTAACTTTTTTTCTATACATGCTAGCGACCTAAAACTTGTTTCATCGCATTCAGCGCGTCAAATTACGCCGGAAAGGGTCGTCTTTGTTCTGATATTGCTCAAAACACGGGGTCGAATTCCGTTTGTTTGTTTCGTGGATATCGGTGAGTAACTTTTTTTCTATACATGCTAGCGACCTAAAACCTGTTTCATCGCATTCAGCGCGTCAAATTACGCCGGAAACGGTCGTCTTTGTTCTGATATTGCTCAAAACACGGAGTCGAATTCCGTTTGTTTGTTTTTCAGATATCGGTTAGTAACTTTTTTTCTATACATGCTAGCGACCTAAAACCTGTTTCATCGCATTCAGCGCGTCAAATTACGCCGGAAACGGTCGTCTTTGTTCTGATATTGCTCAAAACACGGAGTCGAATTCCGTTTGTTTGTTTTTCAGATATCGGTTAGTAACTTTTTTTCTATACATGCTAGCGACCTAAAACTTGTTTTATCGCATTCAGCGCGTCAAATTACGCCGGAAACGGTCGTCTTTGTTTTGATATTGCTCAAAACACGAAGTCGAATTCCGTTCGTTTGTTTCGTGGATATCGGTAAGTAACTTTTTTTCTATACATGCTAGCGACCTGAAACTTGTTTTATCGCATTCAGCGCGTCAACCTACGCCGGAAACGGCCGTATTTGTTTTGATATTGCTCGATAGACGAAGTCGGAGTCCGTTTGTTTGTTTTTCAGATATCGGTTGGTAACTTTTTTTCTATACATGCTAGCGACCTAAAACTTGTTTTATCGCATTCAGCGCGTCAAATTACGCCGGAAACGGCCGTCTTTGTTTTGATATTGCTCGAAACACGAAGTCGAAGTCCGTTTGTTTGTTTTTCAGATATCGGTTGGTAACTTTTTTTCTATACATGCTAGCGACCTCAAACTTGTTTTATCGCATTCAGCGCGTCAAATTACGCCGGAAACGGTTGTCTTTGTTTTGATATTGCTCAAAACACGAAGTCGAATTCCGTTCGTTTGTTTCGTGGATATCGGTGAGTAACTTTTTTTCTATACATGCTAGCGACCTAAAACTTGTTTTATCGCATTCAGCGCGTCAAATTACGCCGGAAACGGCCGTCTTTGTTTTGATATTGCTCGAAACACGAAGTCGAAGTCCGTTTGTTTGTTTTTCAGATATCGGTTGGTAACTTTTTTTCTATACATGCTAGCGACCTCAAACTTGTTTTATCGCATTCAGCGCGTCAAATTACGCCGGAAACGGTTGTCTTTGTTTTGATATTGCTCAAAACACGAAGTCGAATTCCGTTCGTTTGTTTCGTGGATATCGGTGAGTAACTTTTTTTCTATACATGCTAGCGACCTAAAACTTGTTTTATCGCATTCAGCGCGTCAAATTACGCCGGAAACGGCCGTCTTTGTTTTGATATTGCTCAAAACACGAAGTCGAATTCCGTTCGTTTGTTTCGTGGATATCGGTGAGTAACTTTTTTTCTATACATGCTAGCGACCTAAAACTTGTTTTATCGCATTCAGCGCGTCAAATTACGCCGGAAACGGCCGTCTTTGTTTTGATATTGCTCGAAACACGAAGTCGAAGTCCGTTTGATTGTTTTTCAGATATCGGTTGGTAACTTTTTTTCTATACACGCTAGCGACCTAAAACTTGTTTTATCGCATTCAGCGCGTCAAATTACGCCGGAATCGGTCGTCTTTGTTTTGATATTGCTCAAAACACGGAGTCAATTTCCGTTCGTTTGTTTTGTGGATATCGGTGAGTAACTTTTTTTCTATACATGCGAGCGACCTAAAACTTGTTTTATCGCATTCAGCCCGTCAAATTACGCCGGAAACGGTCGTCTTTGTTCTGATATTGCTCGATAGACGAAGTCGGAGTCCGTTTGTTTGTTTTTCAGATATCGGTTAGTAACTTTTTTTCTATACATGCTAGCGACCTAAAACTTGTTTCATCGCATTCAGCGCGTCAAATTACGCCGGAAACGGTCGTCTTTGTTCTGATATTGCTCAAAACACGGAGTCGAATTCCGTTTGTTTGTTTCGTGGATATCGGTGAGTAACTTTTTTTCTATACATGCTAGCGACCTCAAACTTGTTTTATCGCATTCAGCCCGTCAAATTACGCCGGAAACGGTCGTCTTCGTTTTGATATTGCTTAAAACACGAAGTCGCATTCCGTTCGTTTGTTTCGTGGATATCGGTGAGTAACTTTTTTTCTATACATGCTAGCGACCTAAAACTTGTTTTATTGCATTCAGCGCGTCAAATTACGCCGGAAACGGTCGTCTTTGTTTTGATATTGCTCAAAACACGAAGTCGAATTCCGTTCGTTTGTTTCGTGGATATCGGTGAGTAACTTTTTTTCTATACATGCTAGCGACCTAAAACTTGTTTTATCGCATTCAGCGCGTCAAATTACGCCGGAAACGGCCGTCTTTGTTTTGATATTGCTCGAAACACGAAGTCGAAGTCCGTTTGTTTGTTTTTCAGATATCGGTTGGTAACTTTTTTTCTCTACATGCTAGCGACCTAAAACTTGTTTTATCGCTTTCAGCGCGTCAAATTACGCCGGAAACGGTCGTCTTTGTTCTGATATTGCTCAAAACACGGAGTCAATTTCCGTTCGTTTGTTTCGTGGATATCGCTGAGTAACTTTTTTTCTATACATGCTAGCGACCTAAAACTTGTTTTATCGCATTCAGCGCGTCAAATTACGCCGGAAACGGCCGTCTTTGTTTTGATATTGCTCGAAACACGAAGTCGAAGTCCGTATGTTTGTTTTTCAGATATCGGTTGGTAACTTTTTTTCTATACATGCTAGCGACCTAAAACTTGTTTTATCGCATTCAGCGCGTCAAATTACGCCGGAAGCGGTCGTCTTTGTTTTGATATTGCTCAAAACACGGAGTCAATTTCCGTTCGTTTGTTTCGTGGATATCGGTGAGTAACTTTTTTTCTATACATGCTAGCGACCTGAAACTTGTTTTATCGCATTCAGCGCGTCAAATTACGCCGGAAACGGCCGTCTTTCTTTTGATATTGCTCGATAGACGAAGTCGGAGTCCGTTTGTTTGTTTTTCAGATATCGGTTAGTAACTTTTTCTCTATACATGCTAGCGACCTAAAACTTGTTTCATCGCATTCAGCGCGTCAAATTACGCCGGAAACGGTCGTCTTTGTTTTGATATTGCTCAAAACACGAAGTCGAATTCCGTTCGTTTGTTTCGTGGATATCGGTGAGTAACTTTTTTTCTATACATGCTAGCGACCTAAAACTTGTTTTATCGCATTCAGCGCGTCAAATTACGCCGGAAACGGTCGTCTTTGTTTTGATATTGCTCAAAACACGAAGTCGAATTCCGTTCGTTTGTTTCGTGGATATCGGTGAGTAACTTTTTTTCTATACATGCTAGCGACCTAAAACTTGTTTCATCGCATTCAGCGCGTCAAATTACGCCGGAAAGGGTCGTCTTTGTTCTGATATTGCTCAAAACACGGGGTCGAATTCCGTTTGTTTGTTTCGTGGATATCGGTGAGTAACTTTTTTTCTATACATGCTAGCGACCTAAAACCTGTTACATCGCATTCAGCGCGTCAAATTACGCCGGAAACGGTCGTCTTTGTTCTGATATTGCCCAAAACACGGAGTCGAATTCCGTTTGTTTGTTTTTCAGATATCGGTTAGTAACTTTTTTTCTATACATGCTAGCGACCTAAAACTCGTTTTATCGCATTCAGCGCGTCAAATTACGCCGGAAACGGTCGTCTTTGTTTTGATATTGCTCAAAACACGAAGTCGAATTCCGTTCGTTTGTTTCGTGGATATCGGTGAGTAACTTTTTTTCTATACATGCTAGCGACCTCAAACTTGTTTCATCGCATTCAGCGCGTCAAATTACGCCGGAAAGGGTCGTCTTTGTTCTGATATTGCTCAAAACACGGGGTCGAATTCCGTTTGTTTGTTTCGTGGATATCGGTGAGTAACTTTTTTTCTATACATGCTAGCGACCTAAAACCTGTTTCATCGCATTCAGCGCGTCAAATTACGCCGGAAACGGTCGTCTTTGTTCTGATATTGCTCAAAACACGGAGTCGAATTCCGTTTGTTTGTTTTTCAGATATCGGTTAGTAACTTTTTTTCTATACATGCTAGCGACCTAAAACTTGTTTTATCGCATTCAGCGCGTCAAATTACGCCGGAAACGGTCGTCTTTGTTTTGATATTGCTCAAAACACGAAGTCGAATTCCGTTCGTTTGTTTCGTGGATATCGGTAAGTAACTTTTTTTCTATACATGCTAGCGACCTGAAACTTGTTTTATCGCATTCAGCGCGTCAACCTACGCCGGAAACGGCCGTATTTGTTTTGATATTGCTCGATAGACGAAGTCGGAGTCCGTTTGTTTGTTTTTCAGATATCGGTTGGTAACTTTTTTTCTATACATGCTAGCGACCTAAAACTTGTTTCATCGCATTCAGCGCGTCAAATTACGCCGGAAACGGCCGTCTTTGTTTTGATATTGCTCGAAACACGAAGTCGAAGTCCGTTTGTTTGTTTTTCAGATATCGGTTGGTAACTTTTTTTCTATACATGCTAGCGACCTCAAACTTGTTTTATCGCATTCAGCGCGTCAAATTACGCCGGAAACGGTTGTCTTTGTTTTGATATTGCTCAAAACACGAAGTCGAATTCCGTTCGTTTGTTTCGTGGATATCGGTGAGTAACTTTTTTTCTATACATGCTAGCGACCTAAAACTTGTTTTATCGCATTCAGCGCGTCAAATTACGCCGGAAACGGCCGTCTTTGTTTTGATATTGCTCGAAACACGAAGTCGAAGTCCGTATGTTTGTTTTTCAGATATCGGTTGGTAACTTTTTTTCTATACATGCTAGCGACCTAAAACTTGTTTTATCGCATTCAGCGCGTCAAATTACGCCGGAAGCGGTCGTCTTTGTTTTGATATTGCTCAAAACACGGAGTCAATTTCCGTTCGTTTGTTTCGTGGATATCGGTGAGTAACTTTTTTTCTATACATGCTAGCGACCTGAAACTTGTTTTATCGCATTCAGCGCGTCAAATTACGCCGGAAACGGCCGTCTTTCTTTTGATATTGCTCGATAGACGAAGTCGGAGTCCGTTTGTTTGTTTTTCAGATATCGGTTAGTAACTTTTTCTCTATACATGCTAGCGACCTAAAACTTGTTTCATCGCATTCAGCGCGTCAAATTACGCCGGAAACGGTCGTCTTTGTTTTGATATTGCTCAAAACACGAAGTCGAATTCCGTTCGTTTGTTTCGTGGATATCGGTGAGTAACTTTTTTTCTATACATGCTAGCGACCTAAAACTTGTTTTATCGCATTCAGCGCGTCAAATTACGCCGGAAACGGTCGTCTTTGTTTTGATATTGCTCAAAACACGAAGTCGAATTCCGTTCGTTTGTTTCGTGGATATCGGTGAGTAACTTTTTTTCTATACATGCTAGCGACCTGAAACTTGTTTTATCGCATTCAGCGCGTCAACCTACGCCGGAAACGGCCGTATTTGTTTTGATATTGCTCGATAGACGAAGTCGGAGTCCGTTTGTTTGTTTTTCAGATATCGGTTGGTAACTTTTTTTCTATACATGCTAGCGACCTAAAACTTGTTTTATCGCATTCAGCGCGTCAAATTACGCCGGAAACGGCCGTCTTTGTTTTGATATTGCTCGAAACACGAAGTCGAAGTCCGTTTGTTTGTTTTTCAGATATCGGTTGGTAACTTTTTTTCTATACATGCTAGCGACCTCAAACTTGTTTTATCGCATTCAGCGCGTCAAATTACGCCGGAAACGGTTGTCTTTGTTTTGATATTGCTCAAAACACGAAGTCGAATTCCGTTCGTTTGTTTCGTGGATATCGGTGAGTAACTTTTTTTCTATACATGCTAGCGACCTAAAACTTGTTTTATCGCATTCAGCGCGTCAAATTACGCCGGAAGCGGCCGTCTTTGTTTTGATATTGCTCGAAACACGAAGTCGAAGTCCGTTTGTTTGTTTTTCAGATATCGGTTGGTAACTTTTTTTCTATACATGCTAGCGACCTCAAACTTGTTTTATCGCATTCAGCGCGTCAAATTACGCCGGAAACGGTTGTCTTTGTTTTGATATTGCTCAAAACACTAAGTCGAATTCCGTTCGTTTGTTTCGTGGATATCGGTGAGTAACTTTTTTTCTATACATGCTAGCGACCTAAAACTTGTTTTATCGCATTCAGCGCGTCAAATTACGCCGGAAACGGCCGTCTTTGTTTTGATATTGCTCGAAACACGAAGTCGAAGTCCGTTTGATTGTTTTTCAGATATCGGTTGGTAACTTTTTTTCTATACACGCTAGCGACCTAAAACTTGTTTTATCGCATTCAGCGCGTCAAATTACGCCGGAATCGGTCGTCTTTGTTTTGATATTGCTCAAAACACGGAGTCAATTTCCGTTCGTTTGTTTTGTGGATATCGGTGAGTAACTTTTTTTCTATACATGCTAGCGACCTAAAACTTGTTTTATCGCATTCAGCCCGTCAAATTACGCCGGAAACGGTCGTCTTTGTTCTGATATTGCTCGATAGACGAAGTCGGAGTCCGTTTGTTTGTTTTTCAGATATCGGTTAGTAACTTTTTTTCTATACATGCTAGCGACCTAAAACTTGTTTCATCGCATTCAGCGCGTCAAATTACGCCGGAAACGGTCGTCTTTGTTCTGATATTGCTCAAAACACGGAGTCGAATTCCGTTTGTTTGTTTCGTGGATATCGGTGAGTAACTTTTTTTCTATACATGCTAGCGACCTCAAACTTGTTTTATCGCATTCAGCCCGTCAAATTACGCCGGAAACGGTCGTCTTCGTTTTGATATTGCTTAAAACACGAAGTCGCATTCCGTTCGTTTGTTTCGTGGATATCGGTGAGTAACTTTTTTTCTATACATGCTAGCGACCTAAAACTTGTTTTATTGCATTCAGCGCGTCAAATTACGCCGGAAACGGTCGTCTTTGTTTTGATATTGCTCAAAACACGAAGTCGAATTCCGTTCGTTTGTTTCGTGGATATCGGTGAGTAACTTTTTTTCTATACATGCTAGCGACCTAAAACTTGTTTTATCGCATTCAGCGCGTCAAATTACGCCGGAAACGGCCGTCTTTGTTTTGATATTGCTCGAAACACGAAGTCGAAGTCCGTTTGTTTGTTTTTCAGATATCGGTTGGTAACTTTTTTTCTCTACATGCTAGCGACCTAAAACTTGTTTTATCGCTTTCAGCGCGTCAAATTACGCCGGAAACGGTCGTCTTTGTTCTGATATTGCTCAAAACACGGAGTCAATTTCCGTTCGTTTGTTTCGTGGATATCGCTGAGTAACTTTTTTTCTATACATGCTAGCGACCTAAAACTTGTTTTATCGCATTCAGCGCGTCAAATTACGCCGGAAACGGCCGTCTTTGTTTTGATATTGCTCGAAACACGAAATCGAAGTCCGTATGTTTGTTTTTCAGATATCGGTTGGTAACTTTTTTTCTATACATGCTAGCGACCTAAAACTTGTTTTATCGCATTCAGCGCGTCAAATTACGCCGGAAGCGGTCGTCTTTGTTTTGATATTGCTCAAAACACGGAGTCAATTTCCGTTCGTTTGTTTCGTGGATATCGGTGAGTAACTTTTTTTCTATACATGCTAGTGACCTGAAACTTGTTTTATCGCATTCAGCGCGTCAAATTACGCCGGAAACGGCCGTCTTTCTTTTGATATTGCTCGATAGACGAAGTCGGAGTCCGTTTGTTTGTTTTTCAGATATCGGTTAGTAACTTTTTCTCTATACATGCTAGCGACCTAAAACTTGTTTTATCGCTTTCAGCGCGTCAAATTACGCCGGAAACGGTCGTCTTTGTTTTGATATTGCTCAAAACACGGAGTCAATTTCCGTTCGTTTGTTTCGTGGATATCGCTGAGTAACTTTTTTTCTATACATGCTAGCGACCTAAAACTTGTTTTATCGCATTCAGCGCGTCAAATTACGCCGGAAACGGCCGTCTTTGTTTTGATATTGCTCGAAACACGAAGTCGAAGTCCGTATGTTTGTTTTTCAGATATCGGTTGGTAACTTTTTTTCTATACATGCTAGCGACCTAAAACTTGTTTTATCGCATTTAGCGCATCAAATTACGCCGGAAGCGGTCGTGTTTGTTTTGATATTGCTCAAAACACGGAGTCAATTTCCGTTCGTTTGTTTCGTGGATATCGGTGAGTAACTTTTTTTCTATACATGCTAGCGACCTGAAACTTGTTTTATCGCATTCAGCGCGTCAAATTACGCCGGAAACGGCCGTCTTTCTTTTGATATTGCTCGATAGACGAAGTCGGAGTCCGTTTGTTTGTTTTTCAGATATCGGTGAGTAACTTTTTTTCTATACATGCTAGCGACCTAAAACTTGTTTTATCGCATTCAGCGCGTCAAATTACGCCGGAAACGGCCGTCTTTCTTTTGATATTGCTCGATAGACGAAGTCGGAGTCCGTTTGTTTGTTTTTCAGATATCGGTTAGTAACTTTTTCTCTATACATGCTAGCGACCTAAAACTTGTTTCATCGCATTCAGCGCGTCAAATTACGCCGGAAACGGTCGTCTTTGTTTTGATATTGCTCAAATCACGAAGTCGAATTCCGTTCGTTTGTTTCGTGGATATCGGTGAGTAACTTTTTTTCTATACATGCTAGCGACCTAAAACTTGTTTTATCGCATTCAGCGCGTCAAATTACGCCGGAAACGGCCGTCTTTGTTGTGATATTGCTCGAAACACGAAGTCGAAGTCCGTTTGATTGTTTTTCAGATATCGGTTGGTAACTTTTTTTCTATACACGCTAGCGACCTAAAACTTGTTTCATCGCATTCAGCGCGTCAAATTACGCCGGAAACGGTCGTCTTTGTTCTGATATTGCTCAAAACACGGAGTCGAATTCCGTTTGTTTGTTTCGTGGATATCGGTGAGTAACTTTTTTTCTATACATGCTAGCGACCTCAAACTTGTTTTATCGCATTCAGCCCGTCAAATTACGCCGGAAACGGTCGTCTTCGTTTTGATATTGCTTAAAACACGAAGTCGCATTCCGTTCGTTTGTTTCGTGGATATCGGTGAGTAACTTTTTTTCTATACATGCTAGCGACCTAAAACTTGTTTTATCGCATTCAGCGCGTCAAATTACGCCGGAAACGGTCGTCTTTGTTTTGATATTGCTCGAAACACGAAGTCGAATTCCGTTCGTTTGTTTCGTGGATATCGGTGAGTAACTTTTTTTCTATACATGCTAGCGACCTAAAACTTGTTTTATCGCATTCAGCGCGTCAAATTACGCCGGAAACGGCCGTCTTTGTTTTGATATTGCTCGAAACACGAAGTCGAAGTCCGTTTGTTTGTTTTTCAGATATCGGTTGGTAACTTTTTTTCTATACATGCTAGCGACCTAAAACTTGTTTTATCGCTTTCAGCGCGTCAAATTACGCCGGAAACGGTCGTCTTTGTTTTGATATTGCTCAAAACACGGAGTCAATTTCCGTTCGTTTGTTTCGTGGATATCGCTGAGTAACTTTTTTTCTATACATGCTAGCGACCTAAAACTTGTTTTATCGCATTCAGCGCGTCAAATTACGCCGGAAACGGCCGTCTTTGTTTTGATATTGCTTGAAACACGAAGTCGAAGTCCGTATGTTTGTTTTTCAGATATCGGTTGGTAACTTTTTTTCTATACATGCTAGCGACCTAAAACTTGTTTTATCGCATTTAGCGCATCAAATTACGCCGGAAGCGGTCGTGTTTGTTTTGATATTGCTCAAAACACGGAGTCAATTTCCGTTCGTTTGTTTCGTGGATATCGGTGAGTAACTTTTTTTCTATACATGCTAGCGACCTGAAACTTGTTTTATCGCATTCAGCGCGTCAAATTACGCCGGAAACGGCCGTCTTTCTTTTGATATTGCTCGATAGACGAAGTCGGAGTCCGTTTGTTTGTTTTTCAGATATCGGTGAGTAACTTTTTTTCTATACATGCTAGCGACCTAAAACTTGTTTTATCGCATTCAGCGCGTCAAATTACGCCGGAAACGGCCGTCTTTGTTGTGATATTGCTCGAAACACGAAGTCGAAGTCCGTTTGATTGTTTTTCAGATATCGGTTGGTAACTTTTTTTCTATACACGCTAGCGACCTAAAACTTGTTTTATCGCATTCAGCGCGTCAAATTACGCCGGGAACGGTCGTCTTTGTTTTGATATTGCTCAAAACACGGAGTCAATTTCCGTTCGTTTGTTTCGTGGATATCGGTGAGTAACTTTTTTTCTATACATGCTAGCGACCTAAAACTTGTTTTATCGCATTCAGCGCGTCAAATTACGCCGGAAACGGTCGTCTTTGTTTTAATATTGCTCAAAACACGAAGTCGAATTCCGTTCGTTTGTTTCGTGGATATCGGTGAGTAACTTTTTTTCCATACACGCTAGCGACCTAGAACTTGTTTTATCGCATTCAGCGCGTCAAATTACGCCGGAAGCGGCTGTCTTTGTTTTGATATTGCTCGAAACACGAAGTCGAAGTCCGTTTGTTTGTTTTTCAGATATCGGTTGGAAACTTTTTTTCTATACATGCTAGCGACCTAAAACTTGTTTCATCGCATTCAGCGCGTCAAATTACGCCGGAAACGGTCGTCTTTGTTCTGATATTGCTCAAAACACGGAGTCGAATTCCGTTTGTTTGTTTCGTGGATATCGGTGAGTAACTTTTTTTCTATACATGCTAGCGACCTCAAACTTGTTTTATCGCATTCAGCCCGTCAAATTACGCCGGAAACGGTCGTCTTCGTTTTGATATTGCTTAAAACACGAAGTCGCATTCCGTTCGTTTGTTTCGTGGATATCGGTGAGTAACTTTTTTTCCATACATGCTAGCGACCTAAAACTTGTTTTATCGCATTCAGCGCGTCAAATTACGCCGGAAACGGTCGTCTTTGTTTTGATATTGCTCGAAACACGAAGTCGAATTCCGTTCGTTTGTTTCGTGGATATCGGTGAGTAACTTTTTTTCTATACATGCTAGCGACCTAAAACTTGTTTTATCGCATTCAGCGCGTCAAATTACGCCGGAAACGGCCGTCTTTGTTTTGATATTGCTCGAAACACGAAGTCGAAGTCCGTTTGTTTGTTTTTCAGATATCGGTTGGTAACTTTTTTTCTATACATGCTAGCGACCTAAAACTTGTTTTATCGCTTTCAGCGCGTCAAATTACGCCGGAAACGGTCGTCTTTGTTTTGATATTGCTCAAAACACGGAGTCAATTTCCGTTCGTTTGTTTCGTGGATATCGCTGAGTAACTTTTTTTCTATACATGCTAGCGACCTAAAACTTGTTTTATCGCATTCAGCGCGTCAAATTACGCCGGAAACGGCCGTCTTTGTTTTGATATTGCTCGAAACACGAAGTCGAAGTCCGTATGTTTGTTTTTCAGATATCGGTTGGTAACTTTTTTTCTATACATGCTAGCGACCTAAAACTTGTTTTATCGCATTTAGCGCATCAAATTACGCCGGAAGCGGTCGTGTTTGTTTTGATATTGCTCAAAACACGGAGTCAATTTCCGTTCGTTTGTTTCGTGGATATCGGTGAGTAACTTTTTTTCTATACATGCTAGCGACCTGAAACTTGTTTTATCGCATTCAGCGCGTCAAATTACGCCGGAAACGGCCGTCTTTCTTTTGATATTGCTCAAAACACGAAGTCGAATTCCGTTCGTTTGTTTCGTGGATATCGGTGAGTAACTTTTTTTCTATACATGCTAGCGACCTAAAACTTGTTTTATTGCATTCAGCGCGTCAAATTACGCCGGAAACGGCCGTCTTTGTTGTGATATTGCTCGAAACACGAAGTCGAAGTCCGTTTGATTGTTTTTCAGATATCGGTTGGTAACTTTTTTTCTATACACGCTAGCGACCTAAAACTTGTTTTATCGCATTCAGCGCGTCAAATTACGCCGGGAACGGTCGTCTTTGTTTTGATATTGCTCAAAACACGGAGTCAATTTCCGTTCGTTTGTTTCGTGGATATCGGTGAGTAACTTTTTTTCTATACATGCTAGCGACCTAAAACTTGTTTTATCGCATTCAGCGCGTCAAATTACGCCGGAAACGGTCGTCTTTGTTTTAATATTGCTCAAAACACGAAGTCGAATTCCGTTCGTTTGTTTCGTGGATATCGGTGAGTAACTTTTTTTCCATACACGCTAGCGACCTAGAACTTGTTTTATCGCATTCAGCGCGTCAAATTACGCCGGAAGCGGCTGTCTTTGTTTTGATATTGCTCGAAACACGAAGTCGAAGTCCGTTTGTTTGTTTTTCAGATATCGGTTGGAAACTTTTTTTCTATACATGCTAGCAACCTAAAACCTGTTTCATCGCATTCAGCGCGTCTAACTACGCCGGAAACGGTCGTCTTTGTTCTGATATTGCTCAAAACACGGAGTCGAATTCCGTTTGTTTGTTTTTCAGATATCGGTTAGTAACTTTTTTTCTATACAAGCTAGCGACCTGAAACTTGTTTTATCGCATTCAGCGCGTCAAATTACGCCGGAAACGGTCGTCTTTGTTTTGATATTGCTCAAAACACGAAGTCGAATTCCGTTCGTTTGTTTCGTGGATATCGGTGAGTAACTTTTTTTCTATACATGCTAGCGACCTAAAACTTGTTTTATCGCATTCAGCGCGTCAAATTACGCCGGAAACGGCCGTCTTTGTTGTGATATTGCTCGAAACACGAAGTCGAAGTCCGTTTGATTGTTTTTCAGATATCGGTTGGTAACTTTTTTTCTATACACGCTAGCGACCTAAAACTTGTTTCATCGCATTCAGCGCGTCAAATTACGCCGGAAACGGTCGTCTTTGTTTTAATATTGCTCAAAACACGAAGTCGAAGTCCGTTTGTTTGTTTTTCAGATATCGGTTGGTAACTTTTTTTCTATACATGCTAGCGACCTAAAACTTGTTTTATCGCATTCAGCGCGTCAAATTACGCCGGAAACGGCCGTCTTTGTTTTGATATTGCTCGAAACACGAAGTCGAAGTCCGTTTGTTTGTTTTTCAGATATCGGTTGGTAACTTTTTTTCTATACATGCTAGCGACCTAAAACTTGTTTTATCGCATTCAGCGCGTCAAATTACGCCGGAAACGGTCGTCTTTGTTTTGATATTGCTCAAAACACGAAGTCAATTTCCGTTCGTTTGTTTCGTGGATATCGGTGAGTAACTTTTTTTCTATACATGCTAGCGACCTAAAACTTGTTTTATCGCATTCAGCGCGTCAAATTACGCCAAAAACGGCCGTCTTTGTTCTGATATTGCTCGAAACACGAAGTCGAAGTCCGTTTGATTGTTTTTCAGATATCGGTTGGTAACTTTTTTTCTATACACGCTAGCGACCTAAAACTTGTTTTATCGCATTCAGCGCGTCAAATTACGCCGGAAACGGTCGTCTTTGTTTTGATATTGCTCAAAACACGGAGTCAATTTCCGTTCGTTTGTTTTGTGGATATCGGTGAGTAACTTTTTTTCTATACATGCTAGCGACCTAAAACTTGTTTTATCGCATTCAGCCCGTCAAATTACGCCGGAAACGGTCGTCTTTGTTCTGATATTGCTCGATAGACAAAGTCGGAGTCCGTTTGTTTGTTTTTCAGATATCGGTTAGTAACTTTTTTTCTATACATGCTCGCGACCTAAACTTGTTTCATCGCATTCAGCCCGTCAAATTACGCCGGAAACGGTCGTCTTCGTTTTGATATTGCTTAAAACACGAAGTCGAATTCCGTTTGTTTGTTTCGTGGATATCGGTGAGTAACTTTTTTTCTATACATGCTAGCGACCTAAAACTTGTTTTATCGCATTCAGCCCGTCAAATTACGCCGGAAACGGTCGTCTTCGTTTTGATATTGCTTAAAACACGAAGTCGAATTCCGTTCGTTTGTTTCGTGGATATCGGTGAGTAACTTTTTTTCTATACATGCTAGCGACCTAAACTTGTTTCATCGCATTCAGCGCGTCAAATTACGCCGGAAACGGTCGTCTTTGTTCTGATATTGCTCAAAACACGGAGTCGAATTCCGTTTGTTTGTTTCGTGGATATCGGTGAGTAACTTTTTTTCTATACATGCTAGCGACCTAAAACTTGTTTTATCGCATTCAGCCCGTCAAATTACGCCGGAAACGGTCGTCTTCGTTTTGATATTGCTTAAAACACGAAGTCGAATTCCGTTCGTTTGTTTCGTGGATATCGGTGAGTAACTTTTTTTCTATACATGCTAGCGACCTAAAACTTGTTTTATCGCATTCAGCGCGTCAAATCACGCCGGAAACGGTCGTCTTTGTTTCGATATTGCTTAAAACACGAAGTCGAATTCTGTTCGTTTGTTTCGTGGATATCGGTGAGTAACTTTTTTTTTATACATGCTAGCGACCTAAAACTTGTTTTATCGCATTCAGCGCGTCAAATTACGCCGGAAACGGCCGTCTTTGTTTTGATATTGCTCGAAACACGAAGTCGAAGTCCGTTTGTTTGTTTTTCAGATGTCGGTTGGTAACTTTTTTTCTATACATGCTAGCGACCTAAAACTTGTTTTATCGCATTCAGCCCGTCAAATTACGCCGGAAACGGTCGTCTTTGTTCTGATATTGCTCGATAGACAAAGTCGGAGTCCGTTTGTTTGTTTTTCAGATATCGGTTAGTAACTTTTTTTCTATACATGCTAGCGACCTAAACTTGTTTCATCGCATTCAGCGCGTCAAATTACGCCGGAAACGGTCGTCTTTGTTTTGATATTGCTCAAAACACGGAGTCGAATTCCGTTTGTTTGTTTCGTGGATATCGGTGAGTAACTTTTTTTCTATACATGCTAGCGACCTAAAACTTGTTTTATCGCATTCAGCCCGTCAAATTACGCCGGAAACGGTCGTCTTTGTTCTGATATTGCTCGATAGACGAAGTCGGAGTCCGTTTGTTTGTTTTTCAGATATCGGTTAGTAACTTTTTTTCTATACATGCTAGCGACCTAAACTTGTTTCATCGCATTCAGCGCGTCAAATTACGCCGGAAACGGTCGTCTTTGTTCTGATATTGCTCGAAACACGGAGTCGAATTCCGTTTGTTTGTTTCGTGGATATCGGTGAGTAACTTTTTTTCTATACATGCTAGCGACCTAAAACTTGTTTTATCGCATTCAGCCCGTCAAATTACGCCGGAAACGGTCGTCTTCGTTTTGATATTGCTTAAAACACGGAGTCGAATTCCGTTCGTTTGTTTCGTGGATATCGGTGAGTAACTTTTTTTCTATACATGCTAGCGACCTAAAACTTGTTTTATCGCATTCAGCGCGTCAAATTACGCCGGAATCGGTCGTCTTTGTTTTGATATTGCTCAAAACACGAAGTCGAATTCCGTTCGTTTGTTTCGTGGATATCGGTGAGTAACTTTTTTTCTATACATGCTAGCGACCTAAAACTTGTTTTATCGCATTCAGCGCGTCAAATTACGCCGGAAACGGCCGTCTTTGTTTTGATATTGCTCAAAACACGAAGTCGAATTCCGTTCGTTTGTTTCGTGGATATCGGTGAGTAACTTTTTTTCTATACATGCTAGCGACCTAAAACTTGTTTTATCGCATTCAGCGCGTCAAATTACGCCGGAAACGGCCGTCTTTGTTTTGATATTGCTCGAAACACGAAGTCGAAGTCCGTTTGTTTGTTTTTCAGATATCGGTTGGTAACTTTTTTTCTATACATGCTAGCGACCTAAAACTTGTTTTATCGCATTCAGCGCGTCAAATTACGCCGGAAACGGTCGTCTTTGTTTTGATATTGCTCAAAACACGGAGTCAATTTCCGTTCGTTTGTTTCGTGGATATCGCTGAGTAACTTTTTTTCTATACATGCTAGCGACCTAAAACTTGTTTTATCGCATTCAGCGCGTCAAATTACGCCGGAAACGGCCGTCTTTGTTTTGATATTGCTCGAAACACGAAGTCGAAGTCCGTTTGTTTGTTTTTTAGATATCGGTTGGTAACTTTTTTTCTATACATGCTAGCGACCTAAAACTTGTTTTATCGCATTCAGCGCGTCAAATTACGCCGGAAACGGTCGTCTTTGTTTTGATATTGCTCAAAACACGGAGTCAATTTCCGTTCGTTTGTTTCGTGGATATCGGTGAGTAACTTTTTTTCTATACATGCTAGCGACCTGAAACTTGTTTTATCGCATTCAGCGCGTCAAATTACGCCGGAAACGGCCGTCTTTCTTTTGATATTGCTCGATAGACGAAGTCGGAGTCCGTTTGTTTGTTTTTCAGATATCGGTTAGTAACTTTTTTTCTATACATGCTAGCGACCTAAAACTTGTTTTATCGCATTCAGCGCGTCAAATTACGCCGGAAACGGTCGTCTTTGTTCTGATATTGCTCAAAACACGGAGTCGAATTCCTTTTGTTTGTTTCGTGGATATCGGTGAGTAACTTTTTTTCTATACATGCTAGCGACCTGAAACTTGTTTTATCGCATTCAGCGCGTCAAATTACGCCGGAAACGGTCGTCTTTGTTCTGATATTGCTCAAAACACGGAGTCGAATTCCGTTTGTTTGTTTTTCAGATATCGGTTAGAAACTTTTTTTCTATACATGCTAGCGACCTAAAACTTGTTTTATCGCATTCAGCCCGTCAAATTACGCCGGAAACGGTCGTCTTTGTTCTGATATTGCTCGATAGACGAAGTCGGAGTCCGTTTGTTTGTTTTTCAGATATCGGTTAGTAACTTTTTTTCTATACATGCTAGCGACCTAAACTTGTTTCATCGCATTCAGCGCGTCAAATTACGCCGGAAACGGTCGTCTTTGTTCTGTTATTGCTCAAAACACGGAGTCGAATTCCGTTTGTTTGTTTCGTGGATATCGGTGAGTAACTTTTTTTCTATACATGCTCGCGACCTAAACTTGTTTCATCGCATTCAGCCCGTCAAATTACGCCGGAAACGGTCGTCTTTGTTCTGATATTGCTCGATAGACGAAGTCGGAGTCCGTTTGTTTGTTTTTCAGATATCGGTTAGTAACTTTTTTTCTATACATGCTCGCGACCTAAACTTGTTTCATCGCATTCAGCCCGTCAAATTACGCCGGAAACGGTCGTCTTCGTTTTGATATTGCTTAAAACACGAAGTCGAATTCCGTTTGTTTGTTTCGTGGATATCGGTGAGTAACTTTTTTTCTATACATGCTAGCGACCTAAAACTTGTTTTATCGCATTCAGCCCGTCAAATTACGCCGGAAACGGTCGTCTTCGTTTTGATATTGCTTAAAACACGAAGTCGAATTCCGTTCGTTTGTTTCGTGGATATCGGTGAGTAACTTTTTTTCTATACATGCTAGCGACCTAAACTTGTTTCATCGCATTCAGCGCGTCAAATTACGCCGGAAACGGTCGTCTTTGTTCTGATATTGCTCAAAACACGGAGTCGAATTCCGTTTGTTTGTTTCGTGGATATCGGTGAGTAACTTTTTTTCTATACATGCTAGCGACCTAAAACTTGTTTTATCGCATTCAGCCCGTCAAATTACGCCGGAAACGGTCGTCTTCGTTTTGATATTGCTTAAAACACGAAGTCGAATTCCGTTCGTTTGTTTCGTGGATATCGGTGAGTAACTTTTTTTCTATACATGCTAGCGACCTAAAACTTGTTTTATCGCATTCAGCGCGTCAAATCACGCCGGAAACGGTCGTCTTTGTTTCGATATTGCTTAAAACACGAAGTCGAATTCTGTTCGTTTGTTTCGTGGATATCGGTGAGTAACTTTTTTTTTATACATGCTAGCGACCTAAAACTTGTTTTATCGCATTCAGCGCGTCAAATTACGCCGGAAACGGCCGTCTTTGTTTTGATATTGCTCGAAACACGAAGTCGAAGTCCGTTTGTTTGTTTTTCAGATGTCGGTTGGTAACTTTTTTTCTATACATGCTAGCGACCTAAAACTTGTTTTGTCGCATTCAGCCCGTCAAATTACGCCGGAAACGGTCGTCTTTGTTCTGATATTGCTCGATAGACAAAGTCGGAGTCCGTTTGTTTGTTTTTCAGATATCGGTTAGTAACTTTTTTTCTATACATGCTAGCGACCTAAACTTGTTTCATCGCATTCAGCGCGTCAAATTACGCCGGAAACGGTCGTCTTTGTTTTGATATTGCTCAAAACACGGAGTCGAATTCCGTTTGTTTGTTTCGTGGATATCGGTGAGTAACTTTTTTTCTATACATGCTAGCGACCTAAAACTTGTTTTATCGCATTCAGCCCGTCAAATTACGCCGGAAACGGTCGTCTTTGTTCTGATATTGCTCGATAGACGAAGTCGGAGTCCGTTTGTTTGTTTTTCAGATATCGGTTAGTAACTTTTTTTCTATACATGCTAGCGACCTAAACTTGTTTCATCGCATTCAGCGCGTCAAATTACGCCGGAAACGGTCGTCTTTGTTCTGATATTGCTCGAAACACGGAGTCGAATTCCGTTTGTTTGTTTCGTGGATATCGGTGAGTAACTTTTTTTCTATACATGCTAGCGACCTAAAACTTGTTTTATCGCATTCAGCCCGTCAAATTACGCCGGAAACGGTCGTCTTCGTTTTGATATTGCTTAAAACACGGAGTCGAATTCCGTTCGTTTGTTTCGTGGATATCGGTGAGTAACTTTTTTTCTATACATGCTAGCGACCTAAAACTTGTTTTATCGCATTCAGCGCGTCAAATTACGCCGGAATCGGTCGTCTTTGTTTTGATATTGCTCAAAACACGAAGTCGAATTCCGTTCGTTTGTTTCGTGGATATCGGTGAGTAACTTTTTTTCTATACATGCTAGCGACCTAAAACTTGTTTTATCGCATTCAGCGCGTCAAATTACGCCGGAAACGGCCGTCTTTGTTTTGATATTGCTCAAAACACGAAGTCGAATTCCGTTCGTTTGTTTCGTGGATATCGGTGAGTAACTTTTTTTCTATACATGCTAGCGACCTAAAACTTGTTTTATCGCATTCAGCGCGTCAAATTACGCCGGAAACGGCCGTCTTTGTTCTGATATTGCTCGAAACACGAAGTCGAAGTCCGTTTGTTTGTTTTTCAGATATCGGTTGGTAACTTTTTTTCTATACATGCTAGCGACCTAAAACTTGTTTTATCGCATTCAGCGCGTCAAATTACGCCGGAAACGGTCGTCTTTGTTTTGATATTGCTCAAAACACGGAGTCAATTTCCGTTCGTTTGTTTCGTGGATATCGCTGAGTAACTTTTTTTCTATACATGCTAGCGACCTAAAACTTGTTTTATCGCATTCAGCGCGTCAAATTACGCCGGAAACGGCCGTCTTTGTTTTGATATTGCTCGAAACACGAAGTCGAAGTCCGTTTGTTTGTTTTTTAGATATCGGTTGGTAACTTTTTTTCTATACATGCTAGCGACCTAAAACTTGTTTTATCGCATTCAGCGCGTCAAATTACGCCGGAAACGGTCGTCTTTGTTTTGATATTGCTCAAAACACGGAGTCAATTTCCGTTCGTTTGTTTCGTGGATATCGGTGAGTAACTTTTTTTCTATACATGCTAGCGACCTGAAACTTGTTTTATCGCATTCAGCGCGTCAAATTACGCCGGAAACGGCCGTCTTTCTTTTGATATTGCTCGATAGACGAAGTCGGAGTCCGTTTGTTTGTTTTTCAGATATCGGTTAGTAACTTTTTTTCTATACATGCTAGCGACCTAAAACTTGTTTTATCGCATTCAGCGCGTCAAATTACGCCGGAAACGGTCGTCTTTGTTCTGATATTGCTCAAAACACGGAGTCGAATTCCTTTTGTTTGTTTCGTGGATATCGGTGAGTAACTTTTTTTCTATACATGCTAGCGACCTGAAACTTGTTTTATCGCATTCAGCGCGTCAAATTACGCCGGAAACGGTCGTCTTTGTTTTGATATTGCTCAAAACACGGAGTCAATTTCCGTTCGTTTGTTTCGTGGATATCGGTGAGTAACTTTTTTTCTATACATGCTAGCGACCTAAAACTTGTTTTATCGCATTCAGCGCGTCAAATCACGCCGGAAACGGTCGTCTTTGTTTCGATATTGCTTAAAACACGAAGTCGAATTCTGTTCGTTTGTTTCGTGGATATCGGTGAGTAACTTTTTTTTTATACATGCTAGCGACCTAAAACTTGTTTTATCGCATTCAGCGCGTCAAATTACGCCGGAAACGGCCGTCTTTGTTTTGATATTGCTCGAAACACGAAGTCGAAGTCCGTTTGTTTGTTTTTCAGATGTCGGTTGGTAACTTTTTTTCTATACATGCTAGCGACCTAAAACTTGTTTTATCGCATTCAGCCCGTCAAATTACGCCGGAAACGGTCGTCTTTGTTCTGATATTGCTCGATAGACAAAGTCGGAGTCCGTTTGTTTGTTTTTCAGATATCGGTTAGTAACTTTTTTTCTATACATGCTAGCGACCTAAACTTGTTTCATCGCATTCAGCGCGTCAAATTACGCCGGAAACGGTCGTCTTTGTTTTGATATTGCTCAAAACACGGAGTCGAATTCCGTTTGTTTGTTTCGTGGATATCGGTGAGTAACTTTTTTTCTATACATGCTAGCGACCTAAAACTTGTTTTATCGCATTCAGCCCGTCAAATTACGCCGGAAACGGTCGTCTTTGTTCTGATATTGCTCGATAGACGAAGTCGGAGTCCGTTTGTTTGTTTTTCAGATATCGGTTAGTAACTTTTTTTCTATACATGCTAGCGACCTAAACTTGTTTCATCGCATTCAGCGCGTCAAATTACGCCGGAAACGGTCGTCTTTGTTCTGATATTGCTCGAAACACGGAGTCGAATTCCGTTTGTTTGTTTCGTGGATATCGGTGAGTAACTTTTTTTCTATACATGCTAGCGACCTAAAACTTGTTTTATCGCATTCAGCCCGTCAAATTACGCCGGAAACGGTCGTCTTCGTTTTGATATTGCTTAAAACACGGAGTCGAATTCCGTTCGTTTGTTTCGTGGATATCGGTGAGTAACTTTTTTTCTATACATGCTAGCGACCTAAAACTTGTTTTATCGCATTCAGCGCGTCAAATTACGCCGGAATCGGTCGTCTTTGTTTTGATATTGCTCAAAACACGAAGTCGAATTCCGTTCGTTTGTTTCGTGGATATCGGTGAGTAACTTTTTTTCTATACATGCTAGCGACCTAAAACTTGTTTTATCGCATTCAGCGCGTCAAATTACGCCGGAAACGGCCGTCTTTGTTTTGATATTGCTCAAAACACGAAGTCGAATTCCGTTCGTTTGTTTCGTGGATATCGGTGAGTAACTTTTTTTCTATACATGCTAGCGACCTAAAACTTGTTTTATCGCATTCAGCGCGTCAAATTACGCCGGAAACGGCCGTCTTTGTTTTGATATTGCTCGAAACACGAAGTCGAAGTCCGTTTGTTTGTTTTTCAGATATCGGTTGGTAACTTTTTTTCTATACATGCTAGCGACCTAAAACTTGTTTTATCGCATTCAGCGCGTCAAATTACGCCGGAAACGGTCGTCTTTGTTTTGATATTGCTCAAAACACGGAGTCAATTTCCGTTCGTTTGTTTCGTGGATATCGCTGAGTAACTTTTTTTCTATACATGCTAGCGACCTAAAACTTGTTTTATCGCATTCAGCGCGTCAAATTACGCCGGAAACGGCCGTCTTTGTTTTGATATTGCTCGAAACACGAAGTCGAAGTCCGTTTGTTTGTTTTTTAGATATCGGTTGGTAACTTTTTTTCTATACATGCTAGCGACCTAAAACTTGTTTTATCGCATTCAGCGCGTCAAATTACGCCGGAAACGGTCGTCTTTGTTTTGATATTGCTCAAAACACGGAGTCAATTTCCGTTCGTTTGTTTCGTGGATATCGGTGAGTAACTTTTTTTCTATACATGCTAGCGACCTGAAACTTGTTTTATCGCATTCAGCGCGTCAAATTACGCCGGAAACGGCCGTCTTTCTTTTGATATTGCTCGATAGACGAAGTCGGAGTCCGTTTGTTTGTTTTTCAGATATCGGTTAGTAACTTTTTTTCTATACATGCTAGCGACCTAAAACTTGTTTTATCGCATTCAGCGCGTCAAATTACGCCGGAAACGGTCGTCTTTGTTCTGATATTGCTCAAAACACGGAGTCGAATTCCTTTTGTTTGTTTCGTGGATATCGGTGAGTAACTTTTTTTCTATACATGCTAGCGACCTGAAACTTGTTTTATCGCATTCAGCGCGTCAAATTACGCCGGAAACGGTCGTCTTTGTTCTGATATTGCTCAAAACACGGAGTCGAATTCCGTTTGTTTGTTTTTCAGATATCGGTTAGAAACTTTTTTTCTATACATGCTAGCGACCTAAAACTTGTTTTATCGCATTCAGCGCGTCAAATTACGCCGGAAACGGTCGTCTTTGTTTTGATATTGCTCAAAACACGAAGTCGAATTCCGTTCGTTTGTTTCGTGGATATCGGTAAGTAACTTTTTTTCTATACATGCTAGCGACCTGAAACTTGTTTTATCGCATTCAGCGCGTCAAATTACGCCGGAAACGGCCGTCTTTGTTTTGATATTGCTCGATAGACGAAGTCGGAGTCCGTTTGTTTGTTTTTCAGATATCGGTTAGTAACTTTTTTTCTATACATGCTAGCGACCTCAAACTTGTTTTATCGCATTCAGCGCGTCAAATTACGCCGGAAACGGCCGTCTTTGTTTTGATATTGCTCGAAACACGGAGTCGAAGTCCGTTTGTTTGTTTTTCAGATATCGGTTGGTAACTTTTTTTCTATACATGCTAGCGACCTCAAACTTGTTTTATCGCATTCAGCGCGTCAAATTACGCCGGAAACGGTTGTCTTTGTTTTGATATTGCTCAAAACACGAAGTCGAATTCCGTTCGTTTGTTTCGTGGATATCGGTGAGTAACTTTTTTTCTATACATGCTAGCGACCTAAAACTTGTTTTATCGCATTCAGCGCGTCAAATTACGCCGGAAACGGCCGTCTTTGTTTTGATATTGCTCGAAACACGAAGTCGAAGTCCGTTTGTTTGTTTTTCAGATATCGGTTGGTAACTTTTTTTCTATACATGCTAGCGACCTAAAACTTGTTTTATCGCATTCAGCGCGTCAAATTACGCCGGAAACGGTCGTCTTTGTTTTGATATTGCTCAAAACACGGAGTCAATTTCCGTTCGTTTGTTTCGTGGATATCGGTGAGTAACTTTTTTTCTATACATGCTAGCGACCTGAAACTTGTTTTATCGCATTCAGCGCGTCAAATTACGCCGGAAACGGCCGTCTTTCTTTTGATATTGCTCGATAGACGAAGTCGGAGTCCGTTTGTTTGTTTTTCAGATATCGGTTAGTAACTTTTTTTCTATACATGCTAGCGACCTAAAACTTGTTTTATCGCATTCAGCGTGTCAAATTACGCCGGAAGCGGTCGTCTTTGTTTTGATATTGCTCAAAACACGGAGTCAATTTCCGTTCGTTTGTTTCGTGGATATCGGTGAGTAACTTTTTTTCTATACATGCTAGCGACCTGAAACTTGTTTTATCGCATTCAGCGCGTCAAATTACGCCGGAAACGGCCGTCTTTCTTTTGATATTGCTCGATAGACGAAATCGGAGTCCGTTTGTTTGTTTTTCAGATATCGGTTAGTAACTTTTTCTCTACACATGCTAGCGACCTAAAACTTGTTTCATCGCATTCAGCGCGTCAAATTACGCCGGAAACGGTCGTCTTTGTTTTGATATTGCTCAAAACACGAAGTCGAATTCCGTTCGTTTGTTTCGTGGATATCGGTGAGTAACTTTTTTTCTATACATGCTAGCGACCTAAAACTTGTTTTATCGCATTCAGCGCGTCAAATTACGCCGGAAACGGCCGTCTTTGTTGTGATATTGCTCGAAACACGAAGTCGAAGTCCGTTTGATTGTTTTTCAGATATCGGTTGGTAACTTTTTTTCTATACACGCTAGCGACCTAAAACTTGTTTCATCGCATTCAGCGCGTCAAATTACGCCGGAAACGGTCGTCTTTGTTCTGATATTGCTCAAAACACGGAGTCGAATTCCGTTTGTTTGTTTCGTGGATATCGGTGAGTAACTTTTTTTCTATACATGCTAGCGACCTCAAACTTGTTTTATCGCATTCAGCCCGTCAAATTACGCCGGAAACGGTCGTCTTCGTTTTGATATTGCTTAAAACACGAAGTCGCATTCCGTTCGTTTGTTTCGTGGATATCGGTGAGTAACTTTTTTTCTATACATGCTAGCGACCTAAAACTTGTTTTATCGCATTCAGCGCGTCAAATTACGCCGGAAACGGTCGTCTTTGTTTTGATATTGCTCAAAACACGAAGTCGAATTCCGTTCGTTTGTTTCGTGGATATCGGTGAGTAACTTTTTTTCTATACATGCTAGCGACCTAAAACTTGTTTTATCGCATTCAGCGCGTCAAATTACGCCGGAAACGGCCGTCTTTGTTTCGATATTGCTCGAAACACGAAGTCGAAGTCCGTTTGTTTGTTTTTCAGATATCGGTTGGTAACTTTTTTTCTATACATGCTAGCGACCTGAAACTTGTTTTATCGCATTCAGCGCGTCAAATTACGCCGGAAACGGCCGTCTTTCTTTCGATATTGCTCGATAGACGAAGTCGGAGTCCGTTTGTTTGTTTTTCAGATATCGGTTGGTAACTTTTTTTCTATACATGCTAGCGACCTAAAACTTGTTTCATCGCATTCAGCGCGTCAAATTACGCCGGAAACGGTCGTCTTTGTTTTGATATTGCTCAAAACACGAAGTCGAATTCCGTTCGTTTGTTTCGTGGATATCGGTGAGTAACTTTTTTTCTATACATGCTAGCGACCTAAAACTTGTTTTATCGCATTCAGCGCGTCAAATTACGCCGGAAACGGCCCTCTTTGTTGTGATATTGCTCGAAACACGAAGTCGAAGTCCGTTTGATTGTTTTTCAGATATCGGTTGGTAACTTTTTTTCTATACACGCTAGCGACCTAAAACTTGTTTGATCGCATTCAGCGCGTCAAATTACGCCGGGAACGGTCGTCTTTGTTTTGATATTGCTCAAAACACGGAGTCAATTTCCGTTCGTTTGTTTCGTGGATATCGGTGAGTAACTTTTTTTCTATACATGCTAGCGACCTAAAACTTGTTTTATCGCATTCAGCGCGTCAAATTACGCCGGAAACGGTCGTCTTTGTTTTAATATTGCTCAAAACACGAAGTCGAATTCCGTTCGTTTGTTTCGTGGATATCGGTGAGTAACTTTTTTTCTATACATGCTAGCGACCTAAAACTTGTTTTATCGCATTCAGCGCGTCAAATTACGCCGGAAACGGTCGTCTTTGTTTTGATATTGCTCAAAACACGAAGTCGAATTCCGTTCGTTTGTTTCGTGGATATCGGTGAGTAACTTTTTTTCTATACATGCTAGCGACCTAAAACTTGTTTTATCGCATTCAGCGCGTCAAATTACGCCGGAAACGGCCGTCTTTGTTTCGATATTGCTCGAAACACGAAGTCGAAGTCCGTTTGTTTGTTTTTCAGATATCGGTTGGTAACTTTTTTTCTATACATGCTAGCGACCTAAAACTTGTTTTATCGCTTTCAGCGCGTCAAATTACGCCGGAAACGGTCGTCTTTGTTTTGATATTGCTCAAAACACGGAGTCAATTTCCGTTCGTTTGTTTCGTGGATATCGCTGAGTAACTTTTTTTCTATACATGCTAGCGACCTAAAACTTGTTTTATCGCATTCAGCGCGTCAAATTACGCCGGAAACGGCCGTCTTTGTTTTGATATTGCTCGAAACACGAAGTCGAAGTCCGTATGTTTGTTTTTCAGATATCGGTTGGTAACTTTTTTTCTATACATGCTAGCGACCTAAAACTTGTTTTATCGCATTCAGCGCATCAAATTACGCCGGAAGCGGTCGTCTTTGTTTTGATATTGCTCAAAACACGGAGTCAATTTCCGTTCGTTTGTTTCGTGGATATCGGTGAGTAACTTTTTTTCTATACATGCTAGCGACCTGAAACTTGTTTTATCGCATTCAGCGCGTCAAATTACGCCGGAAACGGCCGTCTTTCTTTCGATATTGCTCGATAGACGAAGTCGGAGTCCGTTTGTTTGTTTTTCAGATATCGGTTGGTAACTTTTTTTCTATACATGCTAGCGACCTAAAACTTGTTTCATCGCATTCAGCGCGTCAAATTACGCCGGAAACGGTCGTCTTTGTTTTGATATTGCTCAAAACACGAAGTCGAATTCCGTTCGTTTGTTTCGTGGATATCGGTGAGTAACTTTTTTTCTATACATGCTAGCGACCTAAAACTTGTTTTATCGCATTCAGCGCGTCAAATTACGCCGGAAACGGCCCTCTTTGTTGTGATATTGCTCGAAACACGAAGTCGAAGTCCGTTTGATTGTTTTTCAGATATCGGTTGGTAACTTTTTTTCTATACACGCTAGCGACCTAAAACTTGTTTGATCGCATTCAGCGCGTCAAATTACGCCGGGAACGGTCGTCTTTGTTTTGATATTGCTCAAAACACGGAGTCAATTTCCGTTCGTTTGTTTCGTGGATATCGGTGAGTAACTTTTTTTCTATACATGCTAGCGACCTAAAACTTGTTTTATCGCATTCAGCGCGTCAAATTACGCCGGAAACGGTCGTCTTTGTTTTAATATTGCTCAAAACACGAAGTCGAATTCCGTTCGTTTGTTTCGTGGATATCGGTGAGTAACTTTTTTTCTATACACGCTAGCGACCTAAAACTTGTTTTATCGCATTCAGCGCGTCAAATTACGCCGGAAGCGGCTGTCTTTGTTTTGATATTGCTCGAAACACGAAGTCGAAGTCCGTTTGTTTGTTTTTCAGATATCGGTTGGAAACTTTTTTTCTATACATGCTAGCAACCTAAAACCTGTTTCATCGCATTCAGCGCGTCCAATTACGCCGGAAACGGTCGTCTTTGTTCTGATATTGCTCAAAACACGGAGTCGAATTCCGTTTGTTTGTTTTTCAGATATCGGTTAGTAACTTTTTTTCTATACAAGCTAGCGACCTGAAACTTGTTTTATCGCATTCAGCGCGTCAAATTACGCCGGAAACGGTCGTCTTTGTTTTGATATTGCTCAAAACACGAAGTCGAATTCCGTTCGTTTGTTTCGTGGATATCGGTGAGTAACTTTTTTTCTATACATGCTAGCGACCTAAAACTTGTTTTATCGCATTCAGCGCGTCAAATTACGCCGGAAACGGCCGTCTTTGTTTTGATATTGCTCGAAACACGAAGTCGAAGTCCGTTTGTTTGTTTTTCAGATATCGGTTGGTAACTTTTTTTCTATACATGCTAGCGACCTAAAACTTGTTTTATCGCATTCAGCGCGTCAAATTACGCCGGAAACGGTCGTCTTTGTTTTGATATTGCTCAAAACACGGAGTCAATTTCCGTTCGTTTGTTTCGTCGATATCGGTGAGTAACTTTTTTTCTATACATGCTAGCGACCTGAAACTTGTTTTATCGCATTCAGCGCGTCAAATTACGCCGGAAACGGCCGTCTTTCTTTTGATATTGCTCGATAGACGAAGTCGGAGTCCGTTTGTTTGTTTTTCAGATATCGGTTAGTAACTTTTTTTCTATACATGCTAGCGACCTAAAACTTGTTTTATCGCATTCAGCGTGTCAAATTACGCCGGAAGCGGTCGTCTTTGTTTTGATATTGCTCAAAACACGGAGTCAATTTCCGTTCGTTTGTTTCGTGGATATCGGTGAGTAACTTTTTTTCTATACATGCTAGCGACCTGAAACTTGTTTTATCGCATTCAGCGCGTCAAATTACGCCGGAAACGGCCGTCTTTCTTTTGATATTGCTCGATAGACGAAATCGGAGTCCGTTTGTTTGTTTTTCAGATATCGGTTAGTAACTTTTTCTCTACACATGCTAGCGACCTAAAACTTGTTTCATCGCATTCAGCGCGTCAAATTACGCCGGAAACGGTCGTCTTTGTTTTGATATTGCTCAAAACACGAAGTCGAATTCCGTTCGTTTGTTTCGTGGATATCGGTGAGTAACTTTTTTTCTATACATGCTAGCGACCTAAAACTTGTTTTATCGCATTCAGCGCGTCAAATTACGCCGGAAACGGCCGTCTTTGTTGTGATATTGCTCGAAACACGAAGTCGAAGTCCGTTTGATTGTTTTTCAGATATCGGTTGGTAACTTTTTTTCTATACACGCTAGCGACCTAAAACTTGTTTCATCGCATTCAGCGCGTCAAATTACGCCGGAAACGGTCGTCTTTGTTCTGATATTGCTCAAAACACGGAGTCGAATTCCGTTTGTTTGTTTCGTGGATATCGGTGAGTAACTTTTTTTCTATACATGCTAGCGACCTCAAACTTGTTTTATCGCATTCAGCCCGTCAAATTACGCCGGAAACGGTCGTCTTCGTTTTGATATTGCTTAAAACACGAAGTCGCATTCCGTTCGTTTGTTTCGTGGATATCGGTGAGTAACTTTTTTTCTATACATGCTAGCGACCTAAAACTTGTTTTATCGCATTCAGCGCGTCAAATTACGCCGGAAACGGTCGTCTTTGTTTTGATATTGCTCAAAACACGAAGTCGAATTCCGTTCGTTTGTTTCGTGGATATCGGTGAGTAACTTTTTTTCTATACATGCTAGCGACCTAAAACTTGTTTTATCGCATTCAGCGCGTCAAATTACGCCGGAAACGGCCGTCTCTGTTTCGATATTGCTCGAAACACGAAGTCGAAGTCCGTTTGTTTGTTTTTCAGATATCGGTTGGTAACTTTTTTTCTATACATGCTAGCGACCTAAAACTTGTTTTATCGCTTTCAGCGCGTCAAATTACGCCGGAAACGGTCGTCTTTGTTTTGATATTGCTCAAAACACGGAGTCAATTTCCGTTCGTTTGTTTCGTGGATATCGCTGAGTAACTTTTTTTCTATACATGCTAGCGACCTAAAACTTGTTTTATCGCATTCAGCGCGTCAAATTACGCCGGAAACGGCCGTCTTTGTTTTGATATTGCTCGAAACACGAAGTCGAAGTCCGTATGTTTGTTTTTCAGATATCGGTTGGTAACTTTTTTTCTATACATGCTAGCGACCTAAAACTTGTTTTATCGCATTCAGCGCATCAAATTACGCCGGAAGCGGTCGTCTTTGTTTTGATATTGCTCAAAACACGGAGTCAATTTCCGTTCGTTTGTTTCGTGGATATCGGTGAGTAACTTTTTTTCTATACATGCAAGCGACCTGAAACTTGTTTTATCGCATTCAGCGCGTCAAATTACGCCGGAAACGGCCGTCTTTCTTTCGATATTGCTCGATAGACGAAGTCGGAGTCCGTTTGTTTGTTTTTCAGATATCGGTTGGTAACTTTTTTTCTATACATGCTAGCGACCTAAAACTTGTTTCATCGCATTCAGCGCGTCAAATTACGCCGGAAACGGTCGTCTTTGTTTTGATATTGCTCAAAACACGAAGTCGAATTCCGTTCGTTTGTTTCGTGGATATCGGTGAGTAACTTTTTTTCTATACATGCTAGCGACCTAAAACTTGTTTTATCGCATTCAGCGCGTCAAATTACGCCGGAAACGGCCCTCTTTGTTGTGATATTGCTCGAAACACGTAGTCGAAGTCCGTTTGATTGTTTTTCAGATATCGGTTGGTAACTTTTTTTCTATACACGCTAGCGACCTAAAACTTGTTTGATCGCATTCAGCGCGTCAAATTACGCCGGGAACGGTCGTCTTTGTTTTGATATTGCTCAAAACACGGAGTCAATTTCCGTTCGTTTGTTTCGTGGATATCGGTGAGTAACTTTTTTTCTATACATGCTAGCGACCTAAAACTTGTTTTATCGCATTCAGCGCGTCAAATTACGCCGGAAACGGTCGTCTTTGTTTTAATATTGCTCAAAACACGAAGTCGAATTCCGTTCGTTTGTTTCGTGGATATCGGTGAGTAACTTTTTTTCTATACACGCTAGCGACCTAAAACTTGTTTTATCGCATTCAGCGCGTCAAATTACGCCGGAAGCGGCTGTCTTTGTTTTGATATTGCTCGAAACACGAAGTCGAAGTCCGTTTGTTTGTTTTTCAGATATCGGTTGGAAACTTTTTTTCTATACATGCTAGCAACCTAAAACCTGTTTCATCGCATTCAGCGCGTCCAATTACGCCGGAAACGGTCGTCTTTGTTCTGATATTGCTCAAAACACGGAGTCGAATTCCGTTTGTTTGTTTTTCAGATATCGGTTAGTAACTTTTTTTCTATACAAGCTAGCGACCTGAAACTTGTTTTATCGCATTCAGCGCGTCAAATTACGCCGGAAACGGTCGTCTTTGTTTTGATATTGCTCAAAACACGAAGTCGAATTCCGTTCGTTTGTTTCGTGGATATCGGTAAGTAACTTTTTTTCTATACATGCTAGCGACCTGAAACTTGTTTTATCGCATTCAGCGCGTCAAATTACGCCGGAAACGGCCGTCTTTCTTTTGATTTTGCTTGATAGACGAAGTCGGAGTCCGTTTGTTTGTTTTTCAGATATCGGTTAGTAACTTTTTTTCTATACATGCTAGCGACCTAAAACTTGTTTTATCGCATTCAGCGCGTCAAATTACGCCGGAAACGGTCGTCTTTGTTTTGATATTGCTTAAAACACGAAGTCGAATTCCGTTCGTTTGTTTCGTGGATATCGTTAGTAACTTTTTTTTTATACATGCTAGCGACCTAAAACTTGTTTCATCGCATTCAGCGCGTCAAATTACGCCGGAAACGGCCGTCTTTGTTTTGATATTGCTCGAAACACGAAGTCGAAGTCCGTTTGTTTGTTTTTCAGATGTCGGTTGGTAACTTTTTTTCTATACATGCTAGCGACCTAAAACTCGTTTTATCGCATTCAGCGCGTCAAATTACGCCGGAAACGGTCGTCTTTGTTTTCATATTGCTCAAAACACGAAGTCGAATTCCGTTCGTTTGTTTCGTGGATATCGGTGAGTAACTTTTTTTCTATACATGCTAGCGACCTAAAACTTGTTTCATCGCATTCAGCGCGTCAAATTACGCCGGAAAGGGTCGTCTTTGTTCTGATATTGCTCAAAACACGGGGTCGAATTCCGTTTGTTTGTTTCGTGGATATCGGTGAGTAACTTTTTTTCTATACATGCTAGCGACCTAAAACCTGTTTCATCGCATTCAGCGCGTCAAATTACGCCGGAAACGGTCGTCTTTGTTCTGATATTGCTCAAAACACGGAGTCGAATTCCGTTTGTTTGTTTTTCAGATATCGGTTAGTAACTTTTTTTCTATACATGCTAGCGACCTAAAACTCGTTTTATCGCATTCAGCGCGTCAAATTACGCCGGAAACGGTCGTCTTTGTTTTGATATTGCTCAAAACACGAAGTCGAATTCCGTTCGTTTGTTTCGTGGATATCGGTGAGTAACTTTTTTTCTATACATGCTAGCGACCTCAAACTTGTTTCATCGCATTCAGCGCGTCAAATTACGCCGGAAAGGGTCGTCTTTGTTCTGATATTGCTCAAAACACGGGGTCGAATTCCGTTTGTTTGTTTCGTGGATATCGGTGAGTAACTTTTTTTCTATACATGCTAGCGACCTAAAACCTGTTTCATCGCATTCAGCGCGTCAAATTACGCCGGAAACGGTCGTCTTTGTTCTGATATTGCTCAAAACACGGAGTCGAATTCCGTTTGTTTGTTTTTCAGATATCGGTTAGTAACTTTTTTTCTATACATGCTAGCGACCTAAAACTTGTTTTATCGCATTCAGCGCGTCAAATTACGCCGGAAACGGTCGTCTTTGTTTTGATATTGCTCAAAACACGAAGTCGAATTCCGTTCGTTTGTTTCGTGGATATCGGTAAGTAACTTTTTTTCTATACATGCTAGCGACCTGAAACTTGTTTTATCGCATTCAGCGCGTCAACCTACGCCGGAAACGGCCGTATTTGTTTTGATATTGCTCGATAGACGAAGTCGGAGTCCGTTTGTTTGTTTTTCAGATATCGGTTGGTAACTTTTTTTCTATACATGCTAGCGACCTAAAACTTGTTTTATCGCATTCAGCGCGTCAAATTACGCCGGAAACGGCCGTCTTTGTTTTGATATTGCTCGAAACACGAAGTCGAAGTCCGTTTGTTTGTTTTTCAGATATCGGTTGGTAACTTTTTTTCTATACATGCTAGCGACCTCAAACTTGTTTTATCGCATTCAGCGCGTCAAATTACGCCGGAAACGGTTGTCTTTGTTTTGATATTGCTCAAAACACGAAGTCGAATTCCGTTCGTTTGTTTCGTGGATATCGGTGAGTAACTTTTTTTCTATACATGCTAGCGACCTAAAACTTGTTTTATCGCATTCAGCGCGTCAAATTACGCCGGAAACGGCCGTCTTTGTTTTGATATTGCTCGAAACACGAAGTCGAAGTCCGTTTGTTTGTTTTTCAGATATCGGTTGGTAACTTTTTTTCTATACATGCTAGCGACCTCAAACTTGTTTTATCGCATTCAGCGCGTCAAATTACGCCGGAAACGGTTGTCTTTGTTTTGATATTGCTCAAAACACGAAGTCGAATTCCGTTCGTTTGTTTCGTGGATATCGGTGAGTAACTTTTTTTCTATACATGCTAGCGACCTAAAACTTGTTTTATCGCATTCAGCGCGTCAAATTACGCCGGAAACGGCCGTCTTTGTTTTGATATTGCTCAAAACACGAAGTCGAATTCCGTTCGTTTGTTTCGTGGATATCGGTGAGTAACTTTTTTTCTATACATGCTAGCGACCTAAAACTTGTTTTATCGCATTCAGCGCGTCAAATTACGCCGGAAACGGCCGTCTTTGTTTTGATATTGCTCGAAACACGAAGTCGAAGTCCGTTTGATTGTTTTTCAGATATCGGTTGGTAACTTTTTTTCTATACACGCTAGCGACCTAAAACTTGTTTTATCGCATTCAGCGCGTCAAATTACGCCGGAATCGGTCGTCTTTGTTTTGATATTGCTCAAAACACGGAGTCAATTTCCGTTCGTTTGTTTTGTGGATATCGGTGAGTAACTTTTTTTCTATACATGCGAGCGACCTAAAACTTGTTTTATCGCATTCAGCCCGTCAAATTACGCCGGAAACGGTCGTCTTTGTTCTGATATTGCTCGATAGACGAAGTCGGAGTCCGTTTGTTTGTTTTTCAGATATCGGTTAGTAACTTTTTTTCTATACATGCTAGCGACCTAAAACTTGTTTCATCGCATTCAGCGCGTCAAATTACGCCGGAAACGGTCGTCTTTGTTCTGATATTGCTCAAAACACGGAGTCGAATTCCGTTTGTTTGTTTCGTGGATATCGGTGAGTAACTTTTTTTCTATACATGCTAGCGACCTCAAACTTGTTTTATCGCATTCAGCCCGTCAAATTACGCCGGAAACGGTCGTCTTCGTTTTGATATTGCTTAAAACACGAAGTCGCATTCCGTTCGTTTGTTTCGTGGATATCGGTGAGTAACTTTTTTTCTATACATGCTAGCGACCTAAAACTTGTTTTATTGCATTCAGCGCGTCAAATTACGCCGGAAACGGTCGTCTTTGTTTTGATATTGCTCAAAACACGAAGTCGAATTCCGTTCGTTTGTTTCGTGGATATCGATGAGTAACTTTTTTTCTATACATGCTAGCGACCTAAAACTTGTTTTATCGCATTCAGCGCGTCAAATTACGCCGGAAACGGCCGTCTTTGTTTTGATATTGCTCGAAACACGAAGTCGAAGTCCGTTTGTTTGTTTTTCAGATATCGGTTGGTAACTTTTTTTCTCTACATGCGAGCGACCTAAAACTTGTTTTATCGCTTTCAGCGCGTCAAATTACGCCGGAAACGGTCGTCTTTGTTCTGATATTGCTCAAAACACGGAGTCAATTTCCGTTCGTTTGTTTCGTGGATATCGCTGAGTAACTTTTTTTCTATACATGCTAGCGACCTAAAACTTGTTTTATCGCATTCAGCGCGTCAAATTACGCCGGAAACGGCCGTCTTTGTTTTGATATTGCTCGAAACACGAAGTCGAAGTCCGTATGTTTGTTTTTCAGATATCGGTTGGTAACTTTTTTTCTATACATGCTAGCGACCTAAAACTTGTTTTATCGCATTCAGCGCGTCAAATTACGCCGGAAGCGGTCGTCTTTGTTTTGATATTGCTCAAAACACGGAGTCAATTTCCGTTCGTTTGTTTCGTGGATATCGGTGAGTAACTTTTTTTCTATACATGCTAGCGACCTGAAACTTGTTTTATCGCATTCAGCGCGTCAAATTACGCCGGAAACGGCCGTCTTTCTTTTGATATTGCTCGATAGACGAAGTCGGAGTCCGTTTGTTTGTTTTTCAGATATCGGTTAGTAACTTTTTCTCTATACATGCTAGCGACCTAAAACTTGTTTCATCGCATTCAGCGCGTCAAATTACGCCGGAAACGGTCGTCTTTGTTTTGATATTGCTCAAAACACGAAGTCGAATTCCGTTCGTTTGTTTCGTGGATATCGGTGAGTAACTTTTTTTCTATACATGCTAGCGACCTAAAACTTGTTTTATCGCATTCAGCGCGTCAAATTACGCCGGAAACGGTCGTCTTTGTTTTGATATTGCTCAAAACACGAAGTCGAATTCCGTTCGTTTGTTTCGTGGATATCGGTGAGTAACTTTTTTTCTATACATGCTAGCGACCTAAAACTTGTTTCATCGCATTCAGCGCGTCAAATTACGCCGGAAAGGGTCGTCTTTGTTCTGATATTGCTCAAAACACGGGGTCGAATTCCGTTTGTTTGTTTCGTGGATATCGGTGAGTAACTTTTTTTCTATACATGCTAGCGACCTAAAACCTGTTTCATCGCATTCAGCGCGTCAAATTACGCCGGAAACGGTCGTCTTTGTTCTGATATTGCCCAAAACACGGAGTCGAATTCCGTTTGTTTGTTTTTCAGATATCGGTTAGTAACTTTTTTTCTATACATGCTAGCGACCTAAAACTCGTTTTATCGCATTCAGCGCGTCAAATTACGCCGGAAACGGTCGTCTTTGTTTTGATATTGCTCAAAACACGAAGTCGAATTCCGTTCGTTTGTTTCGTGGATATCGGTGAGTAACTTTTTTTCTATACATGCTAGCGACCTCAAACTTGTTTCATCGCATTCAGCGCGTCAAATTACGCCGGAAAGGGTCGTCTTTGTTCTGATATTGCTCAAAACACGGGGTCGAATTCCGTTTGTTTGTTTCGTGGATATCGGTGAGTAACTTTTTTTCTATACATGCTAGCGACCTAAAACCTGTTTCATCGCATTCAGCGCGTCAAATTACGCCGGAAACGGTCGTCTTTGTTCTGATATTGCTCAAAACACGGAGTCGAATTCCGTTTGTTTGTTTTTCAGATATCGGTTAGTAACTTTTTTTCTATACATGCTAGCGACCTAAAACTTGTTTTATCGCATTCAGCGCGTCAAATTACGCCGGAAACGGTCGTCTTTGTTTTGATATTGCTCAAAACACGAAGTCGAATTCCGTTCGTTTGTTTCGTGGATATCGGTAAGTAACTTTTTTTCTATACATGCTAGCGACCTGAAACTTGTTTTATCGCATTCAGCGCGTCAACCTACGCCGGAAACGGCCGTATTTGTTTTGATATTGCTCGATAGACGAAGTCGGAGTCCGTTTGTTTGTTTTTCAGATATCGGTTGGTAACTTTTTTTCTATACATGCTAGCGACCTAAAACTTGTTTTATCGCATTCAGCGCGTCAAATTACGCCGGAAACGGCCGTCTTGGTTTTGATATTGCTCGAAACACGAAGTCGAAGTCCGTTTGTTTGTTTTTCAGATATCGGTTGGTAACTTTTTTTCTATACATGCTAGCGACCTCAAACTTGTTTTATCGCATTCAGCGCGTCAAATTACGCCGGAAACGGTTGTCTTTGTTTTGATATTGCTCAAAACACGAAGTCGAATTCCGTTCGTTTGTTTCGTGGATATCGGTGAGTAACTTTTTTTCTATACATGCTAGCGACCTAAAACTTGTTTTATCGCATTCAGCGCGTCAAATTACGCCGGAAGCGGCCGTCTTTGTTTTGATATTGCTCGAAACACGAAGTCGAAGTCCGTTTGTTTGTTTTTCAGATATCGGTTGGTAACTTTTTTTCTATACATGCTAGCGACCTCAAACTTGTTTTATCGCATTCAGCGCGTCAAATTACGCCGGAAACGGTTGTCTTTGTTTTGATATTGCTCAAAACACTAAGTCGAATTCCGTTCGTTTGTTTCGTGGATATCGGTGAGTAACTTTTTTTCTATACATGCTAGCGACCTAAAACTTGTTTTATCGCATTCAGCGCGTCAAATTACGCCGGAAACGGCCGTCTTTGTTTTGATATTGCTCGAAACACGAAGTCGAAGTCCGTTTGATTGTTTTTCAGATATCGGTTGGTAACTTTTTTTCTATACACGCTAGCGACCTAAAACTTGTTTTATCGCATTCAGCGCGTCAAATTACGCCGGAATCGGTCGTCTTTGTTTTGATATTGCTCAAAACACGGAGTCAATTTCCGTTCGTTTGTTTTGTGGATATCGGTGAGTAACTTTTTTTCTATACATGCTAGCGACCTAAAACTTGTTTTATCGCATTCAGCCCGTCAAATTACGCCGGAAACGGTCGTCTTTGTTCTGATATTGCTCGATAGACGAAGTCGGAGTCCGTTTGTTTGTTTTTCAGATATCGGTTAGTAACTTTTTTTCTATACATGCTAGCGACCTAAAACTTGTTTCATCGCATTCAGCGCGTCAAATTACGCCGGAAACGGTCGTCTTTGTTCTGATATTGCTCAAAACACGGAGTCGAATTCCGTTTGTTTGTTTCGTGGATATCGGTGAGTAACTTTTTTTCTATACATGCTAGCGACCTCAAACTTGTTTTATCGCATTCAGCCCGTCAAATTACGCCGGAAACGGTCGTCTTCGTTTTGATATTGCTTAAAACACGAAGTCGCATTCCGTTCGTTTGTTTCGTGGATATCGGTGAGTAACTTTTTTTCTATACATGCTAGCGACCTAAAACTTGTTTTATTGCATTCAGCGCGTCAAATTACGCCGGAAACGGTCGTCTTTGTTTTGATATTGCTCAAAACACGAAGTCGAATTCCGTTCGTTTGTTTCGTGGATATCGGTGAGTAACTTTTTTTCTATACATGCTAGCGACCTAAAACTTGTTTTATCGCATTCAGCGCGTCAAATTACGCCGGAAACGGCCGTCTTTGTTTTGATATTGCTCGAAACACGAAGTCGAAGTCCGTTTGTTTGTTTTTCAGATATCGGTTGGTAACTTTTTTTCTCTACATGCTAGCGACCTAAAACTTGTTTTATCGCTTTCAGCGCGTCAAATTACGCCGGAAACGGTCGTCTTTGTTCTGATATTGCTCAAAACACGGAGTCAATTTCCGTTCGTTTGTTTCGTGGATATCGCTGAGTAACTTTTTTTCTATACATGCTAGCGACCTAAAACTTGTTTTATCGCATTCAGCGCGTCAAATTACGCCGGAAACGGCCGTCTTTGTTTTGATATTGCTCGAAACACGAAATCGAAGTCCGTATGTTTGTTTTTCAGATATCGGTTGGTAACTTTTTTTCTATACATGCTAGCGACCTAAAACTTGTTTTATCGCATTCAGCGCGTCAAATTACGCCGGAAGCGGTCGTCTTTGTTTTGATATTGCTCAAAACACGGAGTCAATTTCCGTTCGTTTGTTTCGTGGATATCGGTGAGTAACTTTTTTTCTATACATGCTAGCGACCTGAAACTTGTTTTATCGCATTCAGCGCGTCAAATTACGCCGGAAACGGCCGTCTTTCTTTTGATATTGCTCGATAGACGAAGTCGGAGTCCGTTTGTTTGTTTTTCAGATATCGGTTAGTAACTTTTTCTCTATACATGCTAGCGACCTAAAACTTGTTTTATCGCTTTCAGCGCGTCAAATTACGCCGGAAACGGTCGTCTTTGTTTTGATATTGCTCAAAACACGGAGTCAATTTCCGTTCGTTTGTTTCGTGGATATCGCTGAGTAACTTTTTTTCTATACATGCTAGCGACCTAAAACTTGTTTTATCGCATTCAGCGCGTCAAATTACGCCGGAAACGGCCGTCTTTGTTTTGATATTGCTCGAAACACGAAGTCGAAGTCCGTATGTTTGTTTTTCAGATATCGGTTGGTAACTTTTTTTCTATACATGCTAGCGACCTAAAACTTGTTTTATCGCATTTAGCGCATCAAATTACGCCGGAAGCGGTCGTGTTTGTTTTGATATTGCTCAAAACACGGAGTCAATTTCCGTTCGTTTGTTTCGTGGATATCGGTGAGTAACTTTTTTTCTATACATGCTAGCGACCTGAAACTTGTTTTATCGCATTCAGCGCGTCAAATTACGCCGGAAACGGCCGTCTTTCTTTTGATATTGCTCGATAGACGAAGTCGGAGTCCGTTTGTTTGTTTTTCAGATATCGGTGAGTAACTTTTTTTCTATACATGCTAGCGACCTAAAACTTGTTTTATCGCATTCAGCGCGTCAAATTACGCCGGAAACGGCCGTCTTTCTTTTGATATTGCTCGATAGACGAAGTCGGAGTCCGTTTGTTTGTTTTTCAGATATCGGTTAGTAACTTTTTCTCTATACATGCTAGCGACCTAAAACTTGTTTCATCGCATTCAGCGCGTCAAATTACGCCGGAAACGGTCGTCTTTGTTTTGATATTGCTCAAATCACGAAGTCGAATTCCGTTCGTTTGTTTCGTGGATATCGGTGAGTAACTTTTTTTCTATACATGCTAGCGACCTAAAACTTGTTTTATCGCATTCAGCGCGTCAAATTACGCCGGAAACGGCCGTCTTTGTTGTGATATTGCTCGAAACACGAAGTCGAAGTCCGTTTGATTGTTTTTCAGATATCGGTTGGTAACTTTTTTTCTATACACGCTAGCGACCTAAAACTTGTTTCATCGCATTCAGCGCGTCAAATTACGCCGGAAACGGTCGTCTTTGTTCTGATATTGCTCAAAACACGGAGTCGAATTCCGTTTGTTTGTTTCGTGGATATCGGTGAGTAACTTTTTTTCTATACATGCTAGCGACCTCAAACTTGTTTTATCGCATTCAGCCCGTCAAATTACGCCGGAAACGGTCGTCTTCGTTTTGATATTGCTTAAAACACGAAGTCGCATTCCGTTCGTTTGTTTCGTGGATATCGGTGAGTAACTTTTTTTCTATACATGCTAGCGACCTAAAACTTGTTTTATCGCATTCAGCGCGTCAAATTACGCCGGAAACGGTCGTCTTTGTTTTGATATTGCTCGAAACACGAAGTCGAATTCCGTTCGTTTGTTTCGTGGATATCGGTGAGTAACTTTTTTTCTATACATGCTAGCGACCTAAAACTTGTTTTATCGCATTCAGCGCGTCAAATTACGCCGGAAACGGCCGTCTTTGTTTTGATATTGCTCGAAACACGAAGTCGAAGTCCGTTTGTTTGTTTTTCAGATATCGGTTGGTAACTTTTTTTCTATACATGCTAGCGACCTAAAACTTGTTTTATCGCTTTCAGCGCGTCAAATTACGCCGGAAACGGTCGTCTTTGTTTTGATATTGCTCAAAACACGGAGTCAATTTCCGTTCGTTTGTTTCGTGGATATCGCTGAGTAACTTTTTTTCTATACATGCTAGCGACCTAAAACTTGTTTTATCGCATTCAGCGCGTCAAATTACGCCGGAAACGGCCGTCTTTGTTTTGATATTGCTCGAAACACGAAGTCGAAGTCCGTATGTTTGTTTTTCAGATATCGGTTGGTAACTTTTTTTCTATACATGCTAGCGACCTAAAACTTGTTTTATCGCATTTAGCGCATCAAATTACGCCGGAAGCGGTCGTGTTTGTTTTGATATTGCTCAAAACACGGAGTCAATTTCCGTTCGTTTGTTTCGTGGATATCGGTGAGTAACTTTTTTTCTATACATGCTAGCGACCTGAAACTTGTTTTATCGCATTCAGCGCGTCAAATTACGCCGGAAACGGCCGTCTTTCTTTTGATATTGCTCGATAGACGAAGTCGGAGTCCGTTTGTTTGTTTTTCAGATATCGGTGAGTAACTTTTTTTCTATACATGCTAGCGACCTAAAACTTGTTTTATCGCATTCAGCGCGTCAAATTACGCCGGAAACGGCCGTCTTTGTTGTGATATTGCTCGAAACACGAAGTCGAAGTCCGTTTGATTGTTTTTCAGATATCGGTTGGTAACTTTTTTTCTATACACGCTAGCGACCTAAAACTTGTTTTATCGCATTCAGCGCGTCAAATTACGCCGGGAACGGTCGTCTTTGTTTTGATATTGCTCAAAACACGGAGTCAATTTCCGTTCGTTTGTTTCGTGGATATCGGTGAGTAACTTTTTTTCTATACATGCTAGCGACCTAAAACTTGTTTTATCGCATTCAGCGCGTCAAATTACGCCGGAAACGGTCGTCTTTGTTTTAATATTGCTCAAAACACGAAGTCGAATTCCGTTCGTTTGTTTCGTGGATATCGGTGAGTAACTTTTTTTCCATACACGCTAGCGACCTAGAACTTGTTTTATCGCATTCAGCGCGTCAAATTACGCCGGAAGCGGCTGTCTTTGTTTTGATATTGCTCGAAACACGAAGTCGAAGTCCGTTTGTTTGTTTTTCAGATATCGGTTGGAAACTTTTTTTCTATACATGCTAGCGACCTAAAACTTGTTTCATCGCATTCAGCGCGTCAAATTACGCCGGAAACGGTCGTCTTTGTTCTGATATTGCTCAAAACACGGAGTCGAATTCCGTTTGTTTGTTTCGTGGATATCGGTGAGTAACTTTTTTTCTATACATGCTAGCGACCTCAAACTTGTTTTATCGCATTCAGCCCGTCAAATTACGCCGGAAACGGTCGTCTTCGTTTTGATATTGCTTAAAACACGAAGTCGCATTCCGTTCGTTTGTTTCGTGGATATCGGTGAGTAACTTTTTTTCTATACATGCTAGCGACCTAAAACTTGTTTTATCGCATTCAGCGCGTCAAATTACGCCGGAAACGGTCGTCTTTGTTTTGATATTGCTCGAAACACGAAGTCGAATTCCGTTCGTTTGTTTCGTGGATATCGGTGAGTAACTTTTTTTCTATACATGCTAGCGACCTAAAACTTGTTTTATCGCATTCAGCGCGTCAAATTACGCCGGAAACGGCCGTCTTTGTTTTGATATTGCTCGAAACACGAAGTCGAAGTCCGTTTGTTTGTTTTTCAGATATCGGTTGGTAACTTTTTTTCTATACATGCTAGCGACCTAAAACTTGTTTTATCGCTTTCAGCGCGTCAAATTACGCCGGAAACGGTCGTCTTTGTTTTGATATTGCTCAAAACACGGAGTCAATTTCCGTTCGTTTGTTTCGTGGATATCGCTGAGTAACTTTTTTTCTATACATGCTAGCGACCTAAAACTTGTTTTATCGCATTCAGCGCGTCAAATTACGCCGGAAACGGCCGTCTTTGTTTTGATATTGCTCGAAACACGAAGTCGAAGTCCGTATGTTTGTTTTTCAGATATCGGTTGGTAACTTTTTTTCTATACATGCTAGCGACCTAAAACTTGTTTTATCGCATTTAGCGCATCAAATTACGCCGGAAGCGGTCGTGTTTGTTTTGATATTGCTCAAAACACGGAGTCAATTTCCGTTCGTTTGTTTCGTGGATATCGGTGAGTAACTTTTTTTCTATACATGCTAGCGACCTGAAACTTGTTTTATCGCATTCAGCGCGTCAAATTACGCCGGAAACGGCCGTCTTTCTTTTGATATTGCTCAAAACACGAAGTCGAATTCCGTTCGTTTGTTTCGTGGATATCGGTGAGTAACTTTTTTTCTATACATGCTAGCGACCTAAAACTTGTTTTATTGCATTCAGCGCGTCAAATTACGCCGGAAACGGCCGTCTTTGTTGTGATATTGCTCGAAACACGAAGTCGAAGTCCGTTTGATTGTTTTTCAGATATCGGTTGGTAACTTTTTTTCTATACACGCTAGCGACCTAAAACTTGTTTTATCGCATTCAGCGCGTCAAATTACGCCGGGAACGGTCGTCTTTGTTTTGATATTGCTCAAAACACGGAGTCAATTTCCGTTCGTTTGTTTCGTGGATATCGGTGAGTAACTTTTTTTCTATACATGCTAGCGACCTAAAACTTGTTTTATCGCATTCAGCGCGTCAAATTACGCCGGAAACGGTCGTCTTTGTTTTAATATTGCTCAAAACACGAAGTCGAATTCCGTTCGTTTGTTTCGTGGATATCGGTGAGTAACTTTTTTTCCATACACGCTAGCGACCTAGAACTTGTTTTATCGCATTCAGCGCGTCAAATTACGCCGGAAGCGGCTGTCTTTGTTTTGATATTGCTCGAAACACGAAGTCGAAGTCCGTTTGTTTGTTTTTCAGATATCGGTTGGAAACTTTTTTTCTATACATGCTAGCAACCTAAAACCTGTTTCATCGCATTCAGCGCGTCTAACTACGCCGGAAACGGTCGTCTTTGTTCTGATATTGCTCAAAACACGGAGTCGAATTCCGTTTGTTTGTTTTTCAGATATCGGTTAGTAACTTTTTTTCTATACAAGCTAGCGACCTGAAACTTGTTTTATCGCATTCAGCGCGTCAAATTACGCCGGAAACGGTCGTCTTTGTTTTGATATTGCTCAAAACACGAAGTCGAATTCCGTTCGTTTGTTTCGTGGATATCGGTGAGTAACTTTTTTTCTATACATGCTAGCGACCTAAAACTTGTTTTATCGCATTCAGCGCGTCAAATTACGCCGGAAACGGCCGTCTTTGTTGTGATATTGCTCGAAACACGAAGTCGAAGTCCGTTTGATTGTTTTTCAGATATCGGTTGGTAACTTTTTTTCTATACACGCTAGCGACCTAAAACTTGTTTCATCGCATTCAGCGCGTCAAATTACGCCGGAAACGGTCGTCTTTGTTCTGATATTGCTCAAAACACGGAGTCGAATTCCGTTTGTTTGTTTCGTGGATATCGGTGAGTAACTTTTTTTCTATACATGCTAGCGACCTCAAACTTGTTTTATCGCATTCAGCCCGTCAAATTACGCCGGAAACGGTCGTCTTCGTTTTGATATTGCTTAAAACACGAAGTCGCATTCCGTTCGTTTGTTTCGTGGATATCGGTGAGTAACTTTTTTTCTATACATGCTAGCGACCTAAAACTTGTTTTATCGCATTCAGCGCGTCAAATTACGCCGGAAACGGTCGTCTTTGTTCTGATATTGCTCGAAACACGAAGTCGAATTCCGTTCGTTTGTTTCGTGGATATCGGTGAGTAACTTTTTTTCTATACATGCTAGCGACCTAAAACTTGTTTTATCGCATTCAGCGCGTCAAATTACGCCAGAAACGGCCGTCTTTGTTTTGATATTGCTCGAAACACGAAGTCGAAGTCCGTTTGTTTGTTTTTCAGATATCGGTTGGTAACTTTTTTTCTATACATGCTAGCGACCTAAAACTTGTTTTATCGCTTTCAGCGCGTCAAATTACGCCGGAAACGGTCGTCTTTGTTTTGATATTGCTCAAAACACGGAGTCAATTTCCGTTCGTTTGTTTCGTGGATATCGCTGAGTAACTTTTTTTCTATACATGCTAGCGACCTAAAACTTGTTTTATCGCATTCAGCGCGTCAAATTACGCCGGAAACGGCCGTCTTTGTTTTGATATTGCTCGAAACACGAAGTCGAAGTCCGTATGTTTGTTTTTCAGATATCGGTTGGTAACTTTTTTTCTATACATGCTAGCGACCTAAAACTTGTTTTATCGCATTTAGCGCATCAAATTACGCCGGAAGCGGTCGTGTTTGTTTTGATATTGCTCAAAACACGGAGTCAATTTCCGTTCGTTTGTTTCGTGGATATCGGTGAGTAACTTTTTTTCTATACATGCTAGCGACCTGAAACTTGTTTTATCGCATTCAGCGCGTCAAATTACGCCGGAAACGGCCGTCTTTCTTTTGATATTGCTCGATAGACGAAGTCGGAGTCCGTTTGTTTGTTTTTCAGATATCGGTGAGTAACTTTTTTTCTATACATGCTAGCGACCTAAAACTTGTTTTATCGCATTCAGCGCGTCAAATTACGCCGGAAACGGCCGTCTTTGTTGTGATATTGCTCGAAACACGAAGTCGAAGTCCGTTTGATTGTTTTTCAGATATCGGTTGGTAACTTTTTTTCTATACACGCTAGCGACCTAAAACTTGTTTTATCGCATTCAGCGCGTCAAATTACGCCGGGAACGGTCGTCTTTGTTTTGATATTGCTCAAAACACGGAGTCAATTTCCGTTCGTTTGTTTCGTGGATATCGGTGAGTAACTTTTTTTCTATACATGCTAGCGACCTAAAACTTGTTTTATCGCATTCAGCGCGTCAAATTACGCCGGAAACAGTCGTCTTTGTTTTAATATTGCTCAAAACACGAAGTCGAATTCCGTTCGTTTGTTTCGTGGATATCGGTGAGTAACTTTTTTTCCATACACGCTAGCGACCTAAAACTTGTTTTATCGCATTCAGCGCGTCAAATTACGCCGGAAGCGGCTGTCTTTGTTTTGATATTGCTCGAAACACGAAGTCGAAGTCCGTTTGTTTGTTTTTCAGATATCGGTTGGAAACTTTTTTTCTATACATGCTAGCAACCTAAAACCTGTTTCATCGCATTCAGCGCGTCTAACTACGCCGGAAACGGTCGTCTTTGTTCTGATATTGCTCAAAACACGGAGTCGAATTCCGTTTGTTTGTTTTTCAGATATCGGTTAGTAACTTTTTTTCTATACAAGCTAGCGACCTGAAACTTGTTTTATCGCATTCAGCGCGTCAAATTACGCCGGAAACGGTCGTCTTTGTTTTGATATTGCTCAAAACACGAAGTCGAATTCCGTTCGTTTGTTTCGTGGATATCGGTAAGTAACTTTTTTTCTATACATGCTAGCGACCTGAAACTTGTTTTATCGCATTCAGCGCGTCAAATTACGCCGGAAACGGCCGTCTTTCTTTTGATTTTGCTCGATAGACGAAGTCGGAGTCCGTTTGTTTGTTTTTCAGATATCGGTTAGTAACTTTTTTTCTATACATGCTAGCGACCTAAAACTTGTTTTATCGCATTCAGCGCGTCAAATTACGCCGGAAACGGTCGTCTTTGTTTTGATATTGCTTAAAACACGAAGTCGAATTCCGTTCGTTTGTTTCGTGGATATCGGTGAGTAACTTTTTTTTTATACATGCTAGCGACCTAAAACTTGTTTTATCGCATTCAGCGCGTCAAATCACGCCGGAAACGGTCGTCTTTGTTTTGATATTGCTCGAAACACGAAGTCGAAGTCCGTTTGTTTGTTTTTCAGATGTCGGTTGGTAACTTTTTTTCTATACATGCTAGCGACCTAAAACTCGTTTTATCGCATTCAGCGCGTCAAATTACGCCGGAAACGGTCGTCTTTGTTTTGATATTGCTCAAAACACGAAGTCGAATTCCGTTCGTTTGTTTCGTGGATATCGGTGAGTAACTTTTTTTCTATACATGCTAGCGACCTAAAACTTGTTTCATCGCATTCAGCGCGTCAAATTACGCCGGAAAGGGTCGTCTTTGTTCTGATATTGCTCAAAACACGGGGTCGAATTCCGTTTGTTTGTTCCGTGGATATCGGTGAGTAACTTTTTTTCTATACATGCTAGCGACCTAAAACCTGTTTCATCGCATTCAGCGCGTCAAATTACGCCGGAAACGGTCGTCTTTGTTCTGATATTGCTCAAAACACGGAGTCGAATTCCGTTTGTTTGTTTTTCAGATATCGGTTAGTAACTTTTTTTCTATACATGCTAGCGACCTAAAACTTGTTTTATCGCATTCAGCGCGTCAAATTACGCCGGAAACGGTCGTCTTTGTTTTGATATTGCTCAAAACACGAAGTCGAATTCCGTTCGTTTGTTTCGTGGATATCGGTAAGTAACTTTTTTTCTATACATGCTAGCGACCTGAAACTTGTTTTATCGCATTCAGCGCGTCAACCTACGCCGGAAACGGCCGTATTTGTTTTGATATTGCTCGATAGACGAAGTCGGAGTCCGTTTGTTTGTTTTTCAGATATCGGTTAGTAACTCTTTTTCTATACATGCTAGCGACCTAAAACTTGTTTTATCGCATTCAGCGCGTCAAATTACGCCGGAAACGGCCGTCTTTGTTTTGATATTGCTCGAAACACGAAGTCGAAGTCCGTTTGTTTGTTTTTCAGATATCGGTTGGTACCTTTTTTTCTATACATGCTAGCGACCTCAAACTTGTTTTATCGCATTCAGCGCGTCAAATTACGCCGGAAACGGTTGTCTTTGTTTTGATATTGCTCAAAACACGAAGTCGAATTCCGTTCGTTTGTTTCGTGGATATCGGTGAGTAACTTTTTTTCTATACATGCTAGCGACCTAAAACTTGTTTTATCGCATTCAGCGCGTCAAATTACGCCGGAAACGGCCGTCTTTGTTTTGATATTGCTCGAAACACGAAGTCGAAGTCCGTTTGTTTGTTTTTCAGATATCGGTTGGTAACTTTTTTTCTATACATGCTAGCGACCTAAAACTTGTTTTATCGCATTCAGCGCGTCAAATTACGCCGGAAACGGTCGTCTTTGTTTTGATATTGCTTAAAACACGAAGTCGAATTCCGTTCGTTTGTTTCGTGGATATCGGTGAGTAACTTTTTTTTTATACATGCTAGCGACCTAAAACTTGTTTTATCGCATTCAGCGCGTCAAATCACGCCGGAAACGGTCGTCTTTGTTTTGATATTGCTCGAAACACGAAGTCGAAGTCCGTTTGTTTGTTTTTCAGATGTCGGTTGGTAACTTTTTTTCTATACATGCTAGCGACCTAAAACTCGTTTTATCGCATTCAGCGCGTCAAATTACGCCGGAAACGGTCGTCTTTGTTTTGATATTGCTCAAAACACGAAGTCGAATTCCGTTCGTTTGTTTCGTGGATATCGGTGAGTAACTTTTTTTCTATACATGCTAGCGACCTAAAACTTGTTTCATCGCATTCAGCGCGTCAAATTACGCCGGAAAGGGTCGTCTTTGTTCTGATATTGCTCAAAACACGGGGTCGAATTCCGTTTGTTTGTTTCGTGGATATCGGTGAGTAACTTTTTTTCTATACATGCTAGCGACCTAAAACCTGTTTCATCGCATTCAGCGCGTCAAATTACGCCGGAAACGGTCGTCTTTGTTCTGATATTGCTCAAAACACGGAGTCGAATTCCGTTTGTTTGTTTTTCAGATATCGGTTAGTAACTTTTTTTCCATACATGCTAGCGACCTAAAACTTGTTTTATCGCATTCAGCGCGTCAAATTACGCCGGAAACGGTCGTCTTTGTTTTGATATTGCTCAAAACACGAAGTCGAATTCCGTTCGTTTGTTTCGTGGATATCGGTAAGTAACTTTTTTTCTATACATGCTAGCGACCTGAAACTTGTTTTATCGCATTCAGCGCGTCAACCTACGCCGGAAACGGCCGTATTTGTTTTGATATTGCTCGATAGACGAAGTCGGAGTCCGTTTGTTTGTTTTTCAGATATCGGTTAGTAACTTTTTTTCTATACATGCTAGCGACCTAAAACTTGTTTTATCGCACTCAGCGCGTCAAATTACGCCGGAAACGGCCGTCTTTGTTTTGATATTGCTCGAAACACGAAGTCGAAGTCCGTTTGTTTGTTTTTCAGATATCGGTTGGTAACTTTTTTTCTATACATGCTAGCGACCTCAAACTTGATTTATCGCATTCAGCGCGTCAAATTACGCCGGAAACGGTTGTCTTTGTTTTGATATTGCTCAAAACACGAAGTCGAATTCCGTTCGTTTGTTTCGTGGATATCGGTGAGTAACTTTTTTTCTATACATGCTAGCGACCTAAAACTTGTTTTATCGCATTCAGCGCGTCAAATTACGCCGGAAACGGCCGTCTTTGTTTTGATATTGCTCGAAACACGAAGTCGAAGTCCGTTTGTTTGTTTTTCAGATATCGGTTGGTAACTTTTTTTCTATACATGCTAGCGACCTAAAACTTGTTTTATCGCATTCAGCGCGTCAAATCACGCCGGAAACGGTCGTCTTTGTTTTGATATTGCTCAAAACACGGAGTCAATTTCCGTTCGTTTGTTTTGTGGATATCGGTGAGTAACTTTTTTTCTATACATGCTAGCGACCTAAAACTTGTTTGATCGCATTCAGCCCGTCAAATTACGCCGGAAACGGTCGTCTTTGTTCTGATATTGCTCGATAGACGAAGTCGGAGTCCGTTTGTTTGTTTTTCAGATATCGGTTAGTAACTTTTTTTCTATACATGCTAGCGACCTCAAACTAGTTTTATCGCATTCAGCGCGTCAAATTACGCCGGAAACGGTTGTCTTTGTTTTGATATTGCTCAAAACACGAAGTCGAATTCCGTTCGTTTGTTTCGTGGATATCGGTGAGTAACTTTTTTTCTATACATGCTAGCGACCTAAAACTTGTTTTATCGCATTCAGCGCGTCAAATTACGCCAGAAACGGCCGTCTTTGTTTTGATATTGCTCGAAACACGAAGTCGAAGTCCGTTTGTTTGTTTTTCAGATATCGGTTGGTAACTTTTTTTCTATACATGCTAGCGACCTAAAACTTGTTTTATCGCATTCAGCGCGTCAAATTACGCCGGAAACGGTCGTCTTTGTTTTGATATTGCTCAAAACACGGAGTCAATTTCCGTTCGTTTGTTTCGTGGATATCGGTGAGTAACTTTTTTTCTATACATGCTAGCGACCTAAAACCTGTTTCATCGCATTCAGCGCGTCAAACTACGCCGGAAACGGTCGTCTTTGTTCTGATATTGCTCAAAACACGGAGTCGAATTCCGTTTGTTTGTTTTTCAGATATCGGTTAGTAACTTTTTTTCTATACATGCTAGCGACCTAAAACTTGTTTTATCGCATTCAGCGCGTCAAATTACGCCGGAAACGGTCGTCTTTGTTTTGATATTGCTCAAAACACGAAGTCGAATTCCGTTCGTTTGTTTCGTGGATATCGGTAAGTAACTTTTTTTCTATACATGCTAGCGACCTAAAACCTGTTTCATCGCATTCAGCGCGTCAAATTACGCCGGAAGCGGCTGTCTTTGTTTTGATATTGCTCGATAGACGAAGTCGGAGTCCGTTTGTTTGTTTTTCAGATATCGGTGAGTAACTTTTTTTCTATACATGCTAGCGACCTAAAACTTGTTTTATCGCATTCAGCGCGTCAAATTACGCCGGAAACGGCCGTCTTTGTTGTGATATTGCTCGAAACACGAAGTCGAAGTCCGTTTGATTGTTTTTCAGATATCGGTTGGTAACTTTTTTTCTATACACGCTAGCGACCTAAAACTTGTTTTATCGCATTCAGCGCGTCAAATTACGCCGGGAACGGTCGTCTTTGTTTTGATATTGCTCAAAACACGGAGTCAATTTCCGTTCGTTTGTTTCGTGGATATCGGTGAGTAACTTTTTTTCTATACATGCTAGCGACCTAAAACTTGTTTTATCGCATTCAGCGCGTCAAATTACGCCGGAAACGGTTGTCTTTGTTTTGATATTGCTCAAAACACGAAGTCGAATTCCGTTCGTTTGTTTCGTGGATATCGGTGAGTAACTTTTTTTCTATACATGCTAGCGACCTAAAACTTGTTTTATCGCATTCAGCGCGTCAAATTACGCCAGAAACGGCCGTCTTTGTTTTGATATTGCTCGAAACACGAAGTCGAAGTCCGTTTGTTTGTTTTTCAGATATCGGTTGGTAACTTTTTTTCTATACATGCTAGCGACCTAAAACTTGTTTTATCGCATTCAGCGCGTCAAATTACGCCGGAAACGGTCGTCTTTGTTTTGATATTGCTCAAAACACGGAGTCAATTTCCGTTCGTTTGTTTAGTGGATATCGGTGAGTAACTTTTTTTCTATACATGCTAGCGACCTAAAACCTGTTTCATCGCATTCAGCGCGTCAAATTACGCCGGAAACGGTCGTCTTTGTTCTGATATTGCTCAAAACACGGAGTCGAATTCCGTTTGTTTGTTTTTCAGATATCGGTTAGTAACTTTTTTTCTATACATGCTAGCGACCTAAAACTTGTTTTATCGCATTCAGCGCGTCAAATTACGCCGGAAACGGTCGTCTTTGTTTTGATATTGCTCAAAACACGAAGTCGAATTCCGTTCGTTTGTTTCGTGGATATCGGTAAGTAACTTTTTTTCTATACATGCTAGCGACCTAAAACCTGTTTCATCGCATTCAGCGCGTCAAATTACGCCGGAAGCGGCTGTCTTTGTTTTGATATTGCTCGATAGACGAAGTCGGAGTCCGTTTGTTTGTTTTTCAGATATCGGTGAGTAACTTTTTTTCTATACATGCTAGCGACCTAAAACTTGTTTTATCGCATTCAGCGCGTCAAATTACGCCGGAAACGGCCGTCTTTGTTGTGATATTGCTCGAAACACGAAGTCGAAGTCCGTTTGATTGTTTTTCAGATATCGGTTGGTAACTTTTTTTCTATACACGCTAGCGACCTAAAACTTGTTTTATCGCATTCAGCGCGTCAAATTACGCCGGGAACGGTCGTCTTTGTTTTGATATTGCTCAAAACACGGAGTCAATTTCCGTTCGTTTGTTTCGTGGATATCGGTGAGTAACTTTTTTTCTATACATGCTAGCGACCTAAAACTTGTTTTATCGCATTCAGCGCGTCAAATTACGCCGGAAACGGTTGTCTTTGTTTTGATATTGCTCAAAACACGAAGTCGAATTCCGTTCGTTTGTTTCGTGGATATCGGTGAGTAACTTTTTTTCTATACATGCTAGCGACCTAAAACTTGTTTTATCGCATTCAGCGCGTCAAATTACGCCAGAAACGGCCGTCTTTGTTTTGATATTGCTCGAAACACGAAGTCGAAGTCCGTTTGTTTGTTTTTCAGATATCGGTTGGTAACTTTTTTTCTATACATGCTAGCGACCTAAAACTTGTTTTATCGCATTCAGCGCGTCAAATTACGCCGGAAACGGTCGTCTTTGTTTTGATATTGCTCAAAACACGGAGTCAATTTCCGTTCGTTTGTTTAGTGGATATCGGTGAGTAACTTTTTTTCTATACATGCTAGCGACCTAAAACCTGTTTCATCGCATTCAGCGCGTCAAATTACGCCGGAAACGGTCGTCTTTGTTCTGATATTGCTCAAAACACGGAGTCGAATTCCGTTTGTTTGTTTTTCAGATATCGGTTAGTAACTTTTTTTCTATACATGCTAGCGACCTAAAACTTGTTTTATCGCATTCAGCGCGTCAAATTACGCCGGAAACGGTCGTCTTTGTTTTGATATTGCTCAAAACACGAAGTCGAATTCCGTTCGTTTGTTTCGTGGATATCGGTAAGTAACTTTTTTTCTATACATGCTAGCGACCTAAAACCTGTTTCATCGCATTCAGCGCGTCAAATTACGCCGGAAGCGGCTGTCTTTGTTTTGATATTGCTCGATAGACGAAGTCGGAGTCCGTTTGTTTGTTTTTCAGATATCGGTGAGTAACTTTTTTTCTATACATGCTAGCGACCTAAAACTTGTTTTATCGCATTCAGCGCGTCAAATTACGCCGGAAACGGCCGTCTTTGTTGTGATATTGCTCGAAACACGAAGTCGAAGTCCGTTTGATTGTTTTTCAGATATCGGTTGGTAACTTTTTTTCTATACACGCTAGCGACCTAAAACTTGTTTTATCGCATTCAGCGCGTCAAATTACGCCGGGAACGGTCGTCTTTGTTTTGATATTGCTCAAAACACGGAGTCAATTTCCGTTCGTTTGTTTCCTGGATATCGGTGAGTAACTTTTTTTCTATACATGCTAGCGACCTAAAACTTGTTTTATCGCATTCAGCCCGTCAAATTACGCCGGAAACGGTCGTCTTCGTTTTGATATTGCTTAAAACACGGAGTCGAATTCCGTTCGTTTGTTTCGTGGATATCGGTGAGTAACTTTTTTTCTATACATGCTAGCGACCTAAAACTTGTTTTATCGCATTCAGCGCGTCAAATTACGCCGGAAACGGTTGTCTTTGTTTTGATATTGCTCAAAACACGAAGTCGAATTCCGTTCGTTTGTTTCGTGGATATCGGTGAGTAACTTTTTTTCTATACATGCTAGCGACCTAAAACTTGTTTTATCGCATTCAGCGCGTCAAATTACGCCAGAAACGGCCGTCTTTGTTTTGATATTGCTCGAAACACGAAGTCGAAGTCCGTTTGTTTGTTTTTCAGATATCGGTTGGTAACTTTTTTTCTATACATGCTAGCGACCTAAAACTTGTTTTATCGCATTCAGCGCGTCAAATTACGCCGGAAACGGTCGTCTTTGTTTTGATATTGCTCAAAACACGGAGTCAATTTCCGTTCTCTTGTTTCGTGGATATCGGTGAGTAACTTTTTTTCTATACATGCTAGCGACCTAAAACCTGTTTCATCGCATTCAGCGCGTCAAATTACGCCGGAAACGGTCGTCTTTGTTCTGATATTGCTCAAAACACGGAGTCGAATTCCGTTTGTTTGTTTTTCAGATATCGGTTAGTAACTTTTTTTCTATACATGCTAGCGACCTAAAACTTGTTTTATCGCATTCAGCGCGTCAAATTACGCCGGAAACGGTCGTCTTTGTTTTGATATTGCTCAAAACACGAAGTCGAATTCCGTTCGTTTGTTTCGTGGATATCGGTAAGTAACTTTTTTTCTATACATGCTAGCGACCTAAAACCTGTTTCATCGCATTCAGCGCGTCAAATTACGCCGGAAGCGGCTGTCTTTGTTTTGATATTGCTCGATAGACGAAGTCGGAGTCCGTTTGTTTGTTTTTCAGATATCGGTGAGTAACTTTTTTTCTATACATGCTAGCGACCTAAAACTTGTTTTATCGCATTCAGCGCGTCAAATTACGCCGGAAACGGCCGTCTTTGTTGTGATATTGCTCGAAACACGAAGTCGAAGTCCGTTTGATTGTTTTTCAGATATCGGTTGGTAACTTTTTTTCTATACACGCTAGCGACCTAAAACTTGTTTTATCGCATTCAGCGCGTCAAATTACGCCGGGAACGGTCGTCTTTGTTTTGATATTGCTCAAATCACGGAGTCAATTTCCGTTCGTTTGTTTCGTGGATATCGGTGAGTAACTTTTTTTCTATACATGCTAGCGACCTAAAACTTGTTTTATCGCATTCAGCGCGTCAAATTACGCCGGAAACGGTTGTCTTTGTTTTGATATTGCTCAAAACACGAAGTCGAATTCCGTTCGTTTGTTTCGTGGATATCGGTGAGTAACTTTTTTTCTATACATGCTAGCGACCTAAAACTTGTTTTATCGCATTCAGCGCGTCAAATTACGCCAGAAACGGCCGTCTTTGTTTTGATATTGCTCGAAACACGAAGTCGAAGTCCGTTTGTTTGTTTTTCAGATATCGGTTGGTAACTTTTTTTCTATACATGCTAGCGACCTAAAACTTGTTTTATCGCATTCAGCGCGTCAAATTACGCCGGAAACGGTCGTCTTTGTTTTGATATTGCTCAAAACACGGAGTCAATTTCCGTTCGTTTGTTTCGTGGATATCGGTGAGTAACTTTTTTTCTATACATGCTAGCGACCTAAAACCTGTTTCATCGCATTCAGCGCGTCAAATTACGCCGGAAACGGTCGTCTTTGTTCTGATATTGCTCAAAACACGGAGTCGAATTCCGTTTGTTTGTTTTTCAGATATCGGTTAGTAACTTTTTTTCTATACATGCTAGCGACCTAAAACTTGTTTTATCGCATTCAGCGCGTCAAATTACGCCGGAAACGGTCGTCTTTGTTTTGATATTGCTCAAAACACGAAGTCGAATTCCGTTCGTTTGTTTCGTGGATATCGGTAAGTAACTTTTTTTCTATACATGCTAGCGACCTAAAACCTGTTTCATCGCATTCAGCGCGTCAAATTACGCCGGAAGCGGCTGTCTTTGTTTTGATATTGCTCGATAGACGAAGTCGGAGTCCGTTTGTTTGTTTTTCAGATATCGGTGAGTAACTTTTTTTCTATACATGCTAGCGACCTAAAACTTGTTTTATCGCATTCAGCGCGTCAAATTACGCCGGAAACGGCCGTCTTTGTTGTGATATTGCTCGAAACACGAAGTCGAAGTCCGTTTGATTGTTTTTCAGATATCGGTTGGTAACTTTTTTTCTATACACGCTAGCGACCTAAAACTTGTTTTATCGCATTCAGCGCGTCAAATTACGCCGGGAACGGTCGTCTTTGTTTTGATATTGCTCAAAACACGGAGTCAATTTCCGTTCGTTTGTTTCGTGGATATCGGTGAGTAACTTTTTTTCTATACATGCTAGCGACCTAAAACTTGTTTTATCGCATTCAGCGCGTCAAATTACGCCGGAAACGGTCGTCTTTGTTTTAATATTGCTCAAAACACGAAGTCGAATTCCGTTCGTTTGTTTCGTGGATATCGGTGAGTAACTTTTTTTCCATACACGCTAGCGACCTAAAACTTGTTTTATCGCATTCAGCGCGTCAAATTACGCCGGAAGCGGCTGTCTTTGTTTTGATATTGCTCGAAACACGAAGTCGAAGTCCGTTTGTTTGTTTTTCAGATATCGGTTGGAAACTTTTTTTCTATACATGCTAGCAACCTAAAACCTGTTTCATCGCATTCAGCGCGTCTAACTACGCCGGAAACGGTCGTCTTTGTTCTGATATTGCTCAAAACACGGAGTCGAATTCCGTTTGTTTGTTTTTCAGATATCGGTTAGTAACTTTTTTTCTATACAAGCTAGCGACCTGAAACTTGTTTTATCGCATTCAGCGCGTCAAATTACGCCGGAAACGGTCGTCTTTGTTTTGATATTGCTCAAAACACGAAGTCGAATTCCGTTCGTTTGTTTCGTGGATATCGGTAAGTAACTTTTTTTCTATACATGCTAGCGACCTGAAACTTGTTTTATCGCATTCAGCGCGTCAAATTACGCCGGAAACGGCCGTCTTTCTTTTGATTTTGCTCGATAGACGAAGTCGGAGTCCGTTTGTTTGTTTTTCAGATATCGGTTAGTAACTTTTTTTCTATACATGCTAGCGACCTAAAACTTGTTTTATCGCATTCAGCGCGTCAAATTACGCCGGAAACGGTCGTCTTTGTTTTGATATTGCTTAAAACACGAAGTCGAATTCCGTTCGTTTGTTTCGTGGATATCGGTGAGTAACTTTTTTTTTATACATGCTAGCGACCTAAAACTTGTTTTATCGCATTCAGCGCGTCAAATCACGCCGGAAACGGTCGTCTTTGTTTTGATATTGCTCGAAACACGAAGTCGAAGTCCGTTTGTTTGTTTTTCAGATGTCGGTTGGTAACTTTTTTTCTATACATGCTAGCGACCTAAAACTCGTTTTATCGCATTCAGCGCGTCAAATTACGCCGGAAACGGTCGTCTTTGTTTTGATATTGCTCAAAACACGAAGTCGAATTCCGTTCGTTTGTTTCGTGGATATCGGTGAGTAACTTTTTTTCTATACATGCTAGCGACCTAAAACTTGTTTCATCGCATTCAGCGCGTCAAATTACGCCGGAAAGGGTCGTCTTTGTTCTGATATTGCTCAAAACACGGGGTCGAATTCCGTTTGTTTGTTCCGTGGATATCGGTGAGTAACTTTTTTTCTATACATGCTAGCGACCTAAAACCTGTTTCATCGCATTCAGCGCGTCAAATTACGCCGGAAACGGTCGTCTTTGTTCTGATATTGCTCAAAACACGGAGTCGAATTCCGTTTGTTTGTTTTTCAGATATCGGTTAGTAACTTTTTTTCTATACATGCTAGCGACCTAAAACTTGTTTTATCGCATTCAGCGCGTCAAATTACGCCGGAAACGGTCGTCTTTGTTTTGATATTGCTCAAAACACGAAGTCGAATTCCGTTCGTTTGTTTCGTGGATATCGGTAAGTAACTTTTTTTCTATACATGCTAGCGACCTGAAACTTGTTTTATCGCATTCAGCGCGTCAACCTACGCCGGAAACGGCCGTATTTGTTTTGATATTGCTCGATAGACGAAGTCGGAGTCCGTTTGTTTGTTTTTCAGATATCGGTTAGTAACTCTTTTTCTATACATGCTAGCGACCTAAAACTTGTTTTATCGCATTCAGCGCGTCAAATTACGCCGGAAACGGCCGTCTTTGTTTTGATATTGCTCGAAACACGAAGTCGAAGTCCGTTTGTTTGTTTTTCAGATATCGGTTGGTAACTTTTTTTCTATACATGCTAGCGACCTCAAACTTGTTTTATCGCATTCAGCGCGTCAAATTACGCCGGAAACGGTTGTCTTTGTTTTGATATTGCTCAAAACACGAAGTCGAATTCCGTTCGTTTGTTTCGTGGATATCGGTGAGTAACTTTTTTTCTATACATGCTAGCGACCTAAAACTTGTTTTATCGCATTCAGCGCGTCAAATTACGCCGGAAACGGCCGTCTTTGTTTTGATATTGCTCGAAACACGAAGTCGAAGTCCGTTTGTTTGTTTTTCAGATATCGGTTGGTAACTTTTTTTCTATACATGCTAGCGACCTAAAACTTGTTTTATCGCATTCAGCGCGTCAAATTACGCCGGAAACGGTCGTCTTTGTTTTGATATTGCTTAAAACACGAAGTCGAATTCCGTTCGTTTGTTTCGTGGATATCGGTGAGTAACTTTTTTTTTATACATGCTAGCGACCTAAAACTTGTTTTATCGCATTCAGCGCGTCAAATCACGCCGGAAACGGTCGTCTTTGTTTTGATATTGCTCGAAACACGAAGTCGAAGTCCGTTTGTTTGTTTTTCAGATGTCGGTTGGTAACTTTTTTTCTATACATGCTAGCGACCTAAAACTCGTTTTATCGCATTCAGCGCGTCAAATTACGCCGGAAACGGTCGTCTTTGTTTTGATATTGCTCAAAACACGAAGTCGAATTCCGTTCGTTTGTTTCGTGGATATCGGTGAGTAACTTTTTTTCTATACATGCTAGCGACCTAAAACTTGTTTCATCGCATTCAGCGCGTCAAATTACGCCGGAAAGGGTCGTCTTTGTTCTGATATTGCTCAAAACACGGGGTCGAATTCCGTTTGTTTGTTTCGTGGATATCGGTGAGTAACTTTTTTTCTATACATGCTAGCGACCTAAAACCTGTTTCATCGCATTCAGCGCGTCAAATTACGCCGGAAACGGTCGTCTTTGTTCTGATATTGCTCAAAACACGGAGTCGAATTTCGTTTGTTTGTTTTTCAGATATCGGTTAGTAACTTTTTTTCTATACATGCTAGCGACCTAAAACTTGTTTTATCGCATTCAGCGCGTCAAATTACGCCGGAAACGGTCGTCTTTGTTTTGATATTGCTCAAAACACGAAGTCGAATTCCGTTCGTTTGTTTCGTGGATATCGGTAAGTAACTTTTTTTCTATACATGCTAGCGACCTGAAACTTGTTTTATCGCATTCAGCGCGTCAACCTACGCCGGAAACGGCCGTATTTGTTTTGATATTGCTCGATAGACGAAGTCGGAGTCCGTTTGTTTGTTTTTCAGATATCGGTTAGTAACTTTTTTTCTATACATGCTAGCGACCTAAAACTTGTTTTATCGCACTCAGCGCGTCAAACTACGCCGGAAACGGCCGTCTTTGTTTTGATATTGCTCGAAACACGAAGTCGAAGTCCGTTTGTTTGTTTTTCAGATATCGGTTGGTAACTTTTTTTCTATACATGCTAGCGACCTCAAACTTGTTTTATCGCATTCAGCGCGTCAAATTACGCCGGAAACGGTTGTCTTTGTTTTGATATTGCTCGAAACACGAAGTCGAAGTCCGTTTGTTTGTTTTTCAGATATCGGTTGGTAACTTTTTTTCTATACATGCTAGCGACCTAAAACTTGTTTTATCGCATTCAGCGCGTCAAATTACGCCGGAAACGGTCGTCTTTGTTTTGATATTGCTTAAAACACGAAGTCGAATTCCGTTCGTTTGTTTCGTGGATATCGGTGAGTAACTTTTTTTTTATACATGCTAGCGACCTAAAACTTGTTTTATCGCATTCAGCGCGTCAAATCACGCCGGAAACGGTCGTCTTTGTTTTGATATTGCTCGAAACACGAAGTCGAAGTCCGTTTGTTTGTTCTTCAGATGTCGGTTGGTAACTTTTTTTCTATACATGCTAGCGACCTAAAACTCGTTTTATCGCATTCAGCGCGTCAAATTACGCCGGAAACGGTCGTCTTTGTTTTGATATTGCTCAAAACACGAAGTCGAATTCCGTTCGTTTGTTTCGTGGATATCGGTGAGTAACTTTTTTTCTATACATGCTAGCGACCTAAAACTTGTTTCATCGCATTCAGCGCGTCAAATTACGCCGGAAAGGGTCGTCTTTGTTCTGATATTGCTCAAAACACGGGGTCGAATTCCGTTTGTTTGTTTCGTGGATATCGGTGAGTAACTTTTTTTCTATACATGCTAGCGACCTAAAACCTGTTTCATCGCATTCAGCGCGTCAAATTACGCCGGAAACGGTCGTCTTTGTTCTGATATTGCTCAAAACACGGAGTCGAATTCCGTTTGTTTGTTTTTCAGATATCGGTTAGTAACTTTTTTTCTATACATGCTAGCGACCTCAAACTTGATTTATCGCATTCAGCGCGTCAAATTACGCCGGAAACGGTTGTCTTTGTTTTGATATTGCTCAAAACACGAAGTCGAATTCCGTTCGTTTGTTTCGTGGATATCGGTGAGTAACTTTTTTTCTATACATGCTAGCGACCTAAAACTTGTTTTATCGCACTCAGCGCGTCAAACTACGCCGGAAACGGCCGTCTTTGTTTTGATATTGCTCGAAACACGAAGTCGAAGTCCGTTTGTTTGTTTTTCAGATATCGGTTGGTAACTTTTTTTCTATACATGCTAGCGACCTCAAACTTGTTTTATCGCATTCAGCGCGTCAAATTACGCCGGAAACGGTTGTCTTTGTTTTGATATTGCTCGAAACACGAAGTCGAAGTCCGTTTGTTTGTTTTTCAGATATCGGTTGGTAACTTTTTTTCTATACATGCTAGCGACCTAAAACTTGTTTTATCGCATTCAGCGCGTCAAATTACGCCAGAAACGGCCGTCTTTGTTTTGATATTGCTCGAAACACGAAGTCGAAGTCCGTTTGTTTGTTTTTCAGATATCGGTTGGTAACTTTTTTTCTATACATGCTAGCGACCTAAAACTTGTTTTATCGCATTCAGCGCGTCAAATTACGCCGGAAACGGTCGTCTTTGTTTTGATATTGCTCAAAACACGGAGTCAATTTCCGTTCGTTTGTTTCGTGGATATCGGTGAGTAACTTTTTTTCTATACATGCTAGCGACCTCAAACTTGTTTTATCGCATTCAGCGCGTCAAATTACGCCGGAAACGGTCGTCTTTGTTTTGATATTGCTCAAAACACGGAGTCAATTTCCGTTCGTTTGTTTTGTGGATATCGGTGAGTAACTTTTTTTCTATACATGCTAGCGACCTAAAACTTGTTTGATCGCATTCAGCCCGTCAAATTACGCCGGAAACGGTCGTCTTTGTTCTGATATTGCTCGATAGACGAAGTCGGAGTCCGTTTGTTTGTTTTTCAGATATCGGTTAGTAACTTTTTTTCTATACATGCTAGCGACCTAAAACTTGTTTCATCGCATTCAGCGCGTCAAATTACGCCGGAAACGGTCGTCTTTGTTCTGATATTGCTCAAAACACGGAGTCGAATTCCGTTTGTTTGTTTCGTGGATATCGGTGAGTAACTTTTTTTCTATACATGCTAGCGACCTCAAACTTGTTTTATCGCATTCAGCCCGTCAAATTACGCCGGAAACGGTCGTCTTCGTTTTGATATTGCTTAAAACACGAAGTCGAATTCCGTTCGTTTGTTTCGTGGATATCGGTGAGTAACTTTTTTTCTATACATGCTAGCGACCTAAAACTTGTTTTATCGCATTCAGCGCGTCAAATTACGCCGGAAACGGTCGTCTTTGTTTTGATATTGCTCAAAACCCGAAGTCGAATTCCGTTCGTTTGTTTCGTGGATATCGGTGAGTAACTTTTTTTCTATACATGCTAGCGACCTCAAACTTGTTTTATCGCATTCAGCGCGTCAAATTACGCCGGAAACGGTCGTCTTTGTTTTGATATTGCTCAAAACACGGAGTCAATTTCCGTTCGTTTGTTTTGTGGATATCGGTGAGTAACTTTTTTTCTATACATGCTAGCGACCTAAAACTTGTTTGATCGCATTCAGCCCGTCAAATTACGCCGGAAACGGTCGTCTTTGTTCTGATATTGCTCGATAGACGAAGTCGGAGTCCGTTTGTTTGTTTTTCAGATATCGGTTAGTAACTTTTTTTCTATACATGCTAGCGACCTAAAACTTGTTTCATCGCATTCAGCGCGTCAAATTACGCCGGAAACGGTCGTCTTTGTTCTGATATTGCTCAAAACACGGAGTCGAATTCCGTTTGTTTGTTTCGTGGATATCGGTGAGTAACTTTTTTTCTATACATGCTAGCGACCTCAAACTTGTTTTATCGCATTCAGCCCGTCAAATTACGCCGGAAACGGTCGTCTTCGTTTTGATATTGCTTAAAACACGAAGTCGAATTCCGTTCGTTTGTTTCGTGGATATCGGTGAGTAACTTTTTTTCTATACATGCTAGCGACCTAAAACTTGTTTTATCGCATTCAGCGCGTCAAATTACGCCGGAAACGGTCGTCTTTGTTTTGATATTGCTCAAAACCCGAAGTCGAATTCCGTTCGTTTGTTTCGTGGATATCGGTGAGTAACTTTTTTTCTATACATGCTAGCGACCTAAAACTTGTTTTATCGCATTCAGCGCGTCAAATTACGCCGGAAACGGCCGTCTTTGTTTTGATATTGCTCGAAACACGAAGTCGAAGTCCGTTTGTTTGTTTTTCAGATATCGGTTGGTAACTTTTTTTCTATACATGCTAGCGACCTAAAACTTGTTTTATCGCATTCAGCGCGTCAAATTACGCCGGAAACGGTCGTCTTTGTTTTGATATTGCTCAAAACACGGAGTCAATTTCCGTTCGTTTGTTTCGTGGATATCGCTGAGTAACTTTTTTTCTATACATGCTAGCGACCTAAAACTTGTTTTATCGCATTCAGCGCGTCAAATTACGCCGGAAACGGCCGTCTTTGTTTTGATATTGCTCGAAACACGAAGTCGAAGTCCGTTTGTTTGTTTTTCAGATATCGGTTGGTAACTTTTTTTCTATACATGCTAGCGATCTAAAACTTGTTTTATCGCATTCAGCGCGTCAAATTACGCCGGAAGCGGTCGTCTTTGTTTTGATATTGCTCAAAACACGGAGTCAATTTCCGTTCGTTTGTTTCGTGGATATCGGTGAGTAACTTTTTTTCTATACATGCTAGCGACCTGAAACTTGTTTTATCGCATTCAGCGCGTCAAATTACGCCGGAAACGGCCGTCTTTCTTTTGATATTGCTCGATAGACGAAGTCGGAGTCCGTTTGTTTGTTTTTCAGATATCGGTTAGTAACTTTTTTTCTATACATGCTAGCGACCTAAAACTTGTTTCATCGCATTCAGCGCGTCAAATTACGCCGGAAACGGTCGTCTTGGTTTTGATATTGCTCAAAACACGAAGTCGAATTCCGTTCGTTTGTTTCGTGGATATAGGTGAGTAACTTTTTTTCTATACATGCTAGCGACCTAAAACTTGTTTTATCGCATTCAGCGCGTCAAATTACGCCGGAAACGGCCGTCTTTGTTTTGATATTGCTCGAAACACGAAGTCGAAGTCCGTTTGTTTGTTTTTCAGATATCGGTTGGTAACTTTTTTTCTATACATGCTAGCGACCTAAAACTTGTTTTATCGCATTCAGCGCGTCAAATTACGCCGGAAACGGTCGTCTTTGTTTTGATATTGCTCAAAACACGGAGTCAATTTCCGTTCGTTTGTTTCGTGGATATCGGTGAGTAACTTTTTTTCTATACATGCTAGAGACCTAAAACTTGTTTTATCGCATTCAGCGCGTCAAATTACGCCGGAAACGGCCGTCTTTGTTCTGATATTGCTCGAAACACGAAGTCGAAGTCCGTTTGATTGTTTTTCAGATATCGGTTGGTAACTTTTTTTCTATACATGCTAGCGACCTAAAACTTGTTTTATCGCTTTCAGCGCGTCAAATTACGCCGGAAACGGTCGTCTTTGTTTTGATATTGCTCAAAACACGGAGTCAATTTCCGTTCGTTTGTTTCGTGGATATCGCTGAGTAACTTTTTTTCTATACATGCTAGCGACCTAAAACTTGTTTTATCGCATTCAGCGCGTCAAATTACGCCGGAAACGGCCGTCTTTGTTTTGATATTGCTCGAAACACGAAGTCGAAGTCCGTTTGTTTGTTTTTCAGATATCGGTTGGTAACTTTTTTTCTATACATGCTAGCGACCTAAAACTTGTTTTATCGCATTCAGCGCGTCAAATTACGCCGGAAGCGGTCGTCTTTGTTTTGATATTGCTCAAAACACGGAGTCAATTTCCGTTCGTTTGTTTCGTGGATATCGGTGAGTAACTTTTTTTCTATACATGCTAGCGACCTGAAACTTGTTTTATCGCATTCAGCGCGTCAAATTACGCCGGAAACGGCCGTCTTTCTTTTGATATTGCTCGATAGACGAAGTCGGAGTCCGTTTGTTTGTTTTTCAGATATCGGTTGGTAACTTTTTTTCTATACATGCTAGCGACCTAAAACTTGTTTCATCGCATTCAGCGCGTCAAATTACGCCGGAATCGGTCGTCTTTGTTTTGATATTGCTCAAAACACGAAGTCGGAGTCCGTTTGTTTGTTTTTCAGATATCGGTTAGTAACTTTTTTTCTATACATGCTAGCGACCTAAAACTTGTTTTATCGCATTCAGCGCGTCAAATTACGCCGGAAACGGCCGTCTTTGTTTTGATATTGCTCGAAACACGAAGTCGACGTCCGTTTGTTTGTTTTTCAGATATCGGTTGGTAACTTTTTTTCTATACATGCTAGCGACCTCAAACTTGTTTTATCGCATTCAGCGCGTCAAATTACGCCGGAAACGGTTGTCTTTGTTTTGATATTGCTCAAAACACGAAGTCGAATTCCGTTCGTTTGTTTCGTGGATATCGGTGAGTAACTTTTTTTCTATACATGCTAGCGACCTAAAACTTGTTTTATCGCATTCAGCGCGTCAAATTACGCCAGAAACGGCCGTCTTTGTTTTGATATTGCTCGAAACACGAAGTCGAAGTCCGTTTGTTTGTTTTTCAGATATCGGTTGGTAACTTTTTTTCTATACATGCTAGCGACCTAAAACTTGTTTTATCGCATTCAGCCCGTCAAATTACGCCGGAAACGGTCGTCTTTGTTTTGATATTGCTCAAAACACGGAGTCAATTTCCGTTCGTTTGTTTCGTGGATATCGGTGAGTAACTTTTTTTCTATACATGCTAGCGACCTCAAACTTGTTTTATCGCATTCAGCGCGTCAAATTACGCCGGAAACGGTCGTCTTTGTTTTGATATTGCTCAAAACACGGAGTCAATTTCCGTTCGTTTGTTTTGTGGATATCGGTGAGTAACTTTTTTTCTATACATGCTAGCGACCTAAAACTTGTTTGATCGCATTCAGCCCGTCAAATTACGCCGGAAACGGTCGTCTTTGTTCTGATATTGCTCGATAGACGAAGTCGGAGTCCGTTTGTTTGTTTTTCAGATATCGGTTAGTAACTTTTTTTCTATACATGCTAGCGACCTAAAACTTGTTTCATCGCATTCAGCGCGTCAAATTACGCCGGAAACGGTCGTCTTTGTTCTGATATTGCTCAAAACACGGAGTCGAATTCCGTTTGTTTGTTTCGTGGATATCGGTGAGTAACTTTTTTTCTATACATGCTAGCGACCTCAAACTTGTTTTATCGCATTCAGCGCGTCAAATTACGCCGGAAACGGTCGTCTTTGTTCTGATATTGCTCAAAACACGGAGTCGAATTCCGTTTGTTTGTTTCGTGGATATCGGTGAGTAACTTTTTTTCTATACATGCTAGCGACCTCAAACTTGTTTTATCGCATTCAGCCCGTCAAATTACGCCGGAAACGGTCGTCTTCGTTTTGATATTGCTTAAAACACGGAGTCGAATTCCGTTCGTTTGTTTCGTGGATATCGGTGAGTAACTTTTTTTCTATACATGCTAGCGACCTAAAACTTGTTTTATCGCATTCAGCGCGTCAAATTACGCCGGAAACGGTCGTCTTTGTTTTGATATTGCTCAAAACCCGAAGTCGAATTCCGTTCGTTTGTTTCGTGGATATCGGTGAGTAACTTTTTTTCTATACATGCTAGCGACCTAAAACTTGTTTTATCGCATTCAGCGCGTCAAATTACGCCGGAAACGGCCGTCTTTGTTTTGATATTGCTCGAAACACGAAGTCGAAGTCCGTTTGTTTGTTTTTCAGATATCGGTTGGTAACTTTTTTTCTATACATGCTAGCGACCTAAAACTTGTTTTATCGCATTCAGCGCGTCAAATTACGCCGGAAACGGTCGTCTTTGTTTTGATATTGCTCAAAACACGGAGTCAATTTCCGTTCGTTTGTTTCGTGGATATCGCTGAGTAACTTTTTTTCTATACATGCTAGCGACCTAAAACTTGTTTTATCGCATTCAGCGCGTCAAATTACGCCGGAAACGGCCGTCTTTGTTTTGATATTGCTCGAAACACGAAGTCGAAGTCCGTTTGTTTGTTTTTCAGATATCGGTTGGTAACTTTTTTTCTATACATGCTAGCGATCTAAAACTTGTTTTATCGCATTCAGCGCGTCAAATTACGCCGGAAGCGGTCGTCTTTGTTTTGATATTGCTCAAAACACGGAGTCAATTTCCGTTCGTTTGTTTCGTGGATATCGGTGAGTAACTTTTTTTCTATACATGCTAGCGACCTGAAACTTGTTTTATCGCATTCAGCGCGTCAAATTACGCCGGAAACGGCCGTCTTTCTTTTGATATTGCTCGATAGACGAAGTCGGAGTCCGTTTGTTTGTTTTTCAGATATCGGTTAGTAACTTTTTTTCTATACATGCTAGCGACCTAAAACTTGTTTCATCGCATTCAGCGCGTCAAATCACGCCGGAAACGGTCGTCTTTGTTTTGATATTGCTCAAAACACGAAGTCGAATTCCGTTCGTTTGTTTCGTGGATATAGGTGAGTAACTTTTTTTCTATACATGCTAGCGACCTAAAACTTGTTTTATCGCATTCAGCGCGTCAAATTACGCCGGAAACGGCCGTCTTTGTTTTGATATTGCTCGAAACACGAAGTCGAAGTCCGTTTGTTTGTTTTTCAGATATCGGTTGGTAACTTTTTTTCTATACATGCTAGCGACCTAAAACTTGTTTCATCGCATTCAGCGCGTCAAATTACGCCGGAAACGGTCGTCTTTGTTTTGATATTGCTCAAAACACGGAGTCAATTTCCGTTCGTTTGTTTCGTGGATATAGGTGAGTAACTTTTTTTCTATACATGCTAGCGACCTAAAACTTGTTTTATCGCATTCAGCGCGTCAAATTACGCCGGAAACGGCCGTCTTTGTTTTGATATTGCTCGAAACACGAAGTCGAAGTCCGTTTGTTTGTTTTTCAGATATCGGTTGGTAACTTTTTTTCTATACATGCTAGCGACCTAAAACTTGTTTTATCGCATTCAGCGCGTCAAATTACGCCGGAAACGGTCGTCTTTGTTTTGATATTGCTCAAAACACGGAGTCAATTTCCGTTCGTTTGTTTCGTGGATATCGGTGAGTAACTTTTTTTCTATACATGCTAGAGACCTAAAACTTGTTTTATCGCATTCAGCGCGTCAAATTACGCCGGAAACGGCCGTCTTTGTTCTGATATTGCTCGAAACACGAAGTCGAAGTCCGTTTGATTGTTTTTCAGATATCGGTTGGTAACTTTTTTTCTATACATGCTAGCGACCTAAAACTTGTTTTATCGCTTTCAGCGCGTCAAATTACGCCGGAAACGGTCGTCTTTGTTTTGATATTGCTCAAAACACGGAGTCAATTTCCGTTCGTTTGTTTCGTGGATATCGCTGAGTAACTTTTTTTCTATACATGCTAGCGACCTAAAACTTGTTTTATCGCATTCAGCGCGTCAAATTACGCCAGAAACGGCCGTCTTTGTTTTGATATTGCTCGAAACACGAAGTCGAAGTCCGTTTGTTTGTTTTTCAGATATCGGTTGGTAACTTTTTTTCTATACATGCTAGCGACCTAAAACTTGTTTTATCGCATTCAGCGCGTCAAATTACGCCGGAAACGGTCGTCTTTGTTTTGATATTGCTCAAAACACGGAGTCAATTTCCGTTCGTTTGTTTCGTGGATATCGGTGAGTAACTTTTTTTCTATACATGCTAGCGACCTCAAACTTGTTTTATCGCATTCAGCGCGTCAAATTACGCCGGAAACGGTCGTCTTTGTTTTGATATTGCTCAAAACACGGAGTCAATTTCCGTTCGTTTGTTTTGTGGATATCGGTGAGTAACTTTTTTTCTATACATGCTAGCGACCTAAAACTTGTTTGATCGCATTCAGCCCGTCAAATTACGCCGGAAACGGTCGTCTTTGTTCTGATATTGCTCGATAGACGAAGTCGGAGTCCGTTTGTTTGTTTTTCAGATATCGGTTAGTAACTTTTTTTCTATACATGCTAGCGACCTAAAACTTGTTTCATCGCATTCAGCGCGTCAAATTACGCCGGAAACGGTCGTCTTTGTTCTGATATTGCTCAAAACACGGAGTCGAATTCCGTTTGTTTGTTTCGTGGATATCGGTGAGTAACTTTTTTTCTATACATGCTAGCGACCTCAAACTTGTTTTATCGCATTCAGCGCGTCAAATTACGCCGGAAACGGTCGTCTTTGTTCTGATATTGCTCAAAACACGGAGTCGAATTCCGTTTGTTTGTTTCGTGGATATCGGTGAGTAACTTTTTTTCTATACATGCTAGCGACCTCAAACTTGTTTTATCGCATTCAGCCCGTCAAATTACGCCGGAAACGGTCGTCTTCGTTTTGATATTGCTTAAAACACGAAGTCGAATTCCGTTCGTTTGTTTCGTGGATATCGGTGAGTAACTTTTTTTCTATACATGCTAGCGACCTAAAACTTGTTTTATCGCATTCAGCGCGTCAAATTACGCCGGAAACGGTCGTCTTTGTTTTGATATTGCTCAAAACCCGAAGTCGAATTCCGTTCGTTTGTTTCGTGGATATCGGTGAGTAACTTTTTTTCTATACATGCTAGCGACCTAAAACTTGTTTTATCGCATTCAGCGCGTCAAATTACGCCGGAAACGGCCGTCTTTGTTTTGATATTGCTCGAAACACGAAGTCGAAGTCCGTTTGTTTGTTTTTCAGATATCGGTTGGTAACTTTTTTTCTATACATGCTAGCGACCTAAAACTTGTTTTATCGCATTCAGCGCGTCAAATTACGCCGGAAACGGTCGTCTTTGTTTTGATATTGCTCAAAACACGGAGTCAATTTCCGTTCGTTTGTTTCGTGGATATCGCTGAGTAACTTTTTTTCTATACATGCTAGCGACCTAAAACTTGTTTTATCGCATTCAGCGCGTCAAATTACGCCGGAAACGGCCGTCTTTGTTTTGATATTGCTCGAAACACGAAGTCGAAGTCCGTTTGTTTGTTTTTCAGATATCGGTTGGTAACTTTTTTTCTATACATGCTAGCGACCTGAAACTTGTTTCATCGCATTCAGCGCGTCAAATTACGCCGGAAACGGTCGTCTTTGTTTTGATATTGCTCAAAACACGGAGTCAATTTCCGTTCGTTTGTTTCGTGGATATAGGTGAGTAACTTTTTTTTCTATACATGCTAGCGACCTAAAACTTGTTTTATCGCATTCAGCGCGTCAAATTACGCCGGAAACGGCCGTCTTTGTTTTGATATTGCTCGAAACACGAAGTCGAAGTCCGTTTGTTTGTTTTTCAGATATCGGTTGGTAACTTTTTTTCTATACATGCTAGCGACCTAAAACTTGTTTTATCGCATTCAGCGCGTCAAATTACGCCGGAAACGGTCGTCTTTGTTTTGATATTGCTCAAAACACGGAGTCAATTTCCGTTCGTTTGTTTCGTGGATATCGGTGAGTAACTTTTTTTCTATACATGCTAGAGACCTAAAACTTGTTTTATCGCATTCAGCGCGTCAAATTACGCCGGAAACGGCCGTCTTTGTTCTGATATTGCTCGAAACACGAAGTCGAAGTCCGTTTGATTGTTTTTCAGATATCGGTTGGTAACTTTTTTTCTATACATGCTAGCGACCTAAAACTTGTTTTATCGCTTTCAGCGCGTCAAATTACGCCGGAAACGGTCGTCTTTGTTTTGATATTGCTCAAAACACGGAGTCAATTTCCGTTCGTTTGTTTCGTGGATATCGCTGAGTAACTTTTTTTCTATACATGCTAGCGACCTAAAACTTGTTTTATCGCATTCAGCGCGTCAAATTACGCCGGAAACGGCCGTCTTTGTTTTGATATTGCTCGAAACACGAAGTCGAAGTCCGTTTGTTTGTTTTTCAGATATCGGTTGGTAACTTTTTTTCTATACATGCTAGCGACCTAAAACTTGTTTTATCGCATTCAGCGCGTCAAATTACGCCGGAAACGGCCGTCTTTGTTCTGATATTGCTCGAAACACGAAGTCGAAGTCCGTTTGATTGTTTTTCAGATATCGGTTGGTAACTTTTTTTCTATACATGCTAGCGACCTAAAACTTGTTTTATCGCTTTCAGCGCGTCAAATTACGCCGGAAACGGTCGTCTTTGTTTTGATATTGCTCAAAACACGGAGTCAATTTCCGTTCGTTTGTTTCGTGGATATCGCTGAGTAACTTTTTTTCTATACATGCTAGCGACCTAAAACTTGTTTTATCGCATTCAGCGCGTCAAATTACGCCGGAAACGGCCGTCTTTGTTTTGATATTGCTCGAAACACGAAGTCGAAGTCCGTTTGTTTGTTTTTCAGATATCGGTTGGTAACTTTTTTTCTATACATGCTAGCGACCTAAAACTTGTTTTATCGCATTCAGCGCGTCAAATTACGCCGGAAGCGGTCGTCTTTGTTTTGATATTGCTCAAAACACGGAGTCAATTTCCGTTCGTTTGTTTCGTGGATATCGGTGAGTAACTTTTTTTCTATACATGCTAGCGACCTGAAACTTGTTTTATCGCATTCAGCGCGTCAAATTACGCCGGAAACGGCCGTCTTTCTTTTGATATTGCTCGATAGACGAAGTCGGAGTCCGTTTGTTTGTTTTTCAGATATCGGTTGGTAACTTTTTTTCTATACATGCTAGCGACCTAAAACTTGTTTCATCGCATTCAGCGCGTCAAATTACGCCGGAAACGGTCGTCTTTGTTTTGATATTGCTCAAAACACGAAGTCGAATTCCGTTCGTTTGTTTCGTGGATATCGGTGAGTAACTTTTTTTCTATACATGCTAGCGACCTAAAACTTGTTTTATCGCATTCAGCGCGTCAAATTACGCCGGAAACGGCCGTCTTTGTTTTAATATTGCTCGAAACACGAAGTCGAAGTCCGTTTGTTTGTTTTTCAGATATCGGTTGGTAACTTTTTTTCTATACATGCTAGCGACCTAAAACTTGTTTTATCGCATTCAGCGCGTCAAATTACGCCGGAAACGGTCGTCTTTGTTTTGATATTGCTCAAAACACGGAGTCAATTTCCGTTCGTTTGTTTCGTGGATATCGGTGAGTAACTTTTTTTCTATACATGCTAGCGACCTAAAACTTGTTTTATCGCATTCAGCGCGTCAAATTACGCCGGAAACGGCCGTCTTTGTTCTGATATTGCTCGAAACACGAAGTCGAAGTCCGTTTGATTGTTTTTCAGATATCGGTTGGTAACTTTTTTTCTATACACGCTAGCGACCTAAAACTTGTTTTATCGCATTCAGCGCGTCAAATTACGCCGAAAACGGTCGTCTTTGTTTTGATATTGCTCAAAACACGGAGTCAATTTCCGTTCGTTTGTTTCGTGGATATCGGTGAGTAACTTTTTTTCTATACATGCTAGCGACCTAAAACTTGTTTTATCGCATTCAGCCCGTCAAATTACGCCGGAAACGGTCGTCTTTGTTCTGATATTGCTCGATAGACGAAGTCGGAGTCCGTTTGTTTGTTTTTCAGATATCGGTTAGTAACTTTTTTTCTATACATGCTAGCGACCTAAAACTTGTTTCATCGCATTCAGCGCGTCAAATTACGCCGGAAACGGTCGTCTTTGTTCTGATATTGCTCAAAACACGGAGTCGAATTCCGTTTGTTTGTTTCGTGGATATCGGTGAGTAACTTTTTTTCTATACATGCTAGCGACCTCAAACTTGTTTTATCGCATTCAGCGCGTCAAATTACGCCGGAAACGGCCGTCTTTGTTTTGATATTGCTCGAAACACGAAGTCGAAGTCCGTTTGTTTGTTTTTCAGATATCGGTTGGTAACTTTTTTTCTATACATGCTAGCGACCTAAAACTTGTTTTATCGCATTCTGCGCGTCAAATTACGCCGGAAACGGTCGTCTTTGTTTTGATATTGCTCAAAACACGGAGTCAATTTCCGTTCGTTTGTTTCGTGGATATCGCTGAGTAACTTTTTTTCTATACATGCTAGCGACCTAAAACTTGTTTTATCGCATTCAGCGCGTCAAATTACGCCGGAAACGGCCGTCTTTGTTTTGATATTGCTCGAAACACGAAGTCGAAGTCCGTTTGTTTGTTTTTCAGATATCGGTTGGTAACTTTTTTTCTATACATGCTAGCGATCTAAAACTTGTTTTATCGCATTCAGCGCGTCAAATTACGCCGAAAGCGGTCGTCTTTGTTTTGATATTGCTCAAAACACGGAGTCAATTTCCGTTCGTTTGTTTCGTGGATATCGGTGAGTAACTTTTTTTCTATACATGCTAGCGACCTGAAACTTGTTTTCTCGCATTCAGCGCGTGAAATTACGCCGGAAACGGCCGTCTTTCTTTTGATATTGCTCGATAGACGAAGTCGGAGTCCGTTTGTTTGTTTTTCAGATATCGGTTAGTAACTTTTTTTCTATACATGCTAGCGACCTAAAACTTGTTTCATCGCATTCAGCGCGTCAAATTACGCCGGAAACGGTCGTCTTTGTTTTGATATTGCTCAAAACACGAAGTCGAATTCCGTTCGTTTGTTTCGTGGATATAGGTGAGTAACTTTTTTTCTATACATGCTAGCGACCTAAAACTTGTTTTATCGCATTCATCGCGTCAAATTACGCCGGAAACGGCCGTCTTTGTTTTGATATTGCTCGATAGACGAAGTCGGAGTCCGTTTGTTTGTTTTTCAGATATCGGTTAGTAACTTTTTTTCTATACATGCTAGCGACCTAAAACTTGTTTCATCGCATTCAGCGCGTCAAATTACGCCGGAAACGGTCGTCTTTGTTTTGATATTGCTCAAAACACGAAGTCGAATTCCGTTCGTTTGTTTCGTGGATATAGGTGAGTAACTTTTTTTCTATACATGCTAGCGACCTAAAACTTGTTTTATCGCATTCAGCGCGTCAAATTACGCCGGAAACGGCCGTCTTTGTTTTGATATTGCTCGAAACACGAAGTCGAAGTCCGTTTGTTTGTTTTTCAGATATCGGTTGGTAACTTTTTTTCTATACATGCTAGCGACCTAAAACTTGTTTTATCGCATTCAGCGCGTCAAATTACGCCGGAAACGGTCGTCTTTGTTTTGATATTGCTCAAAACACGGAGTCAATTTCCGTTCGTTTGTTTCGTGGATATCGGTGAGTAACTTTTTTTCTATACATGCTAGAGACCTAAAACTTGTTTTATCGCATTCAGCGCGTCAAATTACGCCGGAAACGGCCGTCTTTGTTCTGATATTGCTCGAAACACGAAGTCGAAGTCCGTTTGTTTGTTTTTCAGATATCGGTTGGTAACTTTTTTTCTATACATGCTAGCGACCTAAAACTTGTTTCATCGCATTCAGCGCGTCAAATTACGCCGGAAACGGCCGTCTTTGTTTTGATATTGCTCGAAACACGAAGTCGAAGTCCGTTTGTTTGTTTTTCAGATATCGGTTGGTAACTTTTTTTCTATACATGCCAGCGACCTAAAACTTGTGTTATCGCATTCAGCGCGTCAAATTACGCCGGAAGCGGTCGTCTTTGTTTTGATATTGCTCAAAACACGGAGTCAATTTCCGTTCGTTTGTTTCGTGGATATCGGTGAGTAACTTTTTTTCTATACATGCTAGCGACCTGAAACTTGTTTTATCGCATTCAGCGCGTCAAATTACGCCGGAAACGGCCGTCTTTCTTTTGATATTGCTCGATAGACGAAGTCGGAGTCCGTTTGTTTGTTTTTCAGATATCGGTTGGTAACTTTTTTTCTATACATGCTAGCGACCTAAAACTTGTTTCATCGCATTCAGCGCGTAAAATTACGCCGGAAACGGTCGTCTTTGTTTTGATATTGCTCAAAACACGAAGTCGAATTCCGTTCGTTTGTTTCGTGGATATCGGTGAGTAACTTTTTTTCTATACATGCTAGCGACCTAAAACTTGTTTTATCGCATTCAGCGCGTCAAATTACGCCGGAAACGGCCGTCTTTGTTTTGATATTGCTCGAAACACGAAGTCGAAGTCCGTTTGTTTGTTTTTCAGATATCGGTTGGTAACTTTTTTTCTATACATGCTAGCGACCTAAAACTTGTTTTATCGCATTCAGCGCGTCAAATTACGCCGGAAACGGTCGTCTTTGTTTTGATATTGCTCAAAACACGGAGTCAATTTCCGTTCGTTTGTTTCGTGGATATCGGTGAGTAACTTTATTTCTATACATGCTAGCGACCTAAAACTTGTTTTATCGCATTCAGCGCGTCAAATTACGCCGGAAACGGCCGTCTTTGTTCTGATATTGCTCGAAACACGAAGTCGAAGTCCGTTTGATTGTTTTTCAGATATCGGTTGGTAACTTTTTTTCTATACACGCTAGCGACCTAAAACTTGTTTTATCGCATTCAGCGCGTCAAATTACGCCGAAAACGGTCGTCTTTGTTTTGATATTGCTCAAAACACGGAGTCAATTTCCGTTCGTTTGTTTCGTGGATATCGGTGAGTAACTTTTTTTCTATACATGCTAGCGACCTAAAACTTGTTTTATCGCATTCAGCCCGTCAAATTACGCCGGAAACGGTCGTCTTTGTTCTGATATTGCTCGATAGACGAAGTCGGAGTCCGTTTGTTTGTTTTTCAGATATCGGTTAGTAACTTTTTTTCTATACATGCTAGCGACCTAAAACTTGTTTCATCGCATTCAGCGCGTCAAATCACGCCGGAAACGGTCGTCTTTGTTTTGATATTGCTCAAAACACGAAGTCGAATTCCGTTCGTTTGTTTCGTGGATATAGGTGAGTAACTTTTTTTCTATACATGCTAGCGACCTAAAACTTGTTTTATCGCATTCAGCGCGTCAAATTACGCCGGAAACGGCCGTCTTTGTTTTGATATTGCTCGAAACACGAAGTCGAAGTCCGTTTGTTTGTTTTTCAGATATCGGTTGGTAACTTTTTTTCTATACATGCTAGCGACCTAAAACTTGTTTTATCGCATTTAGCGCGTCAAATTACGCCGGAAACGGTCGTCTTTGTTTTGATATTGCTCAAAACACGGAGTCAATTTCCGTTCGTTTGTTTCGTGGATATCGGTGAGTAACTTTATTTCTATACATGCTAGCGACCTAAAACTTGTTTTATCGCATTCAGCGCGTCAAATTACGCCGGAAACGGCCGTCTTTGTTCTGATATTGCTCGAAACACGAAGTCGAAGTCCGTTTGATTGTTTTTCAGATATCGGTTGGTAACTTTTTTTCTATACACGCTAGCGACCTAAAACTTGTTTTATCGCATTCAGCGCGTCAAATTACGCCGAAAACGGTCGTCTTTGTTTTGATATTGCTCAAAACACGGAGTCAATTTCCGTTCGTTTGTTTCGTGGATATCGGTGAGTAACTTTTTTTCTATACATGCTAGCGACCTAAAACTTGTTTTATCGCATTCAGCCCGTCAAATTACGCCGGAAACGGTCGTCTTTGTTCTGATATTGCTCGATAGACGAAGTCGGAGTCCGTTTGTTTGTTTTTCAGATATCGGTTAGTAACTTTTTTTCTATACATGCTAGCGACCTAAAACTTGTTTCATCGCATTCAGCGCGTCAAATCACGCCGGAAACGGTCGTCTTTGTTTTGATATTGCTCAAAACACGAAGTCGAATTCCGTTCGTTTGTTTCGTGGATATAGGTGAGTAACTTTTTTTCTATACATGCTAGCGACCTAAAACTTGTTTTATCGCATTCAGCGCGTCAAATTACGCCGGAAACGGCCGTCTTTGTTTTGATATTGCTCGAAACACGAAGTCGAAGTCCGTTTGTTTGTTTTTCAGATATCGGTTGGTAACTTTTTTTCTATACATGCTAGCGACCTAAAACTTGTTTTATCGCATTCAGCGCGTCAAATTACGCCGGAAACGGTCGTCTTTGTTTTGATATTGCTCAAAACACGGAGTCAATTTCCGTTCGTTTGTTTCGTGGATATAGGTGAGTAACTTTTTTTCTATACATGCTAGCGACCTGAAACTTGTTTTATCGCATTCAGCGCGTCAAATTACGCCGGAAACGGCCGTCTTTGTTTTGATATTGCTCGAAACACGAAGTCGAAGTCCGTTTGTTTGTTTTTCAGATATCGGTTGGTAACTTTTTTTCTATACATGCTAGCGACCTAAAACTTGTTTTATCGCATTCAGCGCGTCAAATTACGCCGGAAACGGTCGTCTTTGTTTTGATATTGCTCAAAACACGGAGTCAATTTCCGTTCGTTTGTTTCGTGGATATCGGTGAGTAACTTTTTTTCTATACATGCTAGAGACCTAAAACTTGTTTTATCGCATTCAGCGCGTCAAATTACGCCGGAAACGGCCGTCTTTGTTCTGATATTGCTCGAAACACGAAGTCGAAGTCCGTTTGATTGTTTTTCAGATATCGGTTGGTAACTTTTTTTCTATACATGCTAGCGACCTAAAACTTGTTTTATCGCTTTCAGCGCGTCAAATTACGCCGGAAACGGTCGTCTTTGTTTTGATATTGCTCAAAACACGGAGTCAATTTCCGTTCGTTTGTTTCGTGGATATCGCTGAGTAACTTTTTTTCTATACATGCTAGCGACCTAAAACTTGTTTTATCGCATTCAGCGCGTCAAATTACGCCGGAAACGGCCGTCTTTGTTTTGATATTGCTCGAAACACGAAGTCGAAGTCCGTTTGTTTGTTTTTCAGATATCGGTTGGTAACTTTTTTTCTATACATGCTAGCGACCTAAAACTTGTTTTATCGCATTCAGCGCGTCAAATTACGCCGGAAGCGGTCGTCTTTGTTTTGATATTGCTCAAAACACGGAGTCAATTTCCGTTCGTTTGTTTCGTGGATATCGGTGAGTAACTTTTTTTCTATACATGCTAGCGACCTGAAACTTGTTTTATCGCATTCAGCGCGTCAAATTACGCCGGAAACGGCCGTCTTTCTTTTGATATTGCTCGATAGACGAAGTCGGAGTCCGTTTGTTTGTTTTTCAGATATCGGTTGGTAACTTTTTTTCTATACATGCTAGCGACCTAAAACTTGTTTCATCGCATTCAGCGCGTCAAATTACGCCGGAAACGGTCGTCTTTGTTTTGATATTGCTCAAAACACGAAGTCGAATTCCGTTCGTTTGTTTCGTGGATATCGGTGAGTAACTTTTTTTCTATACATGCTAGCGACCTAAAACTTGTTTTATCGCATTCAGCGCGTCAAATTACGCCGGAAACGGCCGTCTTTGTTTTGATATTGCTCGAAACACGAAGTCGAAGTCCGTTTGATTGTTTTTCAGATATCGGTTGGTAACTTTTTTTCTATACACGCTAGCGACCTAAAACTTGTTTTATCGCATTCAGCGCGTCAAATTACGCCGAAAACGGTCGTCTTTGTTTTGATATTGCTCAAAACACGGAGTCAATTTCCGTTCGTTTGTTTCGTGGATATCGGTGAGTAACTTTTTTTCTATACATGCTAGCGACCTAAAACTTGTTTTATCGCATTCAGCCCGTCAAATTACGCCGGAAACGGTCGTCTTTGTTCTGATATTGCTCGATAGACGAAGTCGGAGTCCGTTTGTTTGTTTTTCAGATATCGGTTAGTAACTTTTTTTCTATACATGCTAGCGACCTAAAACTTGTTTCATCGCATTCAGCGCGTCAAATCACGCCGGAAACGGTCGTCTTTGTTTTGATATTGCTCAAAACACGAAGTCGAATTCCGTTCGTTTGTTTCGTGGATATAGGTGAGTAACTTTTTTTCTATACATGCTAGCGACCTAAAACTTGTTTTATCGCATTCAGCGCGTCAAATTACGCCGGAAACGGCCGTCTTTGTTTTGATATTGCTCGAAACACGAAGTCGAAGTCCGTTTGTTTGTTTTTCAGATATCGGTTGGTAACTTTTTTTCTATACATGCTAGCGACCTAAAACTTGTTTTATCGCATTCAGCGCGTCAAATTACGCCGGAAACGGTCGTCTTTGTTTTGATATTGCTCAAAACACGGAGTCAATTTCCGTTCGTTTGTTTCGTGGATATAGGTGAGTAACTTTTTTTCTATACATGCTAGCGACCTGAAACTTGTTTTATCGCATTCAGCGCGTCAAATTACGCCGGAAACGGCCGTCTTTGTTTTGATATTGCTCGAAACACGAAGTCGAAGTCCGTTTGTTTGTTTTTCAGATATCGGTTGGTAACTTTTTTTCTATACATGCTAGCGACCTAAAACTTGTTTTATCGCATTCAGCGCGTCAAATTACGCCGGAAACGGTCGTCTTTGTTTTGATATTGCTCAAAACACGGAGTCAATTTCCGTTCGTTTGTTTCGTGGATATCGGTGAGTAACTTTTTTTCTATACATGCTAGAGACCTAAAACTTGTTTTATCGCATTCAGCGCGTCAAATTACGCCGGAAACGGCCGTCTTTGTTCTGATATTGCTCGAAACACGAAGTCGAAGTCCGTTTGATTGTTTTTCAGATATCGGTTGGTAACTTTTTTTCTATACATGCTAGCGACCTAAAACTTGTTTTATCGCTTTCAGCGCGTCAAATTACGCCGGAAACGGTCGTCTTTGTTTTGATATTGCTCAAAACACGGAGTCAATTTCCGTTCGTTTGTTTCGTGGATATCGCTGAGTAACTTTTTTTCTATACATGCTAGCGACCTAAAACTTGTTTTATCGCATTCAGCGCGTCAAATTACGCCGGAAACGGCCGTCTTTGTTTTGATATTGCTCGAAACACGAAGTCGAAGTCCGTTTGTTTGTTTTTCAGATATCGGTTGGTAACTTTTTTTCTATACATGCTAGCGACCTAAAACTTGTTTTATCGCATTCAGCGCGTCAAATTACGCCGGAAGCGGTCGTCTTTGTTTTGATATTGCTCAAAACACGGAGTCAATTTCCGTTCGTTTGTTTCGTGGATATCGGTGAGTAACTTTTTTTCTATACATGCTAGCGACCTGAAACTTGTTTTATCGCATTCAGCGCGTCAAATTACGCCGGAAACGGCCGTCTTTCTTTTGATATTGCTCGATAGACGAAGTCGGAGTCCGTTTGTTTGTTTTTCAGATATCGGTTGGTAACTTTTTTTCTATACATGCTAGCGACCTAAAACTTGTTTCATCGCATTCAGCGCGTCAAATTACGCCGGAAACGGTCGTCTTTGTTTTGATATTGCTCAAAACACGAAGTCGAATTCCGTTCGTTTGTTTCGTGGATATCGGTGAGTAACTTTTTTTCTATACATGCTAGCGACCTAAAACTTGTTTTATCGCATTCAGCGCGTCAAATTACGCCGGAAACGGCCGTCTTTGTTTTGATATTGCTCGAAACACGAAGTCGAAGTCCGTTTGTTTGTTTTTCAGATATCGGTTGGTAACTTTTTTTCTATACATGCTAGCGACCTAAAACTTGTTTTATCGCATTCAGCGCGTCAAATTACGCCGGAAACGGTCGTCTTTGTTTTGATATTGCTCAAAACACGGAGTCAATTTCCGTTCGTTTGTTTCGTGGATATCGGTGAGTAACTTTTTTTCTATACATGCTAGAGACCTAAAACTTGTTTTATCGCATTCAGCGCGTCAAATTACGCCGGAAACGGCCGTCTTTGTTCTGATATTGCTCGAAACACGAAGTCGAAGTCCGTTTGATTGTTTTTCAGATATCGGTTGGTAACTTTTTTTCTATACATGCTAGCGACCTAAAACTTGTTTTATCGCTTTCAGCGCGTCAAATTACGCCGGAAACGGTCGTCTTTGTTTTGATATTGCTCAAAACACGGAGTCAATTTCCGTTCGTTTGTTTCGTGGATATCGCTGAGTAACTTTTTTTCTATACATGCTAGCGACCTAAAACTTGTTTTATCGCATTCAGCGCGTCAAATTACGCCGGAAACGGCCGTCTTTGTTTTGATATTGCTCGAAACACGAAGTCGAAGTCCGTTTGTTTGTTTTTCAGATATCGGTTGGTAACTTTTTTTCTATACATGCTAGCGACCTAAAACTTGTTTTATCGCATTCAGCGCGTCAAATTACGCCGGAAGCGGTCGTCTTTGTTTCGATATTGCTCAAAACACGGAGTCAATTTCCGTTCGTTTGTTTCGTGGATATCGGTGAGTAACTTTTTTTCTATACATGCTAGCGACCTGAAACTTGTTTTATCGCATTCAGCGCGTCAAATTACGCCGGAAACGGCCGTCTTTCTTTTGATATTGCTCGATAGACGAAGTCGGAGTCCGTTTGTTTGTTTTTCAGATATCGGTTGGTAACTTTTTTTCTATACATGCTAGCGACCTAAAACTTGTTTCATCGCATTCAGCGCGTCAAATTACGCCGGAAACGGTCGTCTTTGTTTTGATATTGCTCAAAACACGAAGTCGAATTCCGTTCGTTTGTTTCGTGGATATCGGTGAGTAACTTTTTTTCTATACATGCTAGCGACCTAAAACTTGTTTTATCGCATTCAGCGCGTCAAATTACGCCGGAAACGGCCGTCTTTGTTTTAATATTGCTCGAAACACGAAGTCGAAGTCCGTTTGTTTGTTTTTCAGATATCGGTTGGTAACTTTTTTTCTATACATGCTAGCGACCTAAAACTTGTTTTATCGCATTCAGCGCGTCAAATTACGCCGGAAACGGTCGTCTTTGTTTTGATATTGCTCAAAACACGGAGTCAATTTCCGTTCGTTTGTTTCGTGGATATCGGTGAGTAACTTTTTTTCTATACATGCTAGCGACCTAAAACTTGTTTTATCGCATTCAGCGCGTCAAATTACGCCGGAAACGGCCGTCTTTGTTCTGATATTGCTCGAAACACGAAGTCGAAGTCCGTTTGATTGTTTTTCAGATATCGGTTGGTAACTTTTTTTCTATACACGCTAGCGACCTAAAACTTGTTTTATCGCATTCAGCGCGTCAAATTACGCCGAAAACGGTCGTCTTTGTTTTGATATTGCTCAAAACACGGAGTCAATTTCCGTTCGTTTGTTTCGTGGATATCGGTGAGTAACTTTTTTTCTATACATGCTAGCGACCTAAAACTTGTTTTATCGCATTCAGCCCGTCAAATTACGCCGGAAACGGTCGTCTTTGTTCTGATATTGCTCGATAGACGAAGTCGGAGTCCGTTTGTTTGTTTTTCAGATATCGGTTAGTAACTTTTTTTCTATACATGCTAGCGACCTAAAACTTGTTTCATCGCATTCAGCGCGTCAAATTACGCCGGAAACGGTCGTCTTTGTTCTGATATTGCTCAAAACACGGAGTCGAATTCCGTTTGTTTGTTTCGTGGATATCGGTGAGTAACTTTTTTTCTATACATGCTAGCGACCTCAAACTTGTTTTATCGCATTCAGCCCGTCAAATTACGCCGGAAACGGTCGTCTTCGTTTTGATATTGCTTAAAACACGAAGTCGAATTCCGTTCGTTTGTTTCGTGGATATCGGTGAGTAACTTTTTTTCTATACATGCTAGCGACCTAAAACTTGTTTTATCGCATTCAGCGCGTCAAATTACGCCGGAAACGGTCGTCTTTGTTTTGATATTGCTCAAAACACGAAGTCGAATTCCGTACGTTTGTTTCGTGGATATCGGTGAGTAACTTTTTTTCTATACATGCTAGGGACCTAAAACTTGTTTTATCGCATTCAGCGCGTCAAATTACGCCGGAAACGGCCGTCTTTGTTTTGATATTGCTCGAAACACGAAGTCGAAGTCCGTTTGTTTGTTTTTCAGATATCGGTTGGTAACTTTTTTTCTATACATGCTAGCGACCTAAAACTTGTTTTATCGCATTCAGCGCGTCAAATTACGCCGGAAACGGTCGTCTTTGTTTTGATATTGCTCAAAACACGGAGTCAATTTCCGTTCGTTTGTTTCGTGGATATCGCTGAGTAACTTTTTTTCTATACATGCTAGCGACCTAAAACTTGTTTTATCGCATTCAGCGCGTCAAATTACGCCGGAAACGGCCGTCTTTGTTTTGATATTGCTCGAAACACGAAGTCGAAGTCCGTTTGTTTGTTTTTCAGATATCGGTTGGTAACTTTTTTTCTATACATGCTAGCGATCTAAAACTTGTTTTATCGCATTCAGCGCGTCAAATTACGCCGGAAGCGGTCGTCTTTGTTTTGATATTGCTCAAAACACGGAGTCAATTTCCGTTCGTTTGTTTCGTGGATATCGGTGAGTAACTTTTTTTCTATACATGCTAGCGACCTGAAACTTGTTTTCTCGCATTCAGCGCGTGAAATTACGCCGGAAACGGCCGTCTTTCTTTTGATATTGCTCGATAGACGAAGTCGGAGTCCGTTTGTTTGTTTTTCAGATATCGGTTAGTAACTTTTTTTCTATACATGCTAGCGACCTAAAACTTGTTTCATCGCATTCAGCGCGTCAAATTACGCCGGAAACGGTCGTCTTTGTTTTGATATTGCTCAAAACACGAAGTCGAATTCCGTTCGTTTGTTTCGTGGATATCGGTGAGTAACTTTTTTTCTATACATGCTAGCGACCTAAAACTTGTTTTATCGCATTCAGCGCGTCAAATTACGCCGGAAACGGCCGTCTTTGTTTTGATATTGCTCGAAACACGAAGTCGAAGTCCGTTTGTTTGTTTTTCAGATATCGGTTGGTAACTTTTTTTCTATACATGCTAGCGACCTAAAACTTGTTTTATCGCATTCAGCGCGTCAAATTACGCCGGAAACGGTCGTCTTTGTTTTGATATTGCTCAAAACACGGAGTCAATTTCCGTTCGTTTGTTTCGTGGATATCGGTGAGTAACTTTTTTTCTATACATGCTAGAGACCTAAAACTTGTTTTATCGCATTCAGCGCGTCAAATTACGCCGGAAACGGCCGTCTTTGTTCTGATATTGCTCGAAACACGAAGTCGAAGTCCGTTTGATTGTTTTTCAGATATCGGTTGGTAACTTTTTTTCTATACATGCTAGCGACCTAAAACTTGTTTTATCGCTTTCAGCGCGTCAAATTACGCCGGAAACGGTCGTCTTTGTTTTGATATTGCTCAAAACACGGAGTCAATTTCCGTTCGTTTGTTTCGTGGATATCGCTGAGTAACTTTTTTTCTATACATGCTAGCGACCTAAAACTTGTTTTATCGCATTCAGCGCGTCAAATTACGCCGGAAACGGCCGTCTTTGTTTTGATATTGCTCGAAACACGAAGTCGAAGTCCGTTTGTTTGTTTTTCAGATATCGGTTGGTAACTTTTTTTCTATACATGCTAGCGACCTAAAACTTGTTTTATCGCATTCAGCGCGTCAAATTACGCCGGAAGCGGTCGTCTTTGTTTCGATATTGCTCAAAACACGGAGTCAATTTCCGTTCGTTTGTTTCGTGGATATCGGTGAGTAACTTTTTTTCTATACATGCTAGCGACCTGAAACTTGTTTTATCGCATTCAGCGCGTCAAATTACGCCGGAAACGGCCGTCTTTCTTTTGATATTGCTCGATAGACGAAGTCGGAGTCCGTTTGTTTGTTTTTCAGATATCGGTTGGTAACTTTTTTTCTATACATGCTAGCGACCTAAAACTTGTTTCATCGCATTCAGCGCGTCAAATTACGCCGGAAACGGTCGTCTTTGTTTTGATATTGCTCAAAACACGAAGTCGAATTCCGTTCGTTTGTTTCGTGGATATCGGTGAGTAACTTTTTTTCTATACATGCTAGCGACCTAAAACTTGTTTTATCGCATTCAGCGCGTCAAATTACGCCGGAAACGGCCGTCTTTGTTTTAATATTGCTCGAAACACGAAGTCGAAGTCCGTTTGTTTGTTTTTCAGATATCGGTTGGTAACTTTTTTTCTATACATGCTAGCGACCTAAAACTTGTTTTATCGCATTCAGCGCGTCAAATTACGCCGGAAACGGTCGTCTTTGTTTTGATATTGCTCAAAACACGGAGTCAATTTCCGTTCGTTTGTTTCGTGGATATCGGTGAGTAACTTTTTTTCTATACATGCTAGCGACCTAAAACTTGTTTTATCGCATTCAGCGCGTCAAATTACGCCGGAAACGGCCGTCTTTGTTCTGATATTGCTCGAAACACGAAGTCGAAGTCCGTTTGATTGTTTTTCAGATATCGGTTGGTAACTTTTTTTCTATACACGCTAGCGACCTAAAACTTGTTTTATCGCATTCAGCGCGTCAAATTACGCCGAAAACGGTCGTCTTTGTTTTGATATTGCTCAAAACACGGAGTCAATTTCCGTTCGTTTGTTTCGTGGATATCGGTGAGTAACTTTTTTTCTATACATGCTAGCGACCTAAAACTTGTTTTATCGCATTCAGCCCGTCAAATTACGCCGGAAACGGTCGTCTTTGTTCTGATATTGCTCGATAGACGAAGTCGGAGTCCGTTTGTTTGTTTTTCAGATATCGGTTAGTAACTTTTTTTCTATACATGCTAGCGACCTAAAACTTGTTTCATCGCATTCAGCGCGTCAAATTACGCCGGAAACGGTCGTCTTTGTTCTGATATTGCTCAAAACACGGAGTCGAATTCCGTTTGTTTGTTTCGTGGATATCGGTGAGTAACTTTTTTTCTATACATGCTAGCGACCTCAAACTTGTTTTATCGCATTCAGCCCGTCAAATTACGCCGGAAACGGTCGTCTTCGTTTTGATATTGCTTAAAACACGAAGTCGAATTCCGTTCGTTTGTTTCGTGGATATCGGTGAGTAACTTTTTTTCTATACATGCTAGCGACCTAAAACTTGTTTTATCGCATTCAGCGCGTCAAATTACGCCGGAAACGGTCGTCTTTGTTTTGATATTGCTCAAAACACGAAGTCGAATTCCGTACGTTTGTTTCGTGGATATCGGTGAGTAACTTTTTTTCTATACATGCTAGGGACCTAAAACTTGTTTTATCGCATTCAGCGCGTCAAATTACGCCGGAAACGGCCGTCTTTGTTTTGATATTGCTCGAAACACGAAGTCGAAGTCCGTTTGTTTGTTTTTCAGATATCGGTTGGTAACTTTTTTTCTATACATGCTAGCGACCTAAAACTTGTTTTATCGCATTCAGCGCGTCAAATTACGCCGGAAACGGTCGTCTTTGTTTTGATATTGCTCAAAACACGGAGTCAATTTCCGTTCGTTTGTTTCGTGGATATCGCTGAGTAACTTTTTTTCTATACATGCTAGCGACCTAAAACTTGTTTTATCGCATTCAGCGCGTCAAATTACGCCGGAAACGGCCGTCTTTGTTTTGATATTGCTCGAAACACGAAGTCGAAGTCCGTTTGTTTGTTTTTCAGATATCGGTTGGTAACTTTTTTTCTATACATGCTAGCGATCTAAAACTTGTTTTATCGCATTCAGCGCGTCAAATTACGCCGGAAGCGGTCGTCTTTGTTTTGATATTGCTCAAAACACGGAGTCAATTTCCGTTCGTTTGTTTCGTGGATATCGGTGAGTAACTTTTTTTCTATACATGCTAGCGACCTGAAACTTGTTTTCTCGCATTCAGCGCGTGAAATTACGCCGGAAACGGCCGTCTTTCTTTTGATATTGCTCGATAGACGAAGTCGGAGTCCGTTTGTTTGTTTTTCAGATATCGGTTAGTAACTTTTTTTCTATACATGCTAGCGACCTAAAACTTGTTTCATCGCATTCAGCGCGTCAAATTACGCCGGAAACGGTCGTCTTTGTTTTGATATTGCTCAAAACACGAAGTCGAATTCCGTTCGTTTGTTTCGTGGATATAGGTGAGTAACTTTTTTTCTATACATGCTAGCGACCTAAAACTTGTTTTATCGCATTCAGCGCGTCAAATTACGCCGGAAACGGCCGTCTTTGTTTTGATATTGCTCGATAGACGAAGTCGGAGTCCGTTTGTTTGTTTTTCAGATATCGGTTAGTAACTTTTTTTCTATACATGCTAGCGACCTAAAACTTGTTTCATCGCATTCAGCGCGTCAAATTACGCCGGAAACGGTCGTCTTTGTTTTGATATTGCTCAAAACACGAAGTCGAATTCCGTTCGTTTGTTTCGTGGATATAGGTGAGTAACTTTTTTTCTATACATGCTAGCGACCTAAAACTTGTTTTATCGCATTCAGCGCGTCAAATTACGCCGGAAACGGCCGTCTTTGTTTTGATATTGCTCGAAACACGAAGTCGAAGTCCGTTTGTTTGTTTTTCAGATATCGGTTGGTAACTTTTTTTCTATACATGCTAGCGACCTAAAACTTGTTTTATCGCATTCAGCGCGTCAAATTACGCCGGAAACGGTCGTCTTTGTTTTGATATTGCTCAAAACACGGAGTCAATTTCCGTTCGTTTGTTTCGTGGATATCGGTGAGTAACTTTTTTTCTATACATGCTAGAGACCTAAAACTTGTTTTATCGCATTCAGCGCGTCAAATTACGCCGGAAACGGCCGTCTTTGTTCTGATATTGCTCGAAACACGAAGTCGAAGTCCGTTTGTTTGTTTTTCAGATATCGGTTGGTAACTTTTTTTCTATACATGCTAGCGACCTAAAACTTGTTTTATCGCATTCAGCGCGTCAAATTACGCCGGAAACGGCCGTCTTTGTTTTGATATTGCTCGAAACACGAAGTCGAAGTCCGTTTGTTTGTTTTTCAGATATCGGTTGGTAACTTTTTTTCTATACATGCCAGCGACCTAAAACTTGTGTTATCGCATTCAGCGCGTCAAATTACGCCGGAAGCGGTCGTCTTTGTTTTGATATTGCTCAAAACACGGAGTCAATTTCCGTTCGTTTGTTTCGTGGATATCGGTGAGTAACTTTTTTTCTATACATGCTAGCGACCTGAAACTTGTTTTATCGCATTCAGCGCGTCAAATTACGCCGGAAACGGCCGTCTTTCTTTTGATATTGCTCGATAGACGAAGTCGGAGTCCGTTTGTTTGTTTTTCAGATATCGGTTGGTAACTTTTTTTCTATACATGCTAGCGACCTAAAACTTGTTTCATCGCATTCAGCGCGTAAAATTACGCCGGAAACGGTCGTCTTTGTTTTGATATTGCTCAAAACACGAAGTCGAATTCCGTTCGTTTGTTTCGTGGATATCGGTGAGTAACTTTTTTTCTATACATGCTAGCGACCTAAAACTTGTTTTATCGCATTCAGCGCGTCAAATTACGCCGGAAACGGCCGTCTTTGTTTTGATATTGCTCGAAACACGAAGTCGAAGTCCGTTTGTTTGTTTTTCAGATATCGGTTGGTAACTTTTTTTCTATACATGCTAGCGACCTAAAACTTGTTTTATCGCATTCAGCGCGTCAAATTACGCCGGAAACGGTCGTCTTTGTTTTGATATTGCTCAAAACACGGAGTCAATTTCCGTTCGTTTGTTTCGTGGATATCGGTGAGTAACTTTATTTCTATACATGCTAGCGACCTAAAACTTGTTTTATCGCATTCAGCGCGTCAAATTACGCCGGAAACGGCCGTCTTTGTTCTGATATTGCTCGAAACACGAAGTCGAAGTCCGTTTGATTGTTTTTCAGATATCGGTTGGTAACTTTTTTTCTATACACGCTAGCGACCTAAAACTTGTTTTATCGCATTCAGCGCGTCAAATTACGCCGAAAACGGTCGTCTTTGTTTTGATATTGCTCAAAACACGGAGTCAATTTCCGTTCGTTTGTTTCGTGGATATCGGTGAGTAACTTTTTTTCTATACATGCTAGCGACCTAAAACTTGTTTTATCGCATTCAGCCCGTCAAATTACGCCGGAAACGGTCGTCTTTGTTCTGATATTGCTCGATAGACGAAGTCGGAGTCCGTTTGTTTGTTTTTCAGATATCGGTTAGTAACTTTTTTTCTATACATGCTAGCGACCTAAAACTTGTTTCATCGCATTCAGCGCGTCAAATTACGCCGGAAACGGTCGTCTTTGTTCTGATATTGCTCAAAACACGGAGTCGAATTCCGTTTGTTTGTTTCGTGGATATCGGTGAGTAACTTTTTTTCTATACATGCTAGCGACCTCAAACTTGTTTTATCGCATTCAGCCCGTCAAATTACGCCGGAAACGGTCGTCTTCGTTTTGATATTGCTTAAAACACGAAGTCGAATTCCGTTCGTTTGTTTCGTGGATATCGGTGAGTAACTTTTTTTCTATACATGCTAGCGACCTAAAACTTGTTTTATCGCATTCAGCGCGTCAAATTACGCCGGAAACGGCCGTCTTTGTTTTGATATTGCTCGAAACACGAAGTCGAAGTCCGTTTGTTTGTTTTTCAGATATCGGTTGGTAACTTTTTTTCTATACATGCTAGCGACCTAAAACTTGTTTTATCGCATTCAGCGCGTCAAATTACGCCGGAAACGGCCGTCTTTGTTTTGATATTGCTCGAAACACGAAGTCGAAGTCCGTTTGTTTGTTTTTCAGATATCGGTTGGTAACTTTTTTTCTATACATGCTAGCGACCTCAAACTTGTTTTATCGCATTCAGCGCGTCAAATTACGCCGGAAACGGTTGTCTTTGTTTTGATATTGCTCAAAACACGAAGTCGAATTCCGTTCGTTTGTTTCGTGGATATCGGTGAGTAACTTTTTTTCTATACATGCTAGCGACCTAAAACTTGTTTTATCGCATTCAGCGCGTCAAATTACGCCGGAAACGGCCGTCTTTGTTTTGATATTGCTCGAAACACGAAGTCGAAGTCCGTTTGTTTGTTTTTCAGATATCGGTTGGTAACTTTTTTTCTATACATGCTAGCGACCTAAAACTTGTTTTATCGCATTCAGCGCGTCAAATTACGCCGGAAACGGTCGTCTTTGTTTTGATATTGCTTAAAACACGAAGTCGAATTCCGTTCGTTTGTTTCGTGGATATCGGTGAGTAACTTTTTTTTTATACATGCTAGCGACCTAAAACTTGTTTTATCGCATTCAGCGCGTCAAATCACGCCGGAAACGGTCGTCTTTGTTTTGATATTGCTCGAAACACGAAGTCGAAGTCCGTTTGTTTGTTTTTCAGATGTCGGTTGGTAACTTTTTTTCTATACATGCTAGCGACCTAAAACTCGTTTTATCGCATTCAGCGCGTCAAATTACGCCGGAAACGGTCGTCTTTGTTTTGATATTGCTCGAAACACGAAGTCGAAGTCCGTTTGTTTGTTTTTCAGATATCGGTTGGTAACTTTTTTTCTATACATGCTAGCGACCTAAAACTTGTTTTATCGCATTCAGCGCGTCAAATTACGCCGGAAACGGTCGTCTTTGTTCTGATATTGCTCAAAACACGGAGTCGAATTCCGTTTGTTTGTTTCGTGGATATCGGTGAGTAACTTTTTTTCTATACATGCTAGCGACCTCAAACTTGTTTTATCGCATTCAGCCCGTCAAATTACGCCGGAAACGGTCGTCTTCGTTTTGATATTGCTTAAAACACGAAGTCGAATTCCGTTCGTTTGTTTCGTGGATATCGGTGAGTAACTTTTTTTCTATACATGCTAGCGACCTAAAACTTGTTTTATCGCATTCAGCGCGTCAAATTACGCCGGAAACGGCCGTCTTTGTTTTGATATTGCTCGAAACACGAAGTCGAAGTCCGTTTGTTTGTTTTTCAGATATCGGTTGGTAACTTTTTTTCTATACATGCTAGCGACCTAAAACTTGTTTTATCGCATTCAGCGCGTCAAATTACGCCGGAAACGGCCGTCTTTGTTTTGATATTGCTCGAAACACGAAGTCGAAGTCCGTTTGTTTGTTTTTCAGATATCGGTTGGTAACTTTTTTTCTATACATGCTAGCGACCTCAAACTTGTTTTATCGCATTCAGCGCGTCAAATTACGCCGGAAACGGTTGTCTTTGTTTTGATATTGCTCAAAACACGAAGTCGAATTCCGTTCGTTTGTTTCGTGGATATCGGTGAGTAACTTTTTTTCTATACATGCTAGCGACCTAAAACTTGTTTTATCGCATTCAGCGCGTCAAATTACGCCGGAAACGGCCGTCTTTGTTTTGATATTGCTCGAAACACGAAGTCGAAGTCCGTTTGTTTGTTTTTCAGATATCGGTTGGTAACTTTTTTTCTATACATGCTAGCGACCTAAAACTTGTTTTATCGCATTCAGCGCGTCAAATTACGCCGGAAACGGTCGTCTTTGTTTTGATATTGCTTAAAACACGAAGTCGAATTCCGTTCGTTTGTTTCGTGGATATCGGTGAGTAACTTTTTTTTTATACATGCTAGCGACCTAAAACTTGTTTTATCGCATTCAGCGCGTCAAATCACGCCGGAAACGGTCGTCTTTGTTTTGATATTGCTCGAAACACGAAGTCGAAGTCCGTTTGTTTGTTTTTCAGATGTCGGTTGGTAACTTTTTTTCTATACATGCTAGCGACCTAAAACTCGTTTTATCGCATTCAGCGCGTCAAATTACGCCGGAAACGGTCGTCTTTGTTTTGATATTGCTCAAAACACGAAGTCGAATTCCGTTCGTTTGTTTCGTGGATATCGGTGAGTAACTTTTTTTCTATACATGCTAGCGACCTAAAACTTGTTTCATCGCATTCAGCGCGTCAAATTACGCCGGAAAGGGTCGTCTTTGTTCTGATATTGCTCAAAACACGGGGTCGAATTCCGTTTGTTTGTTTCGTGGATATCGGTGAGTAACTTTTCTTCTATACATGCTAGCGACCTAAAACCTGTTTCATCGCATTCAGCGCGTCAAATTACGCCGGAAACGGTCGTCTTTGTTCTGATATTGCTCAAAACACGGAGTCGAATTCCGTTTGTGTGTTTTTCAGATATCGGTTAGTAACTTTTTTTCTATACATGCTAGCGACCTAAAACTTGTTTTATCGCATTCAGCGCGTCAAATTACGCCGGAAACGGTCGTCTTTGTTTTGATATTGCTCAAAACACGAAGTCGAATTCCGTTCGTTTGTTTCGTGGATATCGGTAAGTAACTTTTATTCTATACATGCTAGCGACCTGAAACTTGTTTTATCGCATTCAGCGCGTCAACCTACGCCGGAAACGGCCATATTTGTTTTGATATTGCTCGATAGACGAAGTCGGAGTCCGTTTGTTTGTTTTTCAGATATCGGTTAGTAACTTTTTTTCTATACATGCTAGCGACCTAAAACTTGTTTTATCGCACTCAGCGCGTCAAATTACGCCGGAAACGGCCGTCTTTGTTTTGATATTGCTCGAAACACGAAGTCGAAGTCCGTTTGTTTGTTTTTCAGATATCGGTTGGTAACTTTTTTTCTATACATGCTAGCGACCTCAAACTTGTTTTATCGCATTAAGCGCGTCAAATTACGCCGGAAACGGTTGTCTTTGTTTTGATATTGCTCAAAACACGAAGTCGAATTCCGTTCGTTTGTTTCGTGGATATCGGTGAGTAACTTTTTTTCTATACATGCTAGCGACCTAAAACTTGTTTTATCGCATTCAGCGCGTCAAATTACGCCGGAAACGGCCGTCTTTGTTTTGATATTGCTCGAAACACGAAGTCGAAGTCCGTTTGTTTGTTTTTCAGATATCGGTTGGTAACTTTTTTTCTATACATGCTAGCGACCTAAAACTTGTTTTATCGCATTCAGCGCGTCAAATTACGCCGGAAACGGTCGTCTTTGTTTTGATATTGCTCAAAACACGGAGTCAATTTCCGTTCGTTTGTTTTGTGGATATCGGTGAGTAACTTTTTTTCTATACATGCTAGCGACCTAAAACTTGTTTGATCGCATTCAGCCCGTCAAATTACGCCGGAAACGGTCGTCTTTGTTCTGATATTGCTCGATAGACGAAGTCGGAGTCCGTTTGTTTGTTTTTCAGATATCGGTTAGTAACTTTTTTTCTATACATGCTAGCGACCTAAAACTTGTTTCATCGCATTCAGCGCGTCAAATTACGCCGGAAACGGTCGTCTTTGTTCTGATATTGCTCAAAACACGGAGTCGAATTCCGTTTGTTTGTTTCGTGGATATCGGTGAGTCACTTTTTTTCTATACATGCTAGCGACCTCAAACTTGTTTTATCGCATTCAGCCCGTCAAATTACGCCGGAAACGGTCGTCTTCGTTTTGATATTGCTTAAAACACGAAGTCGAATTCCGTTCGTTTGTTTCGTGGATATCGGTGAGTAACTTTTTTTCTATACATGCTAGCGACCTAAAACTTGTTTTATCGCATTCAGCGCGTCAAATTACGCCGGAAACGGTCGTCTTTGTTTTGATATTGCTCAAAACCCGAAGTCGAATTCCGTTCGTTTGTTTCGTGGATATCGGTGAGTAACTTTTTTTCTATACATGCTAGCGACCTAAAACTTGTTTTATCGCATTCAGCGCGTCAAATTACGCCGGAAACGGCCGTCTTTGTTTTGATATTGCTCGAAACACGAAGTCGAAGTCCGTTTGTTTGTTTTTCAGATATCGGTTGGTAACTTTTTTTCTATACATGCTAGCGACCTAAAACTTGTTTTATCGCATTCAGCGCGTCAAATTACGCCGGAAACGGCCGTCTTTGTTTTGATATTGCTCGAAACACGAAGTCGAAGTCCGTTTGTTTGTTTTTCAGATATCGGTTGGTAACTTTTTTTCTATACATGCTAGCGACCTAAAACTTGTTTTATCGCTTTCAGCGCGTCAAATTACGCCGGAAACGGTCGTCTTTGTTTTGATATTGCTCAAAACACGGAGTCAATTTCCGTTCGTTTGTTTCGTGGATATCGCTGAGTAACTTTTTTTCTATACATGCTAGCGACCTAAAACTTGTTTTATCGCATTCAGCGCGTCAAATTACGCCGGAAACGGCCGTCTTTGTTTTGATATTGCTCGAAACACGAAGTCGAAGTCCGTTTGTTTGTTTTTCAGATATCGGTTGGTAACTTTTTTTCTATACATGCTAGCGATCTAAAACTTGTTTCATCGCATTCAGCGCGTCAAATTACGCCGGAAGCGGTCGTCTTTGTTTTGATATTGCTCAAAACACGGAGTCAATTTCCGTTCGTTTGTTTCGTGGATATCGGTGAGTAACTTTTTTTCTATACATGCTAGCGACCTGAAACTTGTTTTATCGCATTCAGCGCGTCAAATTACGCCGGAAACGGCCGTCTTTCTTTTGATATTGCTCGATAGACGAAGTCGGAGTCCGTTTGTTTGTTTTTCAGATATCGGTTAGTAACTTTTTTTCTATACATGCTAGCGACCTAAAACTTGTTTTATCGCATTCAGCGCGTCAAATTAGGCCGGAAACGGCCGTCTTTGTTTTGATATTGCTCGAAACACGAAGTCGAAGTCCGTTTGTTTGTTTTTCAGATATCGGTTGGTAACTTTTTTTCTATACATGCTAGCGACCTCAAACTTGTTTTATCGCATTCAGCGCGTCAAATTACGCCGGAAACGGTTGTCTTTGTTTTGATATTGCTCAAAACACGAAGTCGAATTCCGTTCGTTTGTTTCGTGGATATCGGTGAGTAACTTTTTTTCTATACATGCTAGCGACCTAAAACTTGTTTTATCGCATTCAGCGCGTCAAATTACGCCGGAAACGGCCGTCTTTGTTTTGATATTGCTCGAAACACGAAGTCGAAGTCCGTTTGTTTGTTTTTCAGATATCGGTTGGTAACTTTTTTTCTATACATGCTAGCGACCTAAAACTTGTTTTATCGCATTCAGCGCGTCAAATTACGCCGGAAACGGTCGTCTTTGTTTTGATATTGCTCAAAACACGGAGTCAATTTCCGTTCGTTTGTTTCGTGGATATCGGTGAGTAACTTTTTTTCTATACATGCTAGCGACCTCAAACTTGTTTTATCGCATTCAGCGCGTCAAATTACGCCGGAAACGGTCGTCTTTGTTTTGATATTGCTCAAAACACGGAGTCAATTTCCGTTCGTTTGTTTTGTGGATATCGGTGAGTAACTTTTTTTCTATACATGCTAGCGACCTAAAACTTGTTTGATCGCATTCAGCCCGTCAAATTACGCCGGAAACGGTCGTCTTTGTTCTGATATTGCTCGATAGACGAAGTCGGAGTCCGTTTGTTTGTTTTTCAGATATCGGTTAGTAACTTTTTTTCTATACATGCTAGCGACCTTAAACTTGTTTCATCGCATTCAGCGAGTCAAATTACGCCGGAAACGGTCGTCTTTGTTCTGATATTGCTCAAAACACGGAGTCGAATTCCGTTTGTTTGTTTCGTGGATATCGGTGAGTAACTTTTTTTCTATACATGCTAGCGACCTCAAACTTGTTTTATCGCATTCAGCCCGTCAAATTACGCCGGAAACGGTCGTCTTCGTTTTGATATTGCTTAAAACACGAAGTCGAATTCCGTTCGTTTGTTTCGTGGATATCGGTGAGTAACTTTTTTTCTATACATGCTAGCGACCTAAAACTTGTTTTATCGCATTCAGCGCGTCAAATTACGCCGGAAACGGTCGTCTTTGTTTTGATATTGCTCAAAACCCGAAGTCGAATTCCGTTCGTTTGTTTCGTGGATATCGGTGAGTAACTTTTTTTCTATACATGCTAGCGACCTAAAACTTGTTTTATCGCATTCAGCGCGTCAAATTACGCCGGAAACGGCCGTCTTTGTTTTGATATTGCTCGAAACACGAAGTCGAAGTCCGTTTGTTTGTTTTTCAGATATCGGCTGGTAACTTTTTTTCTATACATGCTAGCGACCTCAAACTTGTTTTATCGCATTCAGCGCGTCAAATTACGCCGGAAACGGTTGTCTTTGTTTTGATATTGCTCAAAACACGAAGTCGAATTCCGTTCGTTTGTTTCGTGGATATCGGTGAGTAACTTTTTTTCTATACATGCTAGCGACCTAAAACTTGTTTTATCGCATTCAGCGCGTCAAATTACGCCGGAAACGGCCGTCTTTGTTTTGATATTGCTCGAAACACGAAGTCGAAGTCCGTTTGTTTGTTTTTCAGATATCGGTTGGTAACTTTTTTTCTATACATGCTAGCGACCTAAAACTTGTTTTATCGCATTCAGCGCGTCAAATTACGCCGGAAACGGTCGTCTTTGTTTTGATATTGCTCAAAACACGGAGTCAATTTCCGTTCGTTTGTTTCGTGGATATCGGTGAGTAACTTTTTTTCTATACATGCTAGCGACCTCAAACTTGTTTTATCGCATTCAGCGCGTCAAATTACGCCGGAAACGGTCGTCTTTGTTTTGATATTGCTCAAAACACGGAGTCAATTTCCGTTCGTTTGTTTTGTGGATATCGGTGAGTAACTTTTTTTCTATACATGCTAGCGACCTAAAACTTGTTTGATCGCATTCAGCCCGTCAAATTACGCCGAAAACGGTCGTCTTTGTTCTGATATTGCTCGATAGACGAAGTCGGAGTCCGTTTGTTTGTTTTTCAGATATCGGTTAGTAACTTTTTTTCTATACATGCTAGCGACCTTAAACTTGTTTCATCGCATTCAGCGCGTCAAATTACGCCGGAAACGGTCGTCTTTGTTCTGATATTGCTCAAAACACGGAGTCGAATTCCGTTTGTTTGTTTCGTGGATATCGGTGAGTAACTTTTTTTCTATACATGCTAGCGACCTCAAACTTGTTTTATCGCATTCAGCCCGTCAAATTACGCCGGAAACGGTCGTCTTCGTTTTGATATTGCTTAAAACACGAAGTCGAATTCCGTTCGTTTGTTTCGTGGATATCGGTGAGTGACTTTTTTTCTATACATGCTAGCGACCTCAAACTTGTTTTATCGCATTCAGCGCGTCAAATTACGCCGGAAACGGTTGTCTTTGTTTTGATATTGCTCAAAACACGAAGTCGAATTCCGTTCGTTTGTTTCGTGGATATCGGTGAGTAACTTTTTTTCTACACATGCTAGCGACCTAAAACTTGTTTTATCGCATTCAGCGCGTCAAATTACGCCGGAAACGGCCGTCTTTGTTTTGATATTGCTCGAAACACGAAGTCGAAGTCCGTTTGTTTGTTTTTCAGATATCGGTTGGTAACTTTTTTTCTATACATGCTAGCGACCTAAAACTTGTTTTATCGCATTCAGCGCGTCAAATTACGCCGGAAACGGTCGTCTTTGTTTTGATATTGCTCAAAACACGGAGTCAATTTCCGTTCGTTTGTTTCGTGGATATCGGTGAGTAACTTTTTTTCTATACATGCTAGCGACCTCAAACTTGTTTTATCGCATTCAGCGCGTCAAATTACGCCGGAAACGGTCGTCTTTGTTTTGATATTGCTCAGAACACGGAGTCAATTTCCGTTCGTTTGTTTTGTGGATATCGGTGAGTAACTTTTTTTCTATACATGCTAGCGACCTAAAACTTGTTTGATCGCATTCAGCCCGTCAAATTACGCCGGAAACGGTCGTCTTTGTTCTGATATTGCTCGATAGACGAAGTCGGAGTCCGTTTGTTTGTTTTTCAGATATCGGTTAGTAACTTTTTTTCTATACATGCTAGCGACCTTAAACTTGTTTCATCGCATTCAGCGCGTCAAATTACGCCGGAAACGGTCGTCTTTGTTCTGATATTGCTCAAAACACGGAGTCGAATTCCGTTTGTTTGTTTCGTGGATATCGGTGAGTAACTTTTTTTCTATACATGCTAGCGACCTCAAACTTGTTTTATCGCATTCAGCCCGTCAAATTACGCCGGAAACGGTCGTCTTCGTTTTGATATTGCTTAAAACACGAAGTCGAATTCCGTTCGTTTGTTTCGTGGATATCGGTGAGTAACTTTTTTTCTATACATGCTAGCGACCTAAAACTTGTTTTATCGCATTCAGCGCGTCAAATTACGCCGGAAACGGTCGTCTTTGTTTTGATATTGCTCAAAACCCGAAGTCGAATTCCGTTCGTTTGTTTCGTGGATATCGGTGAGTAACTTTTTTTCTATACATGCTAGCGACCTAAAACTTGTTTTATCGCATTCAGCGCGTCAAATTACGCCGGAAACGGCCGTCTTTGTTTTGATATTGCTCGAAACACGAAGTCGAAGTCCGTTTGTTTGTTTTTCAGATATCGGTTGGTAACTTTTTTTCTATACATGCTAGCGACCTCAAACTTGTTTTATCGCATTCAGCGCGTCAAATTACGCCGGAAACGGTTGTCTTTGTTTTGATATTGCTCAAAACACGAAGTCGAATTCCGTTCGTTTGTTTCGTGGATATCGGTGAGTAACTTTTTTTCTATACATGCTAGCGACCTAAAACTTGTTTTATCGCATTCAGCGCGTCAAATTACGCCGGAAACGGCCGTCTTTGTTTTGATATTGCTCGAAACACGAAGTCGAAGTCCGTTTGTTTGTTTTTCAGATATCGGTTGGTAACTTTTTTTCTATACATGCTAGCGACCTAAAACTTGTTTTATCGCATTCAGCGCGTCAAATTACGCCGGAAACGGTCGTCTTTGTTTTGATATTGCTCAAAACACGGAGTCAATTTCCGTTCGTTTGTTTCGTGGATATCGGTGAGTAACTTTTTTTCTATACATGCTAGCGACCTCAAACTTGTTTTATCGCATTCAGCGCGTCAAATTACGCCGGAAACGGTCGTCTTTGTTTTGATATTGCTCAAAACACGGAGTCAATTTCCGTTCGTTTGTTTTGTGGATATCGGTGAGTAACTTTTTTTCTATACATGCTAGCGACCTAAAACTTGTTTGATCGCATTCAGCCCGTCAAATTACGCCGGAAACGGTCGTCTTTGTTCTGATATTGCTCGATAGACGAAGTCGGAGTCCGTTTGTTTGTTTTTCAGATATCGGTTAGTAACTTTTTTTCTATACATGCTAGCGACCTTAAACTTGTTTCATCGCATTCAGCGCGTCAAATTACGCCGGAAACGGTCGTCTTTGTTCTGATATTGCTCAAAACACGGAGTCGAATTCCGTTTGTTTGTTTCGTGGATATCGGTGAGTAACTTTTTTTCTATACATGCTAGCGACCTCAAACTTGTTTTATCGCATTCAGCCCGTCAAATTACGCCGGAAACGGTCGTCTTCGTTTTGATATTGCTTAAAACACGAAGTCGAATTCCGTTCGTTTGTTTCGTGGATATCGGTGAGTAACTTTTTTTCTATACATGCTAGCGACCTAAAACTTGTTTTATCGCATTCAGCGCGTCAAATTACGCCGGAAACGGTCGTCTTTGTTTTGATATTGCTCAAAACCCGAAGTCGAATTCCGTTCGTTTGTTTCGTGGATATCGGTGAGTAACTTTTTTTCTATACATGCTAGCGACCTAAAACTTGTTTTATCGCATTCAGCGCGTCAAATTACGCCGGAAACGGCCGTCTTTGTTTTGATATTGCTCGAAACACGAAGTCGAAGTCCGTTTGTTTGTTTTTCAGATATCGGTTGGTAACTTTTTTTCTATACATGCTAGCGACCTAAAACTTGTTTTATCGCATTCAGCGCGTCAAATTACGCCGGAAACGGTCGTCTTTGTTTTGATATTGCTCAAAACACGGAGTCAATTTCCGTTCGTTTGTTTCGTGGATATCGCTGAGTAACTTTTTTTCTATACATGCTAGCGACCTATAACTTGTTTTATCGCATTCAGCGCGTCAAATTACGCCGGAAACGGCCGTCTTTGTTTTGATATTGCTCGAAACACGAAGTCGAAGTCCGTTTGTTTGTTTTTCAGATATCGGTTGGTAACTTTTTTTCTATACATGCTAGCGACCTAAAACTTGTTTTATCGCATTCAGCGCGTCAAATTACGCCGGAAGCGGTCGTCTTTGTTTTGATATTGCTCAAAACACGGAGTCAATTTCCGTTCGTTTGTTTCGTGGATATCGGTGAGTAACTTTTTTTCTATACATGCTAGCGACCTGAAACTTGTTTTATCGCATTCAGCGCGTCAAATTACGCCGGAAACGGCCGTCTTTCTTTTGATATTGCTCGATAGACGAAGTCGGAGTCCGTTTGTTTGTTTTTCAGATATCGGTTAGTAACTTTTTTTCTATACATGCTAGCGACCTAAAACTTGTTTCATCGCATTCAGCGCGTCAAATTACGCCGGAAACGGTCGTCTTTGTTTTGATATTGCTCAAAACACGAAGTCGAATTCCGTTCGTTTGTTTCGTGGATATAGGTGAGTAACTTTTTTTCTATACACGCTAGCGACCTAAAACTTGTTTTATCGCATTCAGCGCGTCAAATTACGCCGGGAGCGGCTGTCTTTGTTTTGATATTGCTCGAAACACGAAGTCGAAGTCCGTTTGTTTGTTTTTCAGATATCGGTTGGAAACTTTTTTTCTATACATGCTAGCGACCTAAAACCTGTTTCATCGCATTCAGCGCGTCTAATTACGCCGGAAACGGTCGTCTTTGTTCTGATATTGCTCAAAACACGGAGTCGAATTCCGTTTGTTTGTTTTTCAGATATCGGTTAGTAACTTTTTTTCTATACATGCTAGCGACCTGAAACTTGTTTTATCGCATTCAGCGCGTCAAATTACGCCGGAAACGGTCGTCTTTGTTTTGATATTGCTTAAAACACGAAGTCGAATTCCGTTCGTTTGTTTCGTGGATATCGGTGAGTAACTTTTTTTTTATACATGCTAGCGACCTAAAACTTGTTTTATCGCATTCAGCGCGTCAAATCACGCCGGAAACGGTCGTCTTTGTTTTGATATTGCTTAAAACACGAAGTCGAATTCCGTTCGTTTGTTTCGTGGATATCGTTAGTAACTTTTTTTTTATACATGCTAGCGACCTAAAACTTGTTTCATCGCATTCAGCGCGTCAAATTACGCCGGAAACGGCCGTCTTTGTTTTGATATTGCTCGAAACACGAAGTCGAAGTCCGTTTGTTTGTTTTTCAGATATCGGTTGGTAACTTTTTTTCTATACATGCTAGCGACCTAAAACTTGTTTTATCGCATTCAGCGCGTCAAATTACGCCGGAAACGGTCGTCTTTGTTTTGATATTGCTCAAAACACGGAGTCAATTTCCGTTCGTTTGTTTCGTGGATATCGGTGAGTAACTTTTTTTCTATACATGCTAGCGACCTCAAACTTGTTTTATCGCATTCAGCGCGTCAAATTACGCCGGAAACGGTCGTCTTTGTTTTGATATTGCTCAAAACACGGAGTCAATTTCCGTTCGTTTGTTTTGTGGATATCGGTGAGTAACTTTTTTTCTATACATGCTAGCGACCTAAAACTTGTTTGATCGCATTCAGCCCGTCAAATTACGCCGGAAACGGTCGTCTTTGTTCTGATATTGCTCGATAGACGAAGTCGGAGTCCGTTTGTTTGTTTTTCAGATATCGGTTAGTAACTTTTTTTCTATACATGCTAGCGACCTTAAACTTGTTTCATCGCATTCAGCGCGTCAAATTACGCCGGAAACGGTCGTCTTTGTTCTGATATTGCTCAAAACACGGAGTCGAATTCCGTTTGTTTGTTTCGTGGATATCGGTGAGTAACTTTTTTTCTATACATGCTAGCGACCTCAAACTTGTTTTATCGCATTCAGCCCGTCAAATTACGCCGGAAACGGTCGTCTTCGTTTTGATATTGCTTAAAACACGAAGTCGAATTCCGTTCGTTTGTTTCGTGGATATCGGTGAGTAACTTTTTTTCTATACATGCTAGCGACCTAAAACTTGTTTTATCGCATTCAGCGCGTCAAATTACGCCGGAAACGGTCGTCTTTGTTTTGATATTGCTCAAAACCCGAAGTCGAATTCCGTTCGTTTGTTTCGTGGATATCGGTGAGTAACTTTTTTTCTATACATGCTAGCGACCTAAAACTTGTTTTATCGCATTCAGCGCGTCAAATTACGCCGGAAACGGTCGTCTTTGTTCTGATATTGCTCAAAACACGGAGTCGAATTCCGTTTGTTTGTTTCGTGGATATCGGTGAGTCACTTTTTTTCTATACATGCTAGCGACCTCAAACTTGTTTTATCGCATTCAGCCCGTCAAATTACGCCGGAAACGGTCGTCTTCGTTTTGATATTGCTTAAAACACGAAGTCGAATTCCGTTCGTTTGTTTCGTGGATATCGGTGAGTAACTTTTTTTCTATACATGCTAGCGACCTAAAACTTGTTTTATCGCATTCAGCGCGTCAAATTACGCCGAAAACGGTCGTCTTTGTTTTGATATTGCTCAAAACACGGAGTCAATTTCCGTTCGTTTGTTTCGTGGATATCGGTGAGTAACTTTTTTTCTATACATGCTAGCGACCTCAAACTTGTTTTATCGCATTCAGCGCGTCAAATTACGCCGGAAACGGTCGTCTTTGTTTTGATATTGCTCAAAACACGGAGTCAATTTCCGTTCGTTTGTTTTGTGGATATCGGTGAGTAACTTTTTTTCTATACATGCTAGCGACCTAAAACTTGTTTGATCGCATTCAGCCCGTCAAATTACGCCGGAAACGGTCGTCTTTGTTCTGATATTGCTCGATAGACGAAGTCGGAGTCCGTTTGTTTGTTTATCAGATATCGGTTAGTAACTTTTTTTCTATACATGCTAGCGACCTTAAACTTGTTTCATCGCATTCAGCGCGTCAAATTACGCCGGAAACGGTCGTCTTTGTTCTGATATTGCTCAAAACACGGAGTCGAATTCCGTTTGTTTGTTTCGTGGATATCGGTGAGTAACTTTTTTTCTATACATGCTAGCGACCTCAAACTTGTTTTATCGCATTCAGCCCGTCAAATTACGCCGGAAACGGTCGTCTTCGTTTTGATATTGCTTAAAACACGAAGTCGAATTCCGTTCGTTTGTTTCGTGGATATCGGTGAGTAACTTTTTTTCTATACATGCTAGCGACCTAAAACTTGTTTTATCGCATTCAGCGCGTCAAATTACGCCGGAAACGGTCGTCTTTGTTTTGATATTGCTCAAAACCCGAAGTCGAATTCCGTTCGTTTGTTTCGTGGATATCGGTGAGTAACTTTTTTTCTATACATGCTAGCGACCTAAAACTTGTTTTATCGCATTCAGCGCGTCAAATTACGCCGGAAACGGCCGTCTTTGTTTTGATATTGCTCGAAACACGAAGTCGAAGTCCGTTTGTTTGTTTTTCAGATATCGGTTGGTAACTTTTTTTCTATACATGCTAGCGACCTAAAACTTGTTTTATCGCATTCAGCGCGTCAAATTACGCCGGGAACGGTCGTCTTTGTTTTGATATTGCTCAAAACACGGAGTCAATTTCCGTTCGTTTGTTTCGTGGATATCGCTGAGTAACTTTTTTTCTATACATGCTAGCGACCTATAACTTGTTTTATCGCATTCAGCGCGTCAAATTACGCCGGAAACGGCCGTCTTTGTTTTGATATTGCTCGAAACACGAAGTCGAAGTCCGTTTGTTTGTTTTTCAGATATCGGTTGGTAACTTTTTTTCTATACATGCTAGCGACCTAAAACTTGTTTTATCGCATTCAGCGCGTCAAATTACGCCGGAAGCGGTCGTCTTTGTTTTGATATTGCTCAAAACACGGAGTCAATTTCCGTTCGTTTGTTTCGTGGATATCGGTGAGTAACTTTTTTTCTATACATGCTAGCGACCTGAAACTTGTTTTATCGCATTCAGCGCGTCAAATTACGCCGGAAACGGCCGTCTTTCTTTTGATATTGCTCGATAGACGAAGTCGGAGTCCGTTTGTTTGTTTTTCAGATATCGGTTAGTAACTTTTTTTCTATACATGCTAGCGACCTAAAACTTGTTTCATCGCATTCAGCGCGTCAAATTACGCCGGAAACGGTCGTCTTTGTTTTGATATTGCTCAAAACACGAAGTCGAATTCCGTTCGTTTGTTTCGTGGATATAGGTGAGTAACTTTTTTTCTATACACGCTAGCGACCTAAAACTTGTTTTATCGCATTCAGCGCGTCAAATTACGCCGGGAGCGGCTGTCTTTGTTTTGATATTGCTCGAAACACGAAGTCGAAGTCCGTTTGTTTGTTTTTCAGATATCGGTTGGAAACTTTTTTTCTATACATGCTAGCGACCTAAAACCTGTTTTATCGCATTCAGCGCGTCTAATTACGCCGGAAACGGTCGTCTTTGTTCTGATATTGCTCAAAACACGGAGTCGAATTCCGTTTGTTTGTTTTTCAGATATCGGTTAGTAACTTTTTTTCTATACATGCTAGCGACCTGAAACTTGTTTTATCGCATTCAGCGCGTCAAATTACGCCGGAAACGGTCGTCTTTGTTTTGATATTGCTTAAAACACGAAGTCGAATTCCGTTCGTTTGTTTCGTGGATATCGGTGAGTAACTTTTTTTTTATACATGCTAGCGACCTAAAACTTGTTTTATCGCATTCAGCGCGTCAAATCACGCCGGAAACGGTCGTCTTTGTTTTGATATTGCTTAAAACACGAAGTCGAATTCCGTTCGTTTGTTTCGTGGATATCGTTAGTAACTTTTTTTTTATACATGCTAGCGACCTAAAACTTGTTTCATCGCATTCAGCGCGTCAAATTACGCCGGAAACGGCCGTCTTTGTTTTGATATTGCTCGAAACACGAAGTCGAAGTCCGTTTGTTTGTTTTTCAGATGTCGGTTGGTAACTTTTTTTCTATACATGCTAGCGACCTAAAACTTGTTTTATTGCATTCAGCGCGTCAAATTACGCCGGAAACGGTCGTCTTTGTTTTGATATTGCTCAAAACACGAAGTCGAATTCCGTTCGTTTGTTTCGTGGATATCGATGAGTAACTTTTTTTCTATACATGCTAGCGACCTAAAACTTGTTTCATCGCATTCAGCGCGTCAAATTACGCCGGAAAGGGTCGTCTTTGTTCTGATATTGCTCAAAACACGGGGTCGAATTCCGTTTGTTTGTTTCGTGGATATCGGTGAGTAACTTTTTTTCTATACATGCTAGCGACCTAAAACTTGTTTTATCGCATTCAGCCCGTCAAATTACGCCGAAAACGGTCGTCTTCGTTTTGATATTGCTTAAAACACGAAGTCGAATTCCGTTCGTTTGTTTCGTGGATATCGGTAAGTAACTTTTTTTCTATACATGCTAGCGACCTGAAACTTGTTTTATCGCATTCAGCGCGTCAAATTACGCCGGAAACGGCCGTCTTTGTTTTGATATTGCTCGATAGACGAAGTCGGAGTCCGTTTGTTTGTTTTTCAGATATCGGTTAGTAACTTTTTTTCTATACATGCTAGCGACCTAAAACTTGTTTTATCGCATTCAGCGCGTCAAATTACGCCGGAAACGGTCGTCTGTGTTTTGATATTAATCAAAACACGGAGTCAATTTCCGTTCGTTTGTTTCGTGGATATCGGTGAGTAACTTTTTTTCTATACATGCTAGCGACCTAAAACTTGTTTCATCGCATTCAGCCCGTCAAATTACGCCGGAAACGGTCGTCATTGTTCTGATATTGCTCGATAGACGAAGTCGGAGTCCGTTTGTTTGTTTTTCAGATATCGGTTGGTAACTTTTTTTCTATACATGCTAGCGACCTAAAACTTGTTTTATTGCATTCAGCGCGTCAAATTACGCCGGAAACGGTCGTCTTTGTTTTGATATTGCTCAAAACACGAAGTCGAATTCCGTTCGTTTGTTTCGTGGATATCGATGAGTAACTTTTTTTCTATACATGCTAGCGACCTAAAACTTGTTTCATCGCATTCAGCGCGTCAAATTACGCCGGAAAGGGTCGTCTTTGTTCTGATATTGCTCAAAACACGGGGTCGAATTCCGTTTGTTTGTTTCGTGGATATCGGTGAGTAACTTTTTTTCTATACATGCTAGCGACCTAAAACTTGTTTCATCGCATTCAGCCCGTCAAATTACGCCGAAAACGGTCGTCTTCGTTTTGATATTGCTTAAAACACGAAGTCGAATTCCGTTCGTTTGTTTCGTGGATATCGGTGAGTAACTTTTTTTCTATACATGCTAGCGACCTCAAACTTATTTTATCGCATTTAGCGCGTCAAATTACGCCGGAAACGGCTGTCTTTGTTTTGATATTGCTCGAAACACGAAGTCGAAGTCCGTTTGTTTGTTTTTCAGATATCGGTTGGAAACTTTTTTTCTATACATGCTAGCGACCTAAAACCTGTTTCATCGCATTCAGCGCGTCAAATTACGCCGGAAACGGTCGTCTTTGTTCTGATATTGCTCAAAACACGGAGTCGAATTCCGTTTGTTTGTTTTTCAGATATCGGTTAGTAACTTTTTTTCTATACATGCTAGCGACCTAAAACTTGTTTTATCGCATTCAGCGCGTCAAATTACGCCGGAAGCGGTCGTCTTTGTTTTGATATTGCTCAAAACACGAAGTCGAATTCCGTTCGTTTGTTTCGTGGATATCGGTAAGTAACTTTTTTTCTATACATGCTAGCGACCTGAAACTTGTTTTATCGCATTCAGCGCGTCAAATTACGCCGGAAACGGCCGTCTTTGTTTTGATATTGCTCGATAGACGAAGTCGGAGTCCGTTTGTTTGTTTTTCAGATATCGGTTAGTAACTTTTTTTCTATACATGCTAGCGACCTAAAACTTGTTTTATCGCATTCAGCGCGTCAAATTACGCCGGAAACGGCCGTCTTTGTTTTGATATTGCTCGAAACACGAAGTCGAAGTCCGTTTGTTTGTTTTTCAGATATCGGTTGGTAACTTTTTTTCTATACATGCTAGCGACCTAAAACTTGTTTTATCGCATTCAGCGCGTCAAATTACGCCGGAAACGGTTGTCTTCGTTTTGATATTGCTCAAAACACGAAGTCGAATTCCGTTCGTTTCTTTCGTGGATATCGGTGAGTAACTTTTTTCTATACATGCTAGCGACCTAAAATTTGTTTTATCGCATTCAGCGCGTCAAATTACGCCGGAAACGGCCGTCTTTGTTTTGATATTGCTCGAAACACGAAGTCGAAGTCCGTTTGTTTGTTTTTCAGATATCGGTTGGTAACTTTATTTCTATACATGCTAGCGACCTAAAACTTGTTTTATCGCATTCAGCGCGTCAAATTACGCCGGAAACGGTCGTCTGTGTTTTGATATTAATCAAAACACGGAGTCAATTTCCGTTCGTTTGTTTCGTGGATATCGGTGAGTAACTTTTTTTCTATACATGCTAGCGACCTAAAACTTGTTTCATCGCATTCAGCCCGTCAAATTACGCCGGAAACGGTCGTCATTGTTCTGATATTGCTCGATAGACGAAGTCGGAGTCCGTTTGTTTGTTTTTCAGATATCGGTTAGTAACTTTTTTTCTATACATGCTAGCGACCTAAAACTTGTTTCATCGCATTCAGCGCGTCAAATTACGCCGGAAACGGTCGTCTTCGTTCTGATATTGCTCAAAACACGGAGTCGAATTCCGTTCGTTTGTTTCGTGGATATCGGTGAGTAACTTTTTTTCTATACATGCTAGCGACCTAAAACTTGTTTTATCGCATTCAGCGCGTCAAATTACGCCGGAAACGGTCGTCTGTGTTTTGATATTAATCAAAACACGGAGTCAATTTCCGTTCGTTTGTTTCGTGGATATCGGTGAGTAACTTTTTTTCTATACATGCTAGCGACCTAAAACTTGTTTCATCGCATTCAGCCCGTCAAATTACGCCGGAAACGGTCGTCATTGTTCTGATATTGCTCGATAGACGAAGTCGGAGTCCGTTTGTTTGTTTTTCAGATATCGGTTGGTAACTTTTTTTCTATACATGCTAGCGACCTAAAACTTGTTTTATTGCATTCAGCGCGTCAAATTACGCCGGAAACGGTCGTCTTTGTTTTGATATTGCTCAAAACACGAAGTCGAATTCCGTTCGTTTGTTTCGTGGATATCGATGAGTAACTTTTTTTCTATACATGCTAGCGACCTAAAACTTGTTTCATCGCATTCAGCGCGTCAAATTACGCCGGAAAGGGTCGTCTTTGTTCTGATATTGCTCAAAACACGGGGTCGAATTCCGTCTGTTTGTTTCGTGGATATCGGTGAGTAACTTTTTTTCTATACATGCTAGCGACCTAAAACTTGTTTTATCGCATTCAGCCCGTCAAATTACGCCGAAAACGGTCGTCTTCGTTTTGATATTGCTTAAAACACGAAGTCGAATTCCGTTCGTTTGTTTCGTGGATATCGGTGAGTAACTTTTTTTCTATACATGCTAGCGACCTCAAACTTATTTTATCGCATTTAGCGCGTCAAATTACGCCGGAAACGGCTGTCTTTGTTTTGATATTGCTCGAAACACGAAGTCGAAGTCCGTTTGTTTGTTTTTCAGATATCGGTTGGAAACTTTTTTTCTATACATGCTAGCGACCTAAAACCTGTTTCATCGCATTCAGCGCGTCAAATTACGCCGGAAACGGTCGTCTTTGTTCTGATATTGCTCAAAACACGGAGTCGAATTCCGTTTGTTTGTTTTTCAGATATCGGTTAGTAACTTTTTTTCTATACATGCTAGCGACCTAAAACTTGTTTTATCGCATTCAGCGCGTCAAATTACGCCGGAAACGGTCGTCTTTGTTTTGATATTGCTCAAAACACGAAGTCGAATTCCGTTCGTTTGTTTCGTGGATATCGGTAAGTAACTTTTTTTCTATACATGCTAGCGACCTGAAACTTGTTTTATCGCATTCAGCGCGTCAAATTACGCCGGAAACGGCCGTCTTTGTTTTGATATTGCTCGATAGACGAAGTCGGAGTCCGTTTGTTTGTTTTTCAGATATCGGTTAGTAACTTTTTTTCTATACATGCTAGCGACCTAAAACTTGTTTTATCGCATTCAGCGCGTCAAATTACGCCGGAAACGGCCGTCTTTGTTTTGATATTGCTCGAAACACGAAGTCGAAGTCCGTTTGTTTGTTTTTCAGATATCGGTTGGTAACTTTTTTTCTATACATGCTAGCGACCTAAAACTTGTTTCATCGCATTCAGCCCGTCAAATTACGCCGGAAACGGTCGTCATTGTTCTGATATTGCTCGATAGACGAAGTCGGAGTCCGTTTGTTTGTTTTTCAGATATCGGTTAGTAACTTTTTTTCTATACATGCTAGCGACCTAAAACTTGTTTCATCGCATTCAGCGCGTCAAATTACGCCGGAAACGGTCGTCTTCGTTCTGATATTGCTCAAAACACGGAGTCGAATTCCGTTCGTTTGTTTCGTGGATATCGGTGAGTAACTTTTTTTCTATACATGCTAGCGACCTAAAACTTGTTTTATCGCATTCAGCGCGTCAAATTACGCCGGAAACGGTCGTCTGTGTTTTGATATTAATCAAAACACGGAGTCAATTTCCGTTCGTTTGTTTCGTAGATATCGGTGAGTAACTTTTTTTCTATACATGCTAGCGACCTAAAACTTGTTTCATCGCATTCAGCCCGTCAAATTACGCCGGAAACGGTCGTCATTGTTCTGATATTGCTCGATAGACGAAGTCGGAGTCCGTTTGTTTGTTTTTCAGATATCGGTTGGTAACTTTTTTTCTATACATGCTAGCGACCTAAAACTTGTTTTATTGCATTCAGCGCGTCAAATTACGCCGGAAACGGTCGTCTTTGTTTTGATATTGCTCAAAACACGAAGTCGAATTCCGTTCGTTTGTTTCGTGGATATCGATGAGTAACTTTTTTTCTATACATGCTAGCGACCTAAAACTTGTTTCATCGCATTCAGCGCGTCAAATTACGCCGGAAAGGGTCGTCTTTGTTCTGATATTGCTCAAAACACGGGGTCGAATTCCGTTTGTTTGTTTCGTGGATATCGGTGAGTAACTTTTTTTCCATACATGCTAGCGACCTAAAACTTGTTTTATCGCATTCAGCCCGTCAAATTACGCCGAAAACGGTCGTCTTCGTTTTGATATTGCTTAAAACACGAAGTCGAATTCCGTTCGTTTGTTTCGTGGATATCGGTGAGTAACTTTTTTTCTATACATGCTAGCGACCTAAAACTTGTTTTATCGCATTCAGCGCGTCAAATTACGCCGGAAACGGTCGTCTGTGTTTTGATATTAATCAAAACACGGAGTCAATTTCCGTTCGTTTGTTTCGTAGATATCGGTGAGTAACTTTTTTTCTATACATGCTAGCGACCTAAAACTTGTTTCATCGCATTCAGCCCGTCAAATTACGCCGGAAACGGTCGTCATTGTTCTGATATTGCTCGATAGACGAAGTCGGAGTCCGTTTGTTTGTTTTTCAGATATCGGTTGGTAACTTTTTTTCTATACATGCTAGCGACCTAAAACTTGTTTTATTGCATTCAGCGCGTCAAATTACGCCGGAAACGGTCGTCTTTGTTTTGATATTGCTCAAAACACGAAGTCGAATTCCGTTCGTTTGTTTCGTGGATATCGATGAGTAACTTTTTTTCTATACATGCTAGCGACCTAAAACTTGTTTCATCGCATTCAGCGCGTCAAATTACGCCGGAAAGGGTCGTCTTTGTTCTGATATTGCTCAAAACACGGGGTCGAATTCCGTTTGTTTGTTTCGTGGATATCGGTGAGTAACTTTTTTTCCATACATGCTAGCGACCTAAAACTTGTTTTATCGCATTCAGCCCGTCAAATTACGCCGAAAACGGTCGTCTTCGTTTTGATATTGCTTAAAACACGAAGTCGAATTCCGTTCGTTTGTTTCGTGGATATCGGTGAGTAACTTTTTTTCTATACATGCTAGCGACCTCAAACTTATTTTATCGCATTTAGCGCGTCAAATTACGCCGGAAACGGCTGTCTTTGTTTTGATATTGCTCGAAACACGAAGTCGAAGTCCGTTTGTTTGTTTTTCAGATATCGGTTGGAAACTTTTTTTCTATACATGCTAGCGACCTAAAACCTGTTTCATCGCATTCAGCGCGTCAAATTACGCCGGAAACGGTCGTCTTTGTTCTGATATTGCTCAAAACACGGAGTCGAATTCCGTTTGTTTGTTTTTCAGATATCGGTTAGTAACTTTTTTTCTATACATGCTAGCGACCTAAAACTTGTTTTATCGCATTCAGCGCGTCAAATTACGCCGGAAACGGCCGTCTTTGTTTTGATATTGCTCGATAGACGAAGTCGGAGTCCGTTTGTTTGTTTTTCAGATATCGGTTAGTAACTTTTTTTCTATACATGCTAGCGACCTAAAACTTGTTTTATCGCATTCAGCGCGTCAAATTACGCCGGAAACGGCCGTCTTTGTTTTGATATTGCTCGAAACACGAAGTCGAAGTCCGTTTGTTTGTTTTTCAGATATCGGTTGGTAACTTTTTTTCTATACATGCTAGCGACCTAAAACTTGTTTTATCGCATTCAGCGCGTCAAATTACGCCGGAAACGGTGGTCTTTGTTTTGATATTGCTCAAAACACGAAGTCGAATTCCGTTCGTTTCTTTCGTGGATATCGGTGAGTAACTTTTTTCTATACATGCTAGCGACCTAAAACTTGTTTTATCGCATTCAGCGCGTCAAATTACGCCGGAAACGGCCGTCTTTGTTTTGATATTGCTCGAAACACGAAGTCGAAGTCCGTTTGTTTGTTTTTCAGATATCGGTTGGTAACTTTATTTCTATACATGCTAGCGACCTAAAACTTGTTTTATCGCATTCAGCGCGTCAAATTACGCCGGAAACGGTCGTCTGTGTTTTGATATTAATCAAAACACGGAGTCAATTTCCGTTCGTTTGTTTCGTGGATATCGGTGAGTAACTTTTTTTCTATACATGCTAGCGACCTAAAACTTGTTTCATCGCATTCAGCCCGTCAAATTACGCCGGAAACGGTCGTCATTGTTCTGATATTGCTCGATAGACGAAGTCGGAGTCCGTTTGTTTGTTTTTCAGATATCGGTGAGTAACTTTTTTTCTATACATGCTAGCGACCTAAAACTTGTTTTATCGCATTCAGCGCGTCAAATTACGCCGGAAACGGCCGTCTTTGTTTTGATATTGCTCGAAACACGAAGTCGAAGTCCGTTTGTTTGTTTTTCAGATATCGGTTAGTAACTTTTTTTCTATACATGCTGGCGACCTAAAACTTGTTTTATCGCATTCAGCGCGTCAAATTACGCCGGAAACGGCCGTCTTTGTTTTGATATTGCTCGAAACACGAAGTCGAAGTCCGTTTGTTTGTTTTTCAGATATCGGTTGGTAACTTTATTTCTATACATGCTAGCGACCTAAAACTTGTTTTATCGCATTCAGCGCGTCAAATTACGCCGGAAACGGTCGTCTGTGTTTTGATATTAATCAAAACACGGAGTCAATTTCCGTTCGTTTGTTTCGTGGATATCGGTGAGTAACTTTTTTTCTATACATGCTAGCGACCTAAAACTTGTTTCATCGCATTCAGCCCGTCAAATTACGCCGGAAACGGTCGTCATTGTTCTGATATTGCTCGATAGACGAAGTCGGAGTCCGTTTGTTTGTTTTTCAGATATCGGTTAGTAACTTTTTTTCTATACATGCTAGCGACCTAAAACTTGTTTCATCGCATTCAGCGCGTCAAATTACGCCGGAAACGGTCGTCTTCGTTCTGATATTGCTCAAAACACGGAGTCGAATTACGTTCGTTTGTTTCGTGGATATCGGTGAGTAACTTTTTTTCTATACATGCTAGCGACCTAAAACTTGTTTTATCGCATTCAGCGCGTCAAATTACGCCGGAAACGGCCGTCTTTGTTTTGATATTGCTCGAAACACGAAGTCGAAGTCCGTTTGTTTGTTTTTCAGATATCGGTTAGTAACTTTTTTTCTATACATGCTGGCGACCTAAAACTTGTTTCATCGCATTCAGCGCGTCAAATTACGCCGGAAACGGCCGTCTTTGTTTTGATATTGCTCGAAACACGAAGTCGAAGTCCGTTTGTTTGTTTTTCAGATATCGGTTGGTAACTTTTTTTCTATACATGCTAGCGACCTAAAACTTGTTTTATCGCATTCAGCGCGTCAAATTACGCCGGAAACGGTGGTCTTTGTTTTGATATTGCTCAAAACACGAAGTCGAATTCCGTTCGTTTCTTTCGTGGATATCGGTGAGTAACTTTTTGCTATACATGCTAGCGACCTAAAACTTGTTTTATCGCATTCAGCGCGTCAAATTACGCCGGAAACGGCCGTCTTTGTTTTGATATTGCTCGAAACACGAAGTCGAAGTCCGTTTGTTTGTTTTTCAGATATCGGTTGGTAACTTTATTTCTATACATGCTAGCGACCTAAAACTTGTTTTATCGCATTCAGCGCGTCAAATTACGCCGGAAACGGTCGTCTGTGTTTTGATATTAATCAAAACACGGAGTCAATTTCCGTTCGTTTGTTTCGTGGATATCGGTGAGTAACTTTTTTTCTATACATGCTAGCGACCTAAAACTTGTTTCATCGCATTCAGCCCGTCAAATTACGCCGGAAACGGTCGTCATTGTTCTGATATTGCTCGATAGACGAAGTCGGAGTCCGTTTGTTTGTTTTTCAGATATCGGTGAGTAACTTTTTTTCTATACATGCTAGCGACCTAAAACTTGTTTTATCGCATTCAGCGCGTCAAATTACGCCGGAAACGGTCGTCTGTGTTTTGATATTAATCAAAACACGGAGTCAATTTCCGTTCGTTTGTTTCGTGGATATCGGTGAGTAACTTTTTTTCTATACATGCTAGCGACCTAAAACTTGTTTCATCGCATTCAGCCCGTCAAATTACGCCGGAAACGGTCGTCATTGTTCTGATATTGCTCGATAGACGAAGTCGGAGTCCGTTTGTTTGTTTTTCAGATATCGGTAAGTAACTTTTTTTCTATACATGCTAGCGACCTAAAACTTGTTTTATCGCATTCAGCGCGTCAAATTACGCCGGAAACGGCCGTCTTTGTTTTGATATTGCTCGAAACACGAAGTCGAAGTCCGTTTGTTTGTTTTTCAGTTATCGGTTAGTAACTTTTTTTCTATACATGCTGGCGACCTAAAACTTGTTTTATCGCATTCAGCGCGTCAAATTACGCCGGAAACGGCCGTCTTTGTTTTGATATTGCTCGAAACACGAAGTCGAAGTCCGTTTGTTTGTTTTTCAGATATCGGTTGGTAACTTTATTTCTATACATGCTAGCGACCTAAAACTTGTTTTATCGCATTCAGCGCGTCAAATTACGCCGGAAACGGTCGTCTGTGTTTTGATATTAATCAAAACACGGAGTCAATTTCCGTTCGTTTGTTTCGTGGATATCGGTGAGTAACTTTTTTTCTATACATGCTAGCGACCTAAAACTTGTTTCATCGCATTCAGCCCGTCAAATTACGCCGGAAACGGTCGTCATTGTTCTGATATTGCTCGATAGACGAAGTCGGAGTCCGTTTGTTTGTTTTTCAGATATCGGTTAGTAACTTTTTTTCTATACATGCTAGCGACCTAAAACTTGTTTCATCGCATTCAGCGCGTCAAATTACGCCGGAAACGGTCGTCTTCGTTCTGATATTGCTCAAAACACGGAGTCGAATTCCGTTCGTTTGTTTCGTGGATATCGGTGAGTAACTTTTTTTCTATACATGCTAGCGACCTAAAACTTGTTTTATCGCATTCAGCGCGTCAAATTACGCCGGAAACGGCCGTCTTTGTTTTGATATTGCTCGAAACACGAAGTCGAAGTCCGTTTGTTTGTTTTTCAGATATCGGTTAGTAACTTTTTTTCTATACATGCTGGCGACCTAAAACTTGTTTCATCGCATTCAGCGCGTCAAATTACGCCGGAAACGGCCGTCTTTGTTTTGATATTGCTCGAAACACGAAGTCGAAGTCCGTTTGTTTGTTTTTCAGATATCGGTTGGTAACTTTTTTTCTATACATGCTAGCGACCTAAAACTTGTTTTATCGCATTCAGCGCGTCAAATTACGCCGGAAACGGTGGTCTTTGTTTTGATATTGCTCAAAACACGAAGTCGAATTCCGTTCGTTTCTTTCGTGGATATCGGTGAGTAACTTTTTTCTATACATGCTAGCGACCTAAAACTTGTTTTATCGCATTCAGCGCGTCAAATTACGCCGGAAACGGCCGTCTTTGTTTTGATATTGCTCGAAACACGAAGTCGAAGTCCGTTTGTTTGTTTTTCAGATATCGGTTGGTAACTTTATTTCTATACATGCTAGCGACCTAAAACTTGTTTTATCGCATTCAGCGCGTCAAATTACGCCGGAAACGGTCGTCTGTGTTTTGATATTAATCAAAACACGGAGTCAATTTCCGTTCGTTTGTTTCGTGGATATCGGTGAGTAACTTTTTTTCTATACATGCTAGCGACCTAAAACTTGTTTCATCGCATTCAGCCCGTCAAATTACGCCGGAAACGGTCGTCATTGTTCTGATATTGCTCGATAGACGAAGTCGGAGTCCGTTTGTTTGTTTTTCAGATATCGGTGAGTAACTTTTTTTCTATACATGCTAGCGACGTCAAACTTGTTTTATCGCATTCAGCGCGTCAAATTACGCCGGAAACGGCCGTCTTTGTTTTGATATTGCTCGAAACACGAAGTCGAAGTCCGTTTGTTTGTTTTTCAGATATCGGTTAGTAACTTTTTTTCTATACATGCTGGCGACCTAAAACTTGTTTTATCGCATTCAGCGCGTCAAATTACGCCGGAAACGGCCGTCTTTGTTTTGATATTGCTCGAAACACGAAGTCGAAGTCCGTTTGTTTGTTTTTCAGATATCGGTTGGTAACTTTATTTCTATACATGCTAGCGACCTAAAACTTGTTTTATCGCATTCAGCGCGTCAAATTACGCCGGAAACGGTCGTCTGTGTTTTGATATTAATCAAAACACGGAGTCAATTTCCGTTCGTTTGTTTCGTGGATATCGGTGAGTAACTTTTTTTCTATACATGCTAGCGACCTAAAACTTGTTTCATCGCATTCAGCCCGTCAAATTACGCCGGAAACGGTCGTCATTGTTCTGATATTGCTCGTTAGACGAAGTCGGAGTCCGTCTGTTTGTTTTTCAGATATCGGTTAGTAACTTTTTTTCTATACATGCTGGCGACCTAAAACTTGTTTCATCGCATTCAGCGCGTCAAATTACGCCGGAAACGGCCGTCTTTGTTTTGATATTGCTCGAAACACGAAGTCGAAGTCCGTTTGTTTGTTTTTCAGATATCGGTTGGTAACTTTTTTTCTATACATGCTAGCGACCTAAAACTTGTTTTATCGCATTCAGCGCGTCAAATTACGCCGGAAACGGTTGTCTTTGTTTTGATATTGCTCAAAACACGAAGTCGAATTCCGTTCGTTTCTTTCGTGGATATCGGTGAGTAACTTTTTTTCTATACATGCTAGCGACCTAAAACTTGTTTTATCGCATTCAGCGCGTCAAATTACGCCGGAAACGGCCGTCTTTGTTTTGATATTGCTCGAAACACAAAGTCGAAGTCCGTTTGTTTGTTTTTCAGATATCGGTTGGTAACTTTATTTCTATACATGCTAGCGACCTAAAACTTGTTTAATCGCATTCAGCGCGTCAAATTACGCCGGAAACGGTCGTCTGTGTTTTGATATTGCTCAAAACACGGAGTCAATTTCCGTTCGTTTGTTTCGTGGATATCGGTGAGTAACTTTTTTTCTATACATGCTAGCGACCTAAAACTTGTTTCATCGCATTCAGCCCGTCAAATTACGCCGGAAACGGTCGTCATTGTTCTGATATTGCTCGATAGACGAAGTCGGAGTCCGTTTGTTTGTTTTTCAGATATCGGTTAGTAACTTTTTTTCTATACATGCTAGCGACCTAAAACTTGTTTCATCGCATTCAGCGCGTCAAATTACGCCGGAAACGGTCGTCTTCGTTCTGATATTGCTCAAAACACGGAGTCGAATTCCGTTCGTTTGTTTCGTGGATATCGGTGAGTAACTTTTTTTCTATACATGCTAGCGACCTAAAACTTGTTTTATCGCATTCAGCGCGTCAAATTACGCCGGAAACGGCCGTCTTTGTTTTGATATTGCTCGAAACACGAAGTCGAAGTCCGTTTGTTTGTTTTTCAGATATCGGTTGGTAACTTTTTTTTTATACATGCTAGCGACCTAAAACTTGTTTTATCGCATTCAGCGCGTCAAATTACGCCGGAAACGGCCGTCTTTGTTTTGATATTGCTCGAAACACGAAGTCGAAGTCCGTTTGTTTGTTTTTCAGATATCGGTTAGTAACTTTTTTTCTATACATGCTGGCGACCTAAAACTTGTTTTATCGCATTCAGCGCGTCAAATTACGCCGGAAACGGCCGTCTTTGTTTTGATATTGCTCGAAACACGAAGTCGAAGTCCGTTTGTTTGTTTTTCAGATATCGGTTGGTGACTTTATTTCTATACATGCTAGCGACCTAAAACTTGTTTTATCGCATTCAGCGCGTCAAATTACGCCGGAAACGGTCGTCTGTGTTTTGATATTAATCAAAACACGGAGTCAATTTCCGTTCGTTTGTTTCGTGGATATCGGTGAGTAACTTTTTTTCTATACATGCTAGCGACCTAAAACTTGTTTCATCGCATTCAGCCCGTCAAATTACGCCGGAAACGGTCGTCATTGTTCTGATATTGCTCGTTAGACGAAGTCGGAGTCCGTCTGTTTGTTTTTCAGATATCGGTTAGTAACTTTTTTTCTATACATGCTAGCGACCTAAAACTTGTTTCATCGCATTCAGCGCGTCAAATTACGCCGGAAACGGTCGTCTTCGTTCTGATATTGCTCAAAACACGGAGTCGAATTCCGTTCGTTTGTTTCGTGGATATCGGTGAGTAACTTTTTTTCTATACATGCTAGCGACCTAAAACTTGTTTTATCGCATTCAGCGCGTCAAATTACGCCGGAAACGGCCGTCTTTCTTTTGATATTGCTCGAAACACGAAGTCGAAGTCCGTTTGTTTGTTTTTCAGATATCGGTTAGTAACTTTTTTTCTATACATGCTGGCGACCTAAAACTTGTTTCATCGCATTCAGCGCGTCAAATTACGCCGGAAACGGCCGTCTTTGTTTTGATATTGCTCGAAACACGAAGTCGAAGTCCGTTTGTTTGTTTTTCAGATATCGGTTGGTAACTTTTTTTCTATACATGCTAGCGACCTAAAACTTGTTTTATCGCATTCAGCGCGTCAAATTACGCCGGAAACGGTTGTCTTTGTTTTGATATTGCTCAAAACACGAAGTCGAATTCCGTTCGTTCCTTTCGTGGATATCGGTGAGTAACTTTTTTTCTATACATGCTAGCGACCTAAAACTTGTTTTATCGCATTCAGCGCGTCAAATTACGCCGGAAACGGCCGTCTTTGTTTTGATATTGCTCGAAACACAAAGTCGAAGTCCGTTTGTTTGTTTTTCAGATATCGGTTGGTAACTTTATTTCTATACATGCTAGCGACCTAAAACTTGTTTTATCGCATTCAGCGCGTCAAATTACGCCGGAAACGGTCGTCTGTGTTTTGATATTGCTCAAAACACGGAGTCAATTTCCGTTCGTTTGTTTCGTGGATATCGGTGAGTAACTTTTTTTCTATACATGCTAGCGACCTAAAACTTGTTTCATCGCATTCAGCCCGTCAAATTACGCCGGAAACGGTCGTCATTGTTCTGATATTGCTCGATAGACGAAGTCGGAGTCCGTTTGTTTGTTTTTCAGATATCGGTTAGTAACTTTTTTTCTATACATGCTAGCGACCTAAAACTTGTTTCATCGCATTCAGCGCGTCAAATTACGCCGGAAACGGTCGTCTTCGTTCTGATATTGCTCAAAACACGGAGTCGAATTCCGTTCGTTTGTTTCGTGGATATCGGTGAGTAACTTTTTTTCTATACATGCTAGCGACCTAAAACTTGTTTTATCGCATTCAGCGCGTCAAATTACGCCGGAAACGGCCGTCTTTGTTTTGATATTGCTCGAAACACGAAGTCGAAGTCCGTTTGTTTGTTTTTCAGATATCGGTTGGTAACTTTTTTTTTATACATGCTAGCGACCTAAAACTTGTTTTATCGCATTCAGCGCGTCAAATTACGCCGGAAACGGCCGTCTTTGTTTTGATATTGCTCAAAACACGAAGTCGAATTCCGTTCGTTTGTTTCGTGGATATCGATGAGTAACTTTTTTTCTATACATGCTAGCGACCTAAAACTTGTTTCATCGCATTCAGCGCGTCAAATTACGCCGGAAAGGGTCGTCTTTGTTCTGATATTGCTCAAAACACGGGGTCGAATTCCGTTTGTTTGTTTCGTGGATATCGGTGAGTAACTTTTTTTCTATACATGCTAGCGACCTAAAACTTGTTTTATCGCATTCAGCCCGTCAAATTACGCCGAAAACGGTCGTCTTCGTTTTGATATTGCTTAAAACACGAAGTCGAATTCCGTTCGTTTGTTTCGTGGATATCGGTGAGTAACTTTTTTTCTATACATGCTAGCGACCTCAAACTTATTTTATCGCATTGAGCGCGTCAAATTACGCCGGAAACGGCTGTCTTTGTTTTGATATTGCTCGAAACACGAAGTCGAAGTCCGTTTGTTTGTTTTTCAGATATCGGTTGGAAACTTTTTTTCTATACATGCTAGCGACCTAAAACCTGTTTCATCGCATTCAGCGCGTCAAATTACGCCGGAAACGGTCGTCTTTGTTCTGATATTGCTCAAAACACGGAGTCGAATTCCGTTTGTTTGTTTTTCAGATATCGGTTAGTAACTTTTTTTCTATACATGCTAGCGACCTAAAACTTGTTTCATCGCATTCAGCCCGTCAAATTACGCCGGAAACGGTCGTCATTGTTCTGATATTGCTCGATAGACGAAGTCGGAGTCCGTTTGTTTGTTTTTCAGATATCGGTTGGTAACTTTTTTTCTATACATGCTAGCGACCTAAAACTTGTTTTATTGCATTCAGCGCGTCAAATTACGCCGGAAACGGTCGTCTTTGTTTTGATATTGCTCAAAACACGAAGTCGAATTCCGTTCGTTTGTTTCGTGGATATCGATGAGTAACTTTTTTTCTATACATGCTAGCGACCTAAAACTTGTTTTATCGCATTCAGCGCGTCAAATTACGCCGGAAACGGCCGTCTTTGTTTTGATATTGCTCGAAACACGAAGTCGAAGTCCGTTTGATTGTTTTTCAGATATCGGTCGGTAACTTTTTTTCTATACATGCTAGCGACCTAAAACTTGTTTCATCGCATTTAGCGCGTCAAATTACGCCGGAAACGGTCGTCTTTGTTCTGATATTGCTCAAAACACGGAGTCGAATTCCGTTTGTTTGTTTCGTGGATATCGGTGAGTAACTTTTTTTCTATACATGCTAGCGACCTAAAACTTGTTTTATCGCATTCAGCCCGTCAAATTACGCCGGAAACGGTCGTCTTCGTTTTAATATTGCTCAAAACACGAAGTCGAATTCCGTTCGTTTGTTTCGTGGATATCGGTGAGTAACTTTTTTTCTATACATGCTAGCGACCTAAAACTTGTTTTATCGCATTCAGCGCGTCAAATTACGCCGGAAACGGTCGTCTTTGTGTTGATATTGCTCAAAACACGAAGTCGAATACCGTTCGTTTGTTTCGTGGATATCGGTGAGTAACTTTTTTTCTATACATGCTAGCGACCTAAAACTTGTTTCATCGCATTCAGCGCGTCAAATTACGCCGGAAACGGTCGTCTTTGTTCTGATATTGCTCAAAACACGGAGTCGAATTCCTTTTGTTTGTTTCGTGGATATCGGTGAGTAACATTTTTTCTATACATGCTAGCGACCTTAAACTTGTTTTATCGCATTCAGCCCGGCAAATTACGCCGGAAACGGTCGTCTTCGTTTTGATATTGCTTAAAACACGAAGTCATATTCCGTTCGTTTGTTTCGTGGATATCGCTGAGTAACTTTTTTTCTATACATGCTAGCGACCTAAAACTTGTTTTATCGCATTCAGCGCGTCAAATTACGCCGGAAACGGTCGTCTTTGTTTTGATATTGCTCAAAACACGGAGTCAATTTCCGTTCGTTTGTTTCGTGGATATCGCTGAGTAACTTTTTTTCTATACATGCTAGCGACCTAAAACTTGTTTCATCGCATTCAGCCCGTCAAATTACGCCGGAAACGGTCGTCATTGTTCTGATATTGCTCGATAGACGAAGTCGAAGTCCGTTTGTTTGTTTTTCAGATATCGGTTGGTAACTTTTTTTCTATACATGCTAGCGACCTAAAACTTGTTTTATCGCATTCAGCGCGTCAAATTACGCCGGAAACGGTCGTCTGTGTTTTGATATTAATCAAAACACGGAGTCAATTTCCGTTCGTTTGTTTCGTGGATATCGGTGAGTAACTTTTTTTCTATACATGCTAGCGACCTAAAACTTGTTTCATCGCATTCAGCCCGTCAAATTACGCCGGAAACGGTCGTCATTGTTCTGATATTGCTCGATAGACGAAGTCGGAGTCCGTTTGTTTGTTTTTCAGATATCGGTTAGTAACTTTTTTTCTATACATGCTAGCGACCTAAAACTTGTTTCATCGCATTCAGCGCGTCAAATTACGCCGGAAACGGTCGTCTTCGTTCTGATATTGCTCAAAACACGGAGTCGAATTTCGTTCGTTTGTTTCGTGGATATCGGTGAGTAACTTTTTTTCTATACATGCTAGCGACCTAAAACTTGTTTTATCGCATTCAGCGCGTCAAATTACGCCGGAAACGGTCGTCTGTGTTTTGATATTAATCAAAACACGGAGTCAATTTCCGTTCGTTTGTTTCGTAGATATCGGTGAGTAACTTTTTTTCTATACATGCTAGCGACCTAAAACTTGTTTCATCGCATTCAGCCCGTCAAATTACGCCGGAAACGGTCGTCATTGTTCTGATATTGCTCGATAGACGAAGTCGGAGTCCGTTTGTTTGTTTTTCAGATATCGGTTGGTAACTTTTTTTCTATACATGCTAGCGACCTAAAACTTGTTTTATTGCATTCAGCGCGTCAAATTACGCCGGAAACGGTCGTCTTTGTTTTGATATTGCTCAAAACACGAAGTCGAATTCCGTTCGTTTGTTTCGTGGATATCGATGAGTAACTTTTTTTCTATACATGCTAGCGACCTAAAACTTGTTTCATCGCATTCAGCGCGTCAAATTACGCCGGAAAGGGTCGTCTTTGTTCTGATATTGCTCAAAACACGGGGTCGAATTCCGTTTGTTTGTTTCGTGGATATCGGTGAGTAACTTTTTTTCTATACATGCTAGCGACCTAAAACTTGTTTTATCGCATTCAGCCCGTCAAATTACGCCGAAAACGGTCGTCTTCGTTTTGATATTGCTTAAAACACGAAGTCGAATTCCGTTCGTTTGTTTCGTGGATATCGGTGAGTAACTTTTTTTCTATACATGCTAGCGACCTCAAACTTATTTTATCGCATTGAGCGCGTCAAATTACGCCGGAAACGGCTGTCTTTGTTTTGATATTGCTCGAAACACGAAGTCGAAGTCCGTTTGTTTGTTTTTCAGATATCGGTTGGAAACTTTTTTTCTATACATGCTAGCGACCTAAAACCTGTTTCATCGCATTCAGCGCGTCAAATTACGCCGGAAACGGTCGTCTTTGTTCTGATATTGCTCAAAACACGGAGTCGAATTCCGTTTGTTTGTTTTTCAGATATCGGTTAGTAACTTTTTTTCTATACATGCTAGCGACCTAAAACTTGTTTCATCGCATTCAGCCCGTCAAATTACGCCGGAAACGGTCGTCATTGTTCTGATATTGCTCGATAGACGAAGTCGGAGTCCGTTTGTTTGTTTTTCAGATATCGGTTGGTAACTTTTTTTCTATACATGCTAGCGACCTAAAACTTGTTTTATTGCATTCAGCGCGTCAAATTACGCCGGAAACGGTCGTCTTTGTTTTGATATTGCTCAAAACACGAAGTCGAATTCCGTTCGTTTGTTTCGTGGATATCGATGAGTAACTTTTTTTCTATACATGCTAGCGACCTAAAACTTGTTTCATCGCATTCAGCGCGTCAAATTACGCCGGAAAGGGTCGTCTTTGTTCTGATATTGCTCAAAACACGGGGTCGAATTCCGTTTGTTTGTTTCGTGGATATCGGTGAGTAACTTTTTTTCTATACATGCTAGCGACCTAAAACTTGTTTTATCGCATTCAGCCCGTCAAATTACGCCGAAAACGGTCGTCTTCGTTTTGATATTGCTTAAAACACGAAGTCGAATTCCGTTCGTTTGTTTCGTGGATATCGGTGAGTAACTTTTTTTCTATACATGCTAGCGACCTCAAACTTATTTTATCGCATTGAGCGCGTCAAATTACGCCGGAAACGGCTGTCTTTGTTTTGATATTGCTCGAAACACGAAGTCGAAGTCCGTTTGTTTGTTTTTCAGATATCGGTTGGAAACTTTTTTTCTATACATGCTAGCGACCTAAAACCTGTTTCATCGCATTCAGCGCGTCAAATTACGCCGGAAACGGTCGTCTTTGTTCTGATATTGCTCAAAACACGGAGTCGAATTCCGTTTGTTTGTTTTTCAGATATCGGTTAGTAACTTTTTTTCTATACATGCTAGCGACCTAAAACTTGTTTTATCGCATTCAGCGCGTCAAATTACGCCGGAAACGGTCGTCTTTGTTTTGATATTGCTCAAAACACGAAGTCGAATTCCGTTCGTTTGTTTCGTGGATATCGGTAAGTAACTTTTTTTCTATACATGCTAGCGACCTGAAACTTGTTTTATCGCATTCAGCGCGTCAAATTACGCCGGAAACGGCCGTCTTTGTTTTGATATTGCTCGATAGACGAAGTCGGAGTCCGTTTGTTTGTTTTTCAGATATCGGTTAGTAACTTTTTTTCTATACATGCTAGCGACCTAAAACTTGTTTTATCGCATTTAGCGCGTCAAATTACGCCGGAAACGGCCGTCTTTGTTTTGATATTGCTCGAAACACGAAGTCGAAGTCCGTTTGTTTGTTTTTCAGATATCGGTTGGTAACTTTTTTTCTATACATGCTAGCGACCTAAAACTTGTTTTATCGCATTCAGCGCGTCAAATTACGCCGGAAACGGTGGTCTTTGTTTTGATATTGCTCAAAACACGAAGTCGAATTCCGTTCGTTTCTTTCGTGGATATCGGTGAGTAACTTTTTTCTATACATGCTAGCGACCTAAAACTTGTTTTATCGCATTCAGCGCGTCAAATTACGCCGGAAAGGGTCGTCTTTGTTCTGATATTGCTCAAAACACGGGGTCGAATTCCGTTTGTTTGTTTCGTGGATATCGGTGAGTAACTTTTTTTCTATACATGCTAGCGACCTAAAACTTGTTTTATCGCATTCAGCCCGTCAAATTACGCCGAAAACGGTCGTCTTCGTTTTGATATTGCTTAAAACACGAAGTCGAATTCCGTTCGTTTGTTTCGTGGATATCGGTGAGTAACTTTTTTTCTATACATGCTAGCGACCTCAAACTTATTTTATCGCATTCAGCGCGTCAAATTACGCCGGAAACGGTCGTCTGTGTTTTGATATTAATCAAAACACGGAGTCAATTTCCGTTCGTTTGTTTCGTGGATATCGGTGAGTAACTTTTTTTCTATACATGCTAGCGACCTAAAACTTGTTTCATCGCATTCAGCCCGTCAAATTACGCCGGAAACGGTCGTCATTGTTCTGATATTGCTCGATAGACGAAGTCGGAGTCCGTTTGTTTGTTTTTCAGATATCGGTGAGTAACTTTTTTTCTATACATGCTAGCGACCTAAAACTTGTTTTATCGCATTCAGCGCGTCAAATTACGCCGGAAACGGCCGTCTTTGTTTTGATATTGCTCGAAACACGAAGTCGAAGTCCGTTTGTTTGTTTTTCAGATATCGGTTAGTAACTTTTTTTCTATACATGCTGGCGACCTAAAACTTGTTTTATCGCATTCAGCGCGTCAAATTACGCCGGAAACGGCCGTCTTTGTTTTGATATTGCTCGAAACACGAAGTCGAAGTCCGTTTGTTTGTTTTTCAGATATCGGTTGGTAACTTTATTTCTATACATGCTAGCGACCTAAAACTTGTTTTATCGCATTCAGCGCGTCAAATTACGCCGGAAACGGTCGTCTGTGTTTTGATATTAATCAAAACACGGAGTCAATTTCCGTTCGTTTGTTTCGTGGATATCGGTGAGTAACTTTTTTTCTATACATGCTAGCGACCTAAAACTTGTTTCATCGCATTCAGCCCGTCAAATTACGCCGGAAACGGTCGTCATTGTTCTGATATTGCTCGATAGACGAAGTCGGAGTCCGTTTGTTTGTTTTTCAGATATCGGTTAGTAACTTTTTTTCTATACATGCTAGCGACCTAAAACTTGTTTCATCGCATTCAGCGCGTCAAATTACGCCGGAAACGGTCGTCTTCGTTCTGATATTGCTCAAAACACGGAGTCGAATTACGTTCGTTTGTTTCGTGGATATCGGTGAGTAACTTTTTTTCTATACATGCTAGCGACCTAAAACTTGTTTTATCGCATTCAGCGCGTCAAATTACGCCGGAAACGGCCGTCTTTGTTTTGATATTGCTCGAAACACGAAGTCGAAGTCCGTTTGTTTGTTTTTCAGATATCGGTTAGTAACTTTTTTTCTATACATGCTGGCGACCTAAAACTTGTTTCATCGCATTCAGCGCGTCAAATTACGCCGGAAACGGCCGTCTTTGTTTTGATATTGCTCGAAACACGAAGTCGAAGTCCGTTTGTTTGTTTTTCAGATATCGGTTGGTAACTTTTTTTCTATACATGCTAGCGACCTAAAACTTGTTTTATCGCATTCAGCGCGTCAAATTACGCCGGAAACGGTGGTCTTTGTTTTGATATTGCTCAAAACACGAAGTCGAATTCCGTTCGTTTCTTTCGTGGATATCGGTGAGTAACTTTTTGCTATACATGCTAGCGACCTAAAACTTGTTTTATCGCATTCAGCGCGTCAAATTACGCCGGAAACGGCCGTCTTTGTTTTGATATTGCTCGAAACACGAAGTCGAAGTCCGTTTGTTTGTTTTTCAGATATCGGTTGGTAACTTTATTTCTATACATGCTAGCGACCTAAAACTTGTTTTATCGCATTCAGCGCGTCAAATTACGCCGGAAACGGTCGTCTGTGTTTTGATATTAATCAAAACACGGAGTCAATTTCCGTTCGTTTGTTTCGTGGATATCGGTGAGTAACTTTTTTTCTATACATGCTAGCGACCTAAAACTTGTTTCATCGCATTCAGCCCGTCAAATTACGCCGGAAACGGTCGTCATTGTTCTGATATTGCTCGATAGACGAAGTCGGAGTCCGTTTGTTTGTTTTTCAGATATCGGTGAGTAACTTTTTTTCTATACATGCTAGCGACCTAAAACTTGTTTTATCGCATTCAGCGCGTCAAATTACGCCGGAAACGGTCGTCTGTGTTTTGATATTAATCAAAACACGGAGTCAATTTCCGTTCGTTTGTTTCGTGGATATCGGTGAGTAACTTTTTTTCTATACATGCTAGCGACCTAAAACTTGTTTCATCGCATTCAGCCCGTCAAATTACGCCGGAAACGGTCGTCATTGTTCTGATATTGCTCGATAGACGAAGTCGGAGTCCGTTTGTTTGTTTTTCAGATATCGGTAAGTAACTTTTTTTCTATACATGCTAGCGACCTAAAACTTGTTTTATCGCATTCAGCGCGTCAAATTACGCCGGAAACGGCCGTCTTTGTTTTGATATTGCTCGAAACACGAAGTCGAAGTCCGTTTGTTTGTTTTTCAGTTATCGGTTAGTAACTTTTTTTCTATACATGCTGGCGACCTAAAACTTGTTTTATCGCATTCAGCGCGTCAAATTACGCCGGAAACGGCCGTCTTTGTTTTGATATTGCTCGAAACACGAAGTCGAAGTCCGTTTGTTTGTTTTTCAGATATCGGTTGGTAACTTTATTTCTATACATGCTAGCGACCTAAAACTTGTTTTATCGCATTCAGCGCGTCAAATTACGCCGGAAACGGTCGTCTGTGTTTTGATACTAATCAAAACACGGAGTCAATTTCCGTTCGTTTGTTTCGTGGATATCGGTGAGTAACTTTTTTTCTATACATGCTAGCGACCTAAAACTTGTTTTATCGCATTCAGCCCGTCAAATTACGCCGGAAACGGTCGTCATTGTTCTGATATTGCTCGATAGACGAAGTCGGAGTCCGTTTGTTTGTTTTTCAGATATCGGTTAGTAACTTTTTTTCTATACATGCTAGCGACCTAAAACTTGTTTCATCGCATTCAGCGCGTCAAATTACGCCGGAAACGGTCGTCTTCGTTCTGATATTGCTCAAAACACGGAGTCGAATTCCGTTCGTTTGTTTCGTGGATATCGGTGAGTAACTTTTTTTCTATACATGCTAGCGACCTAAAACTTGTTTTATCGCATTCAGCGCGTCAAATTACGCCGGAAACGGCCGTCTTTGTTTTGATATTGCTCGAAACACGAAGTCGAAGTCCGTTTGTTTGTTTTTCAGATATCGGTTAGTAACTTTTTTTCTATACATGCTGGCGACCTAAAACTTGTTTCATCGCATTCAGCGCGTCAAATTACGCCGGAAACGGCCGTCTTTGTTTTGATATTGCTCGAAACACGAAGTCGAAGTCCGTTTGTTTGTTTTTCAGATATCGGTTGGTAACTTTATTTCTATACATGCTAGCGACCTAAAACTTGTTTTATCGCATTCAGCGCGTCAAATTACGCCGGAAACGGTCGTCTGTGTTTTGATATTAATCAAAACACGGAGTCAATTTCCGTTCGTTTGTTTCGTGGATATCGGTGAGTAACTTTTTTTCTATACATGCTAGCGACCTAAAACTTGTTTCATCGCATTCAGCCCGTCAAATTACGCCGGAAACGGTCGTCATTGTTCTGATATTGCTCAAAACACGGAGTCGAATTCCGTTCGTTTGTTTCGTGGATATCGGTGAGTAACTTTTTTTCTATACATGCTAGCGACCTAAAACTTGTTTTATCGCATTCAGCGCGTCAAATTACGCCGGAAACGGCCGTCTTTGTTTTGATATTGCTCGAAACACGAAGTCGAAGTCCGTTTGTTTGTTTTTCAGATATCGGTTAGTAACTTTTTTTCTATACATGCTGGCGACCTAAAACTTGTTTCATCGCATTCAGCGCGTCAAATTACGCCGGAAACGGCCGTCTTTGTTTTGATATTGCTCGAAACACGAAGTCGAAGTCCGTTTGTTTGTTTTTCAGATATCGGTTGGTAACTTTTTTTCTATACATGCTAGCGACCTAAAACTTGTTTTATCGCATTCAGCGCGTCAAATTACGCCGGAAACGGTGGTCTTTGTTTTGATATTGCTCAAAACACGAAGTCGAATTCCGTTCGTTTCTTTCGTGGATATCGGTGAGTAACTTTTTTCTATACATGCTAGCGACCTAAAACTTGTTTTATCGCATTCAGCGCGTCAAATTACGCCGGAAACGGCCGTCTTTGTTTTGATATTGCTCGAAACACGAAGTCGAAGTCCGTTTGTTTGTTTTTCAGATATCGGTTGGTAACTTTATTTCTATACATGCTAGCGACCTAAAACTTGTTTTATCGCATTCAGCGCGTCAAATTACGCCGGAAACGGTCGTCTGTGTTTTGATATTAATCAAAACACGGAGTCAATTTCCGTTCGTTTGTTTCGTGGATATCGGTGAGTAACTTTTTTTCTATACATGCTAGCGACCTAAAACTTGTTTCATCGCATTCAGCCCGTCAAATTACGCCGGAAACGGTCGTCATTGTTCTGATATTGCTCGATAGACGAAGTCGGAGTCCGTTTGTTTGTTTTTCAGATATCGGTGAGTAACTTTTTTTCTATACATGCTAGCGACGTCAAACTTGTTTTATCGCATTCAGCGCGTCAAATTACGCCGGAAACGGCCGTCTTTGTTTTGATATTGCTCGAAACACGAAGTCGAAGTCCGTTTGTTTGTTTTTCAGATATCGGTTAGTAACTTTTTTTCTATACATGCTGGCGACCTAAAACTTGTTTTATCGCATTCAGCGCGTCAAATTACGCCGGAAACGGCCGTCTTTGTTTTGATATTGCTCGAAACACGAAGTCGAAGTCCGTTTGTTTGTTTTTCAGATATCGGTTGGTAACTTTATTTCTATACATGCTAGCGACCTAAAACTTGTTTTATCGCATTCAGCGCGTCAAATTACGCCGGAAACGGTCGTCTGTGTTTTGATATTAATCAAAACACGGAGTCAATTTCCGTTCGTTTGTTTCGTGGATATCGGTGAGTAACTTTTTTTCTATACATGCTAGCGACCTAAAACTTGTTTCATCGCATTCAGCCCGTCAAATTACGCCGGAAACGGTCGTCATTGTTCTGATATTGCTCGTTAGACGAAGTCGGAGTCCGTCTGTTTGTTTTTCAGATATCGGTTAGTAACTTTTTTTCTATACATGCTGGCGACCTAAAACTTGTTTCATCGCATTCAGCGCGTCAAATTACGCCGGAAACGGCCGTCTTTGTTTTGATATTGCTCGAAACACGAAGTCGAAGTCCGTTTGTTTGTTTTTCAGATATCGGTTGGTAACTTTTTTTCTATACATGCTAGCGACCTAAAACTTGTTTTATCGCATTCAGCGCGTCAAATTACGCCGGAAACGGTTGTCTTTGTTTTGATATTGCTCAAAACACGAAGTCGAATTCCGTTCGTTTCTTTCGTGGATATCGGTGAGTAACTTTTTTTCTATACATGCTAGCGACCTAAAACTTGTTTTATCGCATTCAGCGCGTCAAATTACGCCGGAAACGGCCGTCTTTGTTTTGATATTGCTCGAAACACAAAGTCGAAGTCCGTTTGTTTGTTTTTCAGATATCGGTTGGTAACTTTATTTCTATACATGCTAGCGACCTAAAACTTGTTTAATCGCATTCAGCGCGTCAAATTACGCCGGAAACGGTCGTCTGTGTTTTGATATTGCTCAAAACACGGAGTCAATTTCCGTTCGTTTGTTTCGTGGATATCGGTGAGTAACTTTTTTTCTATACATGCTAGCGACCTAAAACTTGTTTCATCGCATTCAGCCCGTCAAATTACGCCGGAAACGGTCGTCATTGTTCTGATATTGCTCGATAGACGAAGTCGGAGTCCGTTTGTTTGTTTTTCAGATATCGGTTAGTAACTTTTTTTCTATACATGCTAGCGACCTAAAACTTGTTTCATCGCATTCAGCGCGTCAAATTACGCCGGAAACGGTCGTCTTCGTTCTGATATTGCTCAAAACACGGAGTCGAATTCCGTTCGTTTGTTTCGTGGATATCGGTGAGTAACTTTTTTTCTATACATGCTAGCGACCTAAAACTTGTTTTATCGCATTCAGCGCGTCAAATTACGCCGGAAACGGCCGTCTTTGTTTTGATATTGCTCGAAACACGAAGTCGAAGTCCGTTTGTTTGTTTTTCAGATATCGGTTGGTAACTTTTTTTTTATACATGCTAGCGACCTAAAACTTGTTTTATCGCATTCAGCGCGTCAAATTACGCCGGAAACGGCCGTCTTTGTTTTGATATTGCTCGAAACACGAAGTCGAAGTCCGTTTGTTTGTTTTTCAGATATCGGTTAGTAACTTTTTTTCTATACATGCTGGCGACCTAAAACTTGTTTTATCGCATTCAGCGCGTCAAATTACGCCGGAAACGGCCGTCTTTGTTTTGATATTGCTCGAAACACGAAGTCGAAGTCCGTTTGTTTGTTTTTCAGATATCGGTTGGTGACTTTATTTCTATACATGCTAGCGACCTAAAACTTGTTTTATCGCATTCAGCGCGTCAAATTACGCCGGAAACGGTCGTCTGTGTTTTGATATTAATCAAAACACGGAGTCAATTTCCGTTCGTTTGTTTCGTGGATATCGGTGAGTAACTTTTTTTCTATACATGCTAGCGACCTAAAACTTGTTTCATCGCATTCAGCCCGTCAAATTACGCCGGAAACGGTCGTCATTGTTCTGATATTGCTCGTTAGACGAAGTCGGAGTCCGTCTGTTTGTTTTTCAGATATCGGTTAGTAACTTTTTTTCTATACATGCTAGCGACCTAAAACTTGTTTCATCGCATTCAGCGCGTCAAATTACGCCGGAAACGGTCGTCTTCGTTCTGATATTGCTCAAAACACGGAGTCGAATTCCGTTCGTTTGTTTCGTGGATATCGGTGAGTAACTTTTTTTCTATACATGCTAGCGACCTAAAACTTGTTTTATCGCATTCAGCGCGTCAAATTACGCCGGAAACGGCCGTCTTTCTTTTGATATTGCTCGAAACACGAAGTCGAAGTCCGTTTGTTTGTTTTTCAGATATCGGTTAGTAACTTTTTTTCTATACATGCTGGCGACCTAAAACTTGTTTCATCGCATTCAGCGCGTCAAATTACGCCGGAAACGGCCGTCTTTGTTTTGATATTGCTCGAAACACGAAGTCGAAGTCCGTTTGTTTGTTTTTCAGATATCGGTTGGTAACTTTTTTTCTATACATGCTAGCGACCTAAAACTTGTTTTATCGCATTCAGCGCGTCAAATTACGCCGGAAACGGTTGTCTTTGTTTTGATATTGCTCAAAACACGAAGTCGAATTCCGTTCGTTTCTTTCGTGGATATCGGTGAGTAACTTTTTTTCTATACATGCTAGCGACCTAAAACTTGTTTTATCGCATTCAGCGCGTCAAATTACGCCGGAAACGGCCGTCTTTGTTTTGATATTGCTCGAAACACAAAGTCGAAGTCCGTTTGTTTGTTTTTCAGATATCGGTTGGTAACTTTATTTCTATACATGCTAGCGACCTAAAACTTGTTTTATCGCATTCAGCGCGTCAAATTACGCCGGAAACGGTCGTCTGTGTTTTGATATTGCTCAAAACACGGAGTCAATTTCCGTTCGTTTGTTTCGTGGATATCGGTGAGTAACTTTTTTTCTATACATGCTAGCGACCTAAAACTTGTTTCATCGCATTCAGCCCGTCAAATTACGCCGGAAACGGCCGTCTTTGTTTTGATATTGCTCGATAGACGAAGTCGGAGTCCGTTTGTTTGTTTTTCAGATATCGGTTAGTAACTTTTTTTCTATACATGCTAGCGACCTAAAACTTGTTTCATCGCATTCAGCGCGTCAAATTACGCCGGAAACGGTCGTCTTTGTTTTGATATTGCTCAAAACACGGAGTCAATTTCCGTTCGTTTGTTTCGTGGATATCGCTGAGTAACTTTTTTTCTATACATGCTAGCGACCTAAAACTTGTTTCATCGCATTCAGCCCGTCAAATTACGCCGGAAACGGTCGTCATTGTTCTGATATTGCTCGATAGACGAAGTCGAA